>NC_137269.1:33634849-34154849 GCF_053477335.1 Acartia tonsa | reverse complement strand
TGTCCTTCACATAGCTAATTCTTGCAAAACATAGCAAATTCTTACAAAACATAGCAAATTCTTGCAAAACATTGCAAATTCTTACAAAACATAGCAAATTCTTGCAAAACATAGCAAATTCTTACAAAACATAGCAAATTCTTGCAAAACATAGCAAATTCTTACAAAACATAGCAAATTCAAAAAGTCCAAAAATTCTTTGACACTTAGAATATTTTCGACCTGGTGTCCTCTCAGTAGGTACGCTTGGTGTCACCTGGGTGTTTTTTCTTCAAAAATTTGACTAAGTGTCAAAGAATTTTTGGACTTAGCCAAATTTACTAAGGATTCGAACCATTTCCCAAATCTTACTGTTGGTACCAATGACACCAGGTCACTGTATCTCAAGAATTGGTGGTCGGATTGCGCTGAAAATTCGTTTTTGAGTTTGGGACCCTTATTGCAAGAATTTGCTATGTTTTGCAAGAATTTGCTATGTTTTGTAAGAATTTGCTATGTTTTGTAAGAATTTGCTATGTTTTGCAAGAATTTGCTATGTTTTGTAAGAATTTGCTATGTTTTGCAAGAATTAGCTATGTGAAGGACAGAAAAGCTAGGTTTTCCAAGAATTTGCTATGTTTTGCAAGAATTTGCTATGTTTTCCAAGAATTTGCTATGTTTTGTAAGAATTTGCTAAGTTTTGCAAGAATTTGCTATGTTTTGTAAGAATTTGCTATGTTTTGCAAGAATTAGCTATTTGAAGGACAGAAAAGCTAAGTTTTCCAAGAATTTGCTATGTTTTGCAAGAATTTGCTATGTTTTGCCAGAATTTGCTATGTTTTGCCAGAATTTGCTATGTTTTGCCAGAATTTGCTATGTTTTGCAAAAATTTGCTATGTTTTGCAAGAATTTGCTATGTTTTGTAAGAATTTGCTATGTTTTGCAAGAATTAGCTATTTGAAGGACAGAAAAGCTAAGTTTTCCAAGAATTTGCTATGTTTTGCAAGAATTTGCTATTTTTCGCCAGAATTTGCTATGTTTTGCAAGAATTTGCTATGTTTTGCAAGAATTTGCTATGTTTTGCAAGAATTTGCTATGTTTTGCAAGAATTTGCTATGTTTTGTTAGAATTTGCTATGTTTTGCAAGAATTTGCTATGTTTTGTAAGAATTTGCTATATTTTGCAAGAATTTGCTATGTGAAGGACAGAAAAGCTATGTTTTGTGAGGTTTTGCTATGTGAAGGACAGAAAAGCTAAGTATTGCAAGATGAAGGACATAAGCAGCCTTCCTAATGTAAGAATTTGTCAGACAAAGGACATAAGTCACCTTCCTTAAGTTAGATTTTGTTAGATGAAGGACATAAGTAGCCTTCCTTAGATCAATTTCCAGTGACTTCTGTCCTAATTAGGAATGACCTTGTTTTCTTTCCATGATCCGAAAGATTTATTAGTTTGTTTTTAAGATCTAAACTAACAATTTCAGGGAAGCTTCACATGTATCTTTATGTTTTAGTCTATTTTAGACCCTCCTGCAAAGCTTTGAAGCAAAAACTAATTTTTTTTGTGGGATATAATTTTTTATAGTGGTGCTTCACATAGGAAGTTCCAGCTAACCTTTCAGAACCTACACGTACACATTGCTTTTCTGTAAAGAAGAACCAATTGGTCCAGCGGTTAGCAAGATACAAACAGACATTAAATGAGAATATAAAAAAATCTCCTGAGTACTACTTTACTAAAATAGCATTGACTTTGATATCAAAATTAAAAGTATAATTTTTTAGATTAATTGCGACAAGCACTTTGAAAGGACACTACAGGACATTAACATTTTCAAAAGAAATTAGGTACATCTAAAATTTAGTCTTTGGTAAATTTCCTGAGAACTTGTTTGTCCCTTAGTCGTAAAATAGTGGCTACGCTCTAGGGACATCTTGAGGCACTTTGAAGGTAGGTTGGCCCAATACCCTACTTTTTTTTTGGGGGGGGGGGGGATTATTTATTTAGGTGTAATCCTTTTACATATTTAGTCTAGGGTTGGGCCGGATATCCGGTCTGGCCGGTTATCCGGCCGGATACCGAATATTAAAACTATCCGGTTACATGATATCCGGCTGATTTTTGACGCCGGATATCCGGTTATACGGCCGGATATCCGGTAAATTGCCGAACGTTGGCCAGATATCCGCCCGGAACCGGATTTTCGGTATTAGAAATCAGCCGGATATCCGGTATCCGGCCAAAAAGTATCCGGCCCAACCCTAATATTTACATATTATTAATACTATAACAATCCTTAGCTTGGATGTTTCATGACGGTTTACACAACAAGGTCAATGTTCTTTAAAGTAGTGCATAAGTTTACAATGTCCTATATGGAAATAAAACAACAAACGGGTTTAGTCCCTTACGTGAAAACGCCTCTTAAGGGGCGTTTCGTTGTATTTTCACAATAGCTTTTCTCCTGTGGGGGCTCTAACTCTGCGGGGCCTATTGCCTAACCATGCGTGACAATCAATAACCTAACTTATAATAATCTATCAAATGATACTGTGAAAATACGTCAAAACGCCCCTTAAGAGGTGTTGTCACGAAAGGGACTTTACAAACTGTTATGCTTTTAAGAGAAATAGAAATATTGAAAAATTGAGTGTTTATAGTTGAAAAGTTTACAAAATTTTGACAATACGTCAAATATCTTTGTGGAGTGACTTTCAGACGGATATAATAAAGAGTAGCTTAACCAATTAATCTAAGTTTAGGAGATTCTTTTTAAAAGGTCTCTCTTTGTTTTGCAATCGAGAAATGGCAACCTTATCATTAACAAATATACCATAGGTACTTTATTCAAAGGCGATTTTTGGTAATATCATCCTTTTATAAAAGTAACATAATATCTGTGTGTGTGTAACGAAGGATGTAGCAAACCTTTGGACCATTAAGGTTCTACTTTTCAGGCAACTATATGCTGGTATTGAAAATCAAGCACAAATTTTTCAGATTTTAAGCAATTTTATCAAATCCTTTTTTTAAAAATCTGCCTTAAAACATAACAGATACAGATATTTTTATCAGCGTTCTTGGTCTGACAATAACTTGAAAAATAATCAATTCATTTTGAATACCTCTATCCCAATTGCTCACATGTTCATAGTCACATGTCAAACATTAGTGTAGAACCAAGAATCTACAAAAATATTCAGTTTTGTATTTTATATCAAATAAAAAAATCATGTTTTAAGATTACAAAACTAAAGACATAGAAGATTATTTTGGCTACAAATAAATAGAAAAAATTATGATTTAATTATAATTTAAGCAGACAAACAATAAACACTTACTGCTTATAGATATGCTACGAATATAAATTTCAGACAAATAAAAAATCCATTAAAAACTGGGTTCAAAAGCTGGCATTCAATAAAAGGGGATGTGCCATTATAAACAAGGACAAAATTGTTAATATTTGGATAAAATCTAGCCTACTGCTGTGGGACACATTTGTGCTTGTTATAAAAAAACTTTAAACTAATCATAATATGACAAAAATAATTTTTTAGTGGTATCAGGGCGTATTTAGAATTTCTATATATGGGGGGGGGGGAGTAAAACAAGCATTTAAAAAACTTTAATCCTGGCCTATTTAAAGCAAACCAAAGGCTATACTTTTAGAAGCCTCAAGATGCACTTGTGAGAATGGGGGAAGGGGAGTTGACACCTCATTTTACACTTATGTTTTAAAGTAAAAAAATTTATAGGGAGTTTTTTTCCAGGGGCAATTGCACTTTTCAGTGTTGAGGTGCCCTCCCTAAAAATAATCTTCCTTGGACCTTAGAAAATATTCACTGTAAAGAAAAACCATATCGGTCAAGCGGGATCCTTCAGTAAAAGACAAAGACAACCATCCTGTTACTTTTATATGGTAATAATTGTGAGGTAAAAGAGGATATATAAATTTTTGCCTTACCCTAAATGCTTTATTAAAGACTAAAGTAAAACTTTAATTGACTTTATAAAGTCTTGAAACTTTGACACACTTCATGTATACATGAGTTATATATGATGGATAGATGAATGGGAGATAAATTTATTTTCCAACAAATATTTGTGTTTACTAATTTGCCTTTGTCCAAAAATAAAGCAGCAATTCAAGCCAGCAAGTGTGAGTGAAAAAGACAGTCCCTCCTTTTTCAATTTGAGTTTTAAAACAAAAATTTTAAACAAAATTTTGGAGGGTGAGATTTTTTATTGAGAGGTTGTATCAATGTATACCCTCACCAGAAACATAAAAAAACTATATCTGGACCTATAAGAAGATTTACTGCAATGGAGAACCAAATAAGTTCTGCGGTTAGCTGCAGACAAAAAAAGCTTACTACTTTATATAACAGGAAAACATTTTTTCTAATCTTTAATTCTGACAATAAGCAAAGTTATAGGAGTATATTATATCCTTGCTTATAGAGTAGCTTCGCTTTTAATAAGTACATGGCTTATATGTTTAAAAGGCATTTGGATTTATGCCTATTACATAAGTCGTCTTACTTGTTTGATAATTTTAAACGTATTTTTTGGCTGTTGTTGAAATAAAAAAAAAACAATTAATCCTTAGATTATTTAAATTTAATAATTTAATTTGTAAAAAATACCATTTCTTTTTTTTCCTTATCTAAAAGCTAATCATTTTAATTACAAAACTAATCTTATAATTATAACATGCCATATTTTATCTCTTGTAAACATTAATTATAAGGTTTAAAATAAAATAAAAATTCATTTTTTTTTCTGGATTAACGCTGGCAAATGTTTTAAATACTTTTGCTTTTATGGGATATTCTTTTTTGATGTTAAGATCTTAGCAAAGCGTTTAACTTAAAGTTTATATGATAAGGAGAGGACATTTGTCTTTAAATCAAACTAGTTTATAAACAAGTTTTCTCATTTGTTGGCTTACAAACTCTTAAATTGATTGATTGGTTTAATTGATTTAATCAGAATTTTGTTCATCCTTATTAACATGTACACAAATCTTACTGTGGGTGTCAGTGTCCATTGTCTTATCCCTCTAGAACAATTTTCATTGAAATCTACCTTTCAAACTGATGAATTCATGGGTGTGTTTAACCTCCACCAAAAACAAACTTTGGGGTGTCGTGGGACCCAAAATTGTTTTGGAAACATGTTAGATTTTGCCCCACTCATAAAAATTTTACCACCAGTTTATTGTTTTGTACACCCTCAAAACAAAAAGCTTGGGCGACCTTTTTAATAAAAAAGTATAACCTGAGAGTAGATTTACCCTAACCTGAGGGTCCTCTGTCTCCGTCAGAGAAACTCTATCCTCCGACATTTTATAACTTTTTCGATTCAGTTTCCCAAACTCGGAAAATACTCTAAAATTTATGTTTCAACAAGATTATTTTTTTGTATGAAAACGTATACAAAATACAAAATAAAAACAAGGATGACAACATCCATAAAAGCGAAGCACTGAAACGTTAGGACAAACGGACACTAACACTTGAATAGTGTAAGAACTGAATAATCAGAACATAAATGTATAAATGTCGAAGCAAAATTGTAAGTAAAATTGTTGAAAAACTGCTTGATACAGAATAATGTTTATGGACATACTTACATTTTTAGGACTTGATTATAGAGTTGCTTCACTTATAATATTGTACTTTGTTGTCCCAGGAATCAGTATACCAAAAATCAGATCAATCGGATTATTAGATCACATAAAAATTTGTTGTTAAAAAAGTAAAAAAATCAACATGTTTCAAATGGATGTACGGACATTCTGGTAACGATTATAAAGTTGCTACGCTTTCTAAATCGTACCTAACTACTACAGGAATCACCATGCAAAGTTTGAAATCAATAGGACAATTCTAACATGCCTAAATTAGCGAAAAAAGCTATCCGTTACGGATGGACGGACGGACGTACGGACGGACCGACCCTAATTATAGAAAAGCTTCGCTTTTATTAAAGAGAAGGACAAAGTTTTTAAAGCAATTGTTTTATAGGTTCATGGAACCACACAAAAGAAGCAATAAACAGCAATGACTATCAAACACATAGGTATACCTATTCCCAAATTAGGTATGAATATTGCCCTTATACATATGACAAAATCAAAATAACATTAATTACAGTACGGCTTTGTAAAAAAAATGCAGAAAAGCCATACAGTACTTTTTAATTAAAAAAAAAGAATAAATTCCTAAAAAGTGGAACTAGCTCGAACCCGATAACGTAGTCACAAAATACTAATACAACTTCACTACTTATAATCCTACAATGCATGTATACTTATTTCTAAGCATATCACAAATAGGTATACCTATGTATGGTATAGGTAAACCTAATATTTTAAAATATTCTGGCTTATGTATATAACTATTGAATGATTGTAGATTAATGAACATTTGCTACTTTAAAAACACAGGGTGAAAAGATAAAGTACATTTTATCCAAACAAAGTCAAAGTTAATCGTTAGATTTCAGCAACAATAAGCTAAACATTTTATATTAAGAGAAGAAAGTGTTGAAATGTGAAAAATCTTTAAAATAAACTTAGTATTGACTTTATTGTTCTAATATTGTCAGACAGTAGAAATTCATACCATCGACCTACCCTTACCAGGACCTATATGTATCTTCTCAGTAAAGTAAAACTAAGACAGTCATGTACGACATACCAACTGACCATTTCAATTAAATTGAAGAGAAGATATATAATATATATTGGGATAAGATTATTTTCCTTAAATATTTCCATTGCCTATGACTTTAATCATGAAATTAAAATGACAGTTTATTAAATACAAGGATTACAGGGACAACTATTGATTACAAATTTTGATTACACTAAATTGCCAAAATCTTAAAATCAAAGAGGATAAAAAGAAAGTATTTGTTGTCTTAAATCTAGAACCAATGTTATAATATCAAACGATGATTTAAAATAACTTAGAATGTTTTGTTAAGGGCTAGAGTTTAAGATTTAGAATACAAACTATCAAACAAAGGCGTTATAAGGTGGTGGATACTACCCTCCAGGAGTACACCCCTGTACCCCTCTATGCCTCCTTTGTCAAGGGCAAATTTTCTTTAAACAGTTAAGGGGGCTGTCAATATAAGAAAGGTACACCTTCTAAATTTAATTGCAGGGGTGGGGGGGGGGGGGGTTGAGTGGGATATCAATCAAATCACATTAGTTTAATTAAGTGTATGTTGATAATGTATGATGGTGAGGGATGGGAGGTAAAATAACTCCCCTCTTGCTGTCTGATTACACAAGGGTGGTATAAAAATTTTGGGGGTTTGCATTGCAAACCCCTCTAGAAAAACGCTTTACACGCCATTATTATACAAACCCTTTTTACTAAAAATGACTGTCTAGATTTTTTGCTTATTTAATTAGTTTATGAATGATGTCATTCTTGTTTTAAGTGTAAAAGTTAGATGGCACCCTGTATACATCCATGCATACATATTGTGGCTTTATCTATACTTTACTTAAAATTATGTAAACAATAAAATAACAAAACCCACGCGGAAAATTACAACATCTAGACGATTGTGTCCATTATTATCCCAGCAATTACAAAACAGTTTCAAAATAATGATTATGATCAAAATTAGTTATTCCAAGCTAAAATTACTCTTTTTCAGGAAAAAGTAAGATATATATGGGTTTAGAATGGAAATATTTTCCAAAAGATCTCGCGGGGTAACCACCCCTTATGTAAATTTTCATCGCTGGGGCAAATAACTATAGGGGGGTCTTCGCAAGCCATACCCTCTACCCCTACCCCCAAATAAAAATGATAGATTATTTGATTTATTAGATTTTTAAAATATTGTTCTTCATTCTAAATGTACAATATTTAGGGATGCAAAGTGGTGATTAAAAGCAGGTTTTTAGCCATGTTGTCAAATTAATCAACAAAAAATATATTTTTTTTTCAATAAGAACAATATACTGATATGTTTTCTCCCAATTCTAATAAAACGTGCCAAGTTTCAGAACAAGAAGAGAATACCAACCAAGTTGAAGCCAATCTCCAACTCATATGACAAAGCATAAACTTAGCTACCAAACCGAATAAGTTAAACGCAATATTGTCAAAATTTACAACATTTAGCTGGTTAGGCTAAATTGATTCAAGTGATAGATGTGATAAACAATTCAACTTTGCCAAAGAAAAAAAACAGTTCAATTCAATACTTTAAACTTAGATTAAAATTATGTTATGAAGTACTTATAAGCTGTAATTTGTGAGAATATTAAATAAAGCTAGATTTTCCAAGAATAAATAAATAAAGATTTATCCAATGCTTAATTAAACTCTAGCAAGCTACCAGATGTATTTAGCTTTTCTTATAACAATAGAAACTCAGAGTAAACTGCATAGCCGGCTTATACAAGTACAACTTGATGCGCTACCGTACCCTTACTCCTAGAATCCAAGCTATTAAGCTACAGAGCTGTACTAATCAGTGTCCCAAAATCTAATTTAGCATGTATTATACAACTTAATATTTCTTATCAAGCATCCTTAAAGAGAGGTACAACTATAGAGGTTCCCATGTTCCGGTATGCTCCAGGGCCTCTGGAGTGTCAACCGGTGCGAGTGTCCCCCTAGGGCCGCGACCAATGGCCACAAATATACTAGCATTCTCTAGGGCCTCTAGAGTGTCATCTAGTTGCAATTGCTTGTACACAAGGTTCTCAATTGCATTTGTGTCGTGCGTTTCAGTCCCTAAAGCTCCAAACGCCTACAGATAGCTGTCCTTTAATCTCTAGTAATTTTACAAGACTTAAAATATTTGTATCTACTATATATGTAATTGCTAACCACGTTGATTCCTAACCCTCAACTAAGAATGATTCTATTTTTGCACTTGAATAATTCCTAATCAAGTTGGAGGAAAGAACTCCACTCTTTACTAACGTTTTCCAAAGGTACTAGGGCTTTCTAACAAGCTTTGATATTAGCAACTACTTTGAATTTCTAAATAAAAGAAATCATCAAAGTATTTTTTGAAGTTACTTTATATTTAGACAATATAGTAGCAAAGGTCCTTTAACAAGTTGTACATGTAGACCATCATAACCTAATGAATATCAACTATATACATAACCACTAATCACGCTATTCCCTCCGCAGGAATAACTCCGCTCTTTACTAACCGCTTCCAAAGGTACTAGGGCTTTCTAACAAGCTTTAAATTAGTAATTATTTTGCTTTCTAAGAAAAAGTCTATTAGATAAAGAATATTTAAATAATAAACATTTACCAAGATAATATAGAGGCAAAGGTCCTTTAGTAAGTTATGATATGCTTATAAGTTAAGTTTTTAAATTAGTTTTACTTTTACTCTTAAACTGCTTAAGTAATGGCAAAATTAATACAAAGACCTAAGTGTTGTAAACACTTCCACGCGAAGATCTCCTATTATTTATTAACTTTTGTGCAATAAAGAACTGTTGTCTCACAACTTCAAGTTCAAATTATTCAATATATACCAAAGTGAAAAATGTACTAAGTGTTTATTGTTTATACTTTATTGTTGATTAAATGTGAGTATCATAGTTTAGTATTGTATTCTAACATAAGTATAATAATGTTTTTTAAGTTATTTTCAATTATTTTATATAAGGTTAAATATGTTTTATGACAGTTAAAACATATCTTTGGATTTGCAAAGTGTAAACCATAAGTTCTTAATAAGAAAGTAAATTTTAAACTTATAATATTTGATTCTTTAAGATTTTCTTTACACTTGACATGTAATTGTTTGTTATCCAAATACTTTGAAAAATAATCATCAAACTTCATTATGTTTTGTAAATTTACAAGTCCAAAGATATAATAGTTAAACTTAGATAAATTTGCTAAAGATAGTTTTTTAAAGCAGCATAAGTATATGATTTTTCAGAACTTAGCCTATTTCTCTAGTTTTGAGTTTCATTTGATTTTTACAAGTCCCAACAGGGAACTTGTAAAATTTCTATAAATCTCAATAAGAGTAAAACAGAAACTAAGATAAATGAAAAATTGATACACATAAAAATAAACACCATCCTTATAAAAACTAACAGAATGGTTAAGAAAAGAGATAGTATACAGATAAACACATTAGATAGGTTAAACATTAAGAGATACAGAGGTTAAATAAAAGATTACGAGTGAATGAGTGTGCAAGGCTCATTGAGAACCAAATACTTTGCTGCTCTATTTATACTGAGATCTTAGAATGTTCTAGAATTTAGTTAATGGCATAATCTGATGCAATCCTAGCTTTTTGTGCAATAAAAAGTATAACAAAAACTTCTACATCAGTTTTTGTCATATAATAAAGAAGATTCTGGAAACTTACACATGATGCAATATTAGCTGTTTATGTCATAATAAAACTTCTACATCAGTTTTTGTCATATAATAAAGAAGATTCTGGAAACTTACACATGATGCAATATTAGCTTTTTATGTATGACAAAAACTTATTCATTGGTTTTTGCTTGTATAATTAAAGTGTTTCTAAGAACATTCTAGTATCTATATACAATTACATAATACAAAATAATGATGAAATTATTGAATCACAGTAAATAACTATACTCTTGTTTCCTACAAAAAGTCTAGAATATTCTAGATATAAAACACAATTATATAACTTTGAATTGTTGTGCAATCCTAGTTTTTGCTCTAGTAAAATTGTAGCAAAAACTGCACTTTCTGTGGGAAACTCAAAATATACTAATACTTGGTTTTTTTTTTATGTATTTTAAAACTACAATTCTTTTTATGTTTTTTTTTTATTTTTAGAACTTTTTTATTTAGTTTACTGGACATTAGTCAAATTGATTTTTTTTGTGTACTTTTTAATAAAAAGTAAATCATCCTTCCCTCTCTGCATAAAAAACAAAAAAAATTTTCAATTGACGAGGGTGAAATCATTTTGTCTATGTTTCAAAACAAGGGTAAAAATTAGAGCAGGAGTCAGTCTCAGGATACTTCCACTTGGAAGAGAGACAAAAAGTAAGTTGAATCCTGAGTCACTGAACAAATTTCTGATATTGACCAGAGATAAGTCCAGAAACCTATCAACGTTCATTTTTCCCTCCCCTGAGAATTTAGCTCTAATCTTTGAGCGAATCTCGTCCCTTGTATGGGGCATCCAAAAAATGTCCTCAGGGAAATACCCATACAATTTGAGACACTGGGCACTCATGTACCCAGAGTCCACGAGATATAGCTCTTCCCCTTGACTAAGAAGCACATTCAGGTCTCTAGGATTGTCCACTGGTACAATCCCATAGACCTTATCCACGAAGGTACATGAGTCAAGAATTTCCTGATCCTGTGCTCCAAGGCAAATATATTGGGAGCTGGGTATTGTTGTAGGACAACCATACACTTGGATCAGGTTTGTCTTAGTCTCATACAACTTCTGGTAATAACTGCTTCTATAGTGCTGTCTAATTACTAATTGATTACTTTCACTATCTTTAGTACTGGCATTAAAGAAACAATAATGGGGTGGGGGTGGTTGAGCAAAGAGATGGATATACTTCTTAGTCATGCTTTGTAATGCTGGCCTAAACCCCCCGCTACTTATGCTTGCCTGTTGAACTCTATGGATTCCCCAAGTTTCCCTAAACCTACTGAGAAGATTGAGTTCAACATTATTCTCATCAATTCTGAGCATGCAAGGAAGTATAGCTGCTCTTTTTTCAACAGCCCCTGTGAGTACAGCAATTTTATCGTAGTAGAGATTGTGTTTGAACAATGTTTCACTATCTATGTCTGTCAATTTATAATTAAATTTTTGTGTACAAGCTAAATAGGGTGATAGAGCATAACTTGGTTTAAAAATCAATGACGTGTTTGTGATTTCTGACAGTGTTGACTTCTCAGAAAAGGGGAGTGAGAAGTAAAAAGGTGAGTAAAGAGCCCGCCTATTCTGAATCTTTCTTTCAAGAAGATTTTTCTCTGCTGGGATGGAAAAAGACGTATTACAGTGATCGCCGATGAGGACAGGGAAGCTTTTTCTAATCAATCTTGGACTATCAAACCCCTCTAAAATTTCGAAGTCGTCGAAATCTTCAGCTACCTCATACGAATTTTCACTAACCTCCTTGTTCTCTGACTCTCCCTGACCATTCTCCTTGTTGACAACATGATGGCCGTTTGTTGTTGCAGGTGTACAGACCTCCATGTCTAAATAAAATATTTTTTGGTCACCCTGTTGTTAGATAATATGTTCCTTTAGTCTTAAAACAACTTCATTATAGTAAAGTGTTTTTTATTTGGGTGTTTTCTCCATGATGCCACTTTTAAGAAATTGGCTTATTGACTTCAGTTATGAAAATGATGTGCATGATGAGAAAGTGATGCTTTACACTACACAACCCAATCTATCTGTTAAAGATGCGTTGAATATTAGTGATTCCTCCTATGTTGATTTTTCCTCTGACTACTTTACTACTTTTCCATCTTCCCCTGACATTCCTTTCTTGGAATCTACTTTAGAAAAACCAGCTCTATTGCAAGAAACTCTAACCCAGCTTGCTACACATCTATCTACTGATAACTCAAAGTTACCTTCAGTTACATCTGAGGCTTCAACAGCTGCTCCATCCTCTGTATTCTCACCAACCTCATCAGCTTCTTTGCTTTCAGTAGGGTCACCCTTATCCTCAGCAACCACTTTAGAATCTGATGTAGCAACGCTGTCTTCTCCGTTGCCAACGCCCACAACTTCGCCTCCATCATCAAGAGTGGTCTCATCTCCGTCCACCACGATGATAACTTCAGGTTCCGGTCTCTCAATTATCTCTATGTCTACCTCTACCTCCTCCTCTCTCCGGGTCTTGGAGGCAGATTCTGAGGAACTTTCTGAGCCTGAAATTCGAAAAAATTTTAGGACCCAAGAAGTGGTTTCAACTCCTTTTAAAGAAGTGAAATTGGATCCTCTAACCACTTATCTACCAAAAGTTCCTACCACTAAAATACCTTCTCCTAAACTCAGTGGTAAAGTTACAAATAAGCGAAAACTTAAATCTGGTCCTCAAACCCAGGTTGGAAACTTTTCTACAAAAACTTATAGTTTACCAAATATTCCCAGTTTTACCCCAAAACCGAGTCCTGCCTATAACAAATCTATCCACCGTGATTATGGTTTGGCTGCCAAGAATTCCTATCAGTCAATTTATGAAATAATCAGCAGGTAAATTTTAAAAGAAAAAAATTGTTTACCTATCATTTTTAATAAAATGTATTTTTTTTATAGCCCAGGTTATTTCTCCATTTTGGTTATTGGTGGTACAATTCTAGTGGCCCTATTTCTTATCCTAATATTACTCGCTTTGCTTGCATTGGGTAAGATTTTATTTTATGCTATTTTATGAAATTAATTTGCAGACTTTTTTATTGGGTGTGAACGATTTTATAGTCTGTTAGTCTATATAGATTATATATATTTATGATACTATTATCAAAAAGATCAAATTTCAATTTTTAAAATGGCCAATACTGATCGCGTGTGTCCAAAAAATTATAAGAATAAGATGGAAAAAATAAAATTAAACCAATAGATATTATTTTTAGACTTTAATTTGGTTTATTTTGCTTTTGTTATATTCTCTTTTACTTTAATTAAATTTCCTTATTCATAATGTCGTCTTCGTGTATAGGTTTCGCGATTTTCATTTTTCAAACTTCATAATTATCAGCGGCATTCTTAATTTCTATTGCGTATTTACTAGAACGGTTAAATTTAAAAGAAAACTTATTATTTTTGTTGTTAATTGATTTTTTATTCGTAGGTCAAGAGTGTACTAAAAAGATTAAACGGCGTTCCCAGCAGAGTCAAACGGCTAGCTCAAGAGTTCATCGTGCTACCCAGAAAAACCTTGATCCTACCAAATATTTTAATACTACTAATTTTGGCCCCAATTTGTCTACTATCCCTCCTGACTCCGTTGTGAATAATCTGCAAAAATCTTTTTCAATCTAAAGTTTACTTAGTGTTTCCTATTGTTTTTGAGATAAACTAAATTCATACTTTCTATTACAGTTTAGAATTTTCATCTCTTGTGTAACTGAAAAGTACCAACTGCTAATAAGTTTTTTTTTACAGTAGTGTCAACAAAACAATTAAGCCCTGTAAGAACTATAAAAAATTGCCAACCTATGTTTTAACAAGGCGAATCCCCCTATTATACAGTTGTACATTATCCCAAAAAAAATGTTCTTTAAACACTATTATCTCTCTACTAATATTATCAATGCTTAAACTAATAAACACAAACATCAGTATGGATTATGCTTACCTATATATCTTTACTAATAATGTCAATAGATAAATTAATACCTATAATTATTGAGTTTAGATTTACTTACCTATTACTATAAAAAATTTTAATTTCAGATTTTTTTTCAACAATGAGTATCCCGGATGGAAGTTCCCAGATTATCTTAAATAAGATTAAAACAATTCTCAATTCCCTTCTGCAAGAAGAACGCGATGAGGCTACGACCGATAAGTTATTTCTTGGTGCTGTTGCCCTTGGACTTTTGGCTCTCGGGTAAGTTTATTATTTTATTCTCCCCCTCTATTTCATTACTAGAACCAAACCCCATTTCTCCTCTTTCCTCTCTTAAATATTTTAATTCTGACATTTGCTTATTTGCATTCTCAGCCCCAAAACTGCGTATGGTTAATATTTTTGGATAACAGCTTTTTAGAAATATCATTTGACCTATTTTTTCACCCTTTTGGATGACATATGTTTTCCATGATAAGTTATGAAGTATGAAATAAACATTACCCAAATAATCAGGATCTATGATCCCACCAGTGCATATTATATTTTTTAAACTTAAACTTGATCTCTCCCTAAGCATAGTAAAATGACTTTCGGGTGCTTTAATTTGGAAACGCAAATCTATCTTAACGCAATTTCTTGGTAAAATCTTTATTAGTCCAGGACTATAAAAATCCAGGCCTACAGATAGCTTTGTAGCCCGGGTAGGCTTTTTGATACTAGCATCCGAAGTAATTACAGCTGTCATTTTTTTTAGAACGGCGGCAGTATTGAGATTATGTTTCAAGAAGAGAAGACAAAATATTTCCCAACCAGGTAAAGTTTTTTTTTTATCTCCTTTCTAATATGTTAATGACAATTATAAAAAATATGAGTATAGTAGTATAGATTATAATTAGATTTTTATTTAGTTTATGGTATTGACAGCTGTTTAAAACCCAATATTCGCTATAAGTGATGTTACAGGGATGTAAATATTCTTTAATAATCATTTAATATAGTTTAGTTAAAAGTCTTTTTATATTTTAGATCCCGAACGAGATGAGAGCCAAGAACTAGAGTTGCGTCACCATCACCAACAACCCCCTCGGACAAATCAGGCGATTGAAATGATGCCCCAACCCCCTGAGATAAATCTAGAGGTATATCAAATAAGGCTTTTATATCTTCTGAAAGAAATTATTATTTTTACTTTTATAAAAGTCATTCTAAACTTAAATAAACTTTGATATACAGTAGGCTATTTTTTTTATTTGATTGCATAGAATCCCTGCTAATTATTTATAGGTGTATTAAACTAATTATTAGCTACCTAATTCATTAAGTTTTACTTCGCTTCTGTAACTTTAATATACTAAAATTTTATACTAGGTTTTTGGTAATTAAATTTCTTTAATTCAAATGATTTAATTTACTTCCTTCTAATTTACTTTAAACTCCTCAAATCTTAAGTACCCTTTCTATAATATATACTGACTTTTTTTCTGATCATATATACTTTCAGATATTAAAACATAAATTCCTACCTAATAAAAATTTTTATTTATAGGCTCGTCTATCTGCGGAACTGGGACAGTCAAGAAACCCTTTCTTGCTGCCCGTGAATAGAGTAAGAAAAGTTTTCCTTATAAAACAAATCTTAACTACAGTACCTAGCTTACTATATGTGTAATTACAAATTTTATAAAAGTTTTACAGTATTTTAAAATTAAACTTTTCACCTATTATTTTCTAACAAATTATTTGGTAAAGCTAGTATTGTTTTTAAGTTTTTAAAGTTTTTCATTAAAGTTTTAACTACGCTAAGAAGCATTGCCCTCTGTACTTGCTTAGCTAAACGCATATTAACTTCAATGTATTCAAAAAATGTTGATGACTTATTTAAATCATCAGCTTGCTTATTCTTTCTAATGCAATGTTTACTTTTTTCCTTATTCTTTAAGTTACTAATTTTCTGCATTAATCTTAATCGGGTTTGTTGAATAAGCCATAATAAAATTTCTTCCATGAGTCGTAAATCTATATTGGAAGTCCTAACTATAATTTCATCCCTGCCCCTTAAATTAGAGGAGTTATTTCTAACTATAAGTTTATAGTTCTTTAGTTTGCACATCTTAAAGTTTTTTTTTACTGAGAAATTATTTCCTTATTACAATAAATGAATGCTAATCAATTTTAATTTTGTTTCAGATGGTTCCAAACCCCAATATACACAACTGGTAAAAAACTCTGCTTTTGGACCCACCTTTTCGGACTTTCAACTTTCGGACTCAATCTTTTCGGACTTTCAACTTTCGGACTCAATCTGTGATAAAAATTGTGATATACAAATTCAAAATTCTTTAAATTTCAATATTCATAACTGATAAAAAAAACTCTGCTTTCGGACTTTTTTTTTATTTGGTCTTTCAACTTTTGGACTTAATCTGTGATAAAAATTGTGATAAAAATATACAAATTCAAAATTCTCTAAATTTCACCACCAAAAATCTCATAAAATTAGTGAAAAAAAATTCTTAAATCAAAAGAAATTCTTCATAAATTGTAACTACTCTAAATTTCACCACTAAAAATCTCATAAAATTAGTGAAAAAAAAGGTTTTTTAAATCAAAAGAAATTCTTCATAAATTGTAACTAAACATTTCGGTTTAAAGTTTCTGGCTTAAGTGATAAATATTATTTTTTTTAACTACCTCAATAATTCAAACATAATAAACTACCTCGTGTCTTTTCGTGATATTTAGTAAACTAAGATCTCAAAGCTTAAATACTTATTATTCTACTTTCTTATATAATTTGGCATGTATAATAAAGATTTCAAAATTTCAAAATTCCTCCATCAAATTCTTATAAAAATAGTGATAAAATTATAAACTAATTCAATTACTATGTAATTTATGAATAATGTTTTGTTTTGAAGTTTTTGGCCTAAATAATAACTATATTTTTTTTAATTAACTACCTCAGAAAATTCAATTTTGATAAACTACCTTATATATTCTTTACTCAAATTTATACTTTAAAATTGTAAATAACCTTTTTGTTTCAAACTTAAACTAAATCTTTCAAAAATTTGTAAATAATATTCAAACTTAACTTAAATACAGTGTTGTTTTTAAAACGTGATTCTTCTTATCAAATATTTGACCTCCTCAGTAGTAAAAACTTATTATTTTTTTTAATTAACGCAAAACTTATAACTAAATGTTTCGGTTCAAGCTTTCGATATAACTTCAAGTTTTTTTTTTACAAAAAATGTTACTTATGTAATAATCTTTTAATATACATCTTGTTTATAGGAAAAGTCTTAGTCTAGATAATTAAAGAATTAAGTTAAACCTGCTAATTGGATAAATATGTTTATAAAATCTTGCTTCTTGATAAAATTTTCCCGCTATAATTATTCAAAATCTTTTTTCTGTACTTCAATTCTATTTTAATTACCTTTTTATATCCTAATATATCTTAACCTAATCTTAATCTAACAAACTCAATATATAAAGTCTTATTTCAATAAACTCAATTAAACTTTCTTTTGGGAAGGCATTTAAGTTCAAACTAATATTTCTCTTACACTAGAATTTAGTTTTTAAAGTATTGTCCTCTCTCTTCCTTGTAGCATTTGTTAAGATCTTTACAACCTAGGTGTATTCAATCTTAAGTAGGTATAGATATTCTACTACGGCTAATCAATTTAATGATTATTATATAGTTGATTTTCATTTTCGAGATATGTGAACAATTTTATTTAACTAAAGGTCTTTACATCCTGGTGTATTTAACCTATAGATAAATGTCATTCTTTTTGTTAGGTATTCTTTTGCCATTTTTAGAGAGAATATACTTGGGTTCCAAAATTGTACTGCTTAAAGAAACACTAGAATTTATACTTTCATTGCCTCAACATATAAGAGTTTAATTAAGATGCTTAAAGGTCCTCTATATATATCTATTTATTTAAAATCTTACTTTAATAATTACTTAGAAAAAATTCTTTTTATATTTTCAACTAAAACTCAACAGTTATTATATTTGGAAAGAAAAACTGGCTTTGTTAAATTTAAATGAAATAAACTTTCCTATATTGCTCTTTAATTTGTTTAAGATCATAGAGAATATTACATTAAAATATTTTTCTAATTTTACCTAGGAATCTACAAATTTAAACGTAAATCTAAGATCTTTTAATTAGGAGAAAAAATTAAAGGAATTTTAATAATATTTCAAAAAAAATTTCATTATGCAAAAATTATGACAAAACTTAAGGCAATAGTTCTACAATTTTGTATTACATATATCTAGTTCTAGACTCCTTCCTAAAACATAAGATTCTATCTAATGTAAGCTATATACTCTATCTTATAAAATTTATTGAAAATTTAATTGATATTATAAAATAAAGCCTACCAAAAATTCTCTTCATTCTTTAATCACTTAAAGTTTTATGTTTCACCGTCTAAAGTTTGTTGTAGACATAACTGCTTAAATAATTTTTCCGCCTTATATATTAAAACCAAAATATGATTGAAACAAAGAAAAGTTTTTATTTGTAGTCTCTCTTTAATCGAGCTCGGTCTTTAAAATTCTATTACAATGTTGAAAACACATATGATATTAGTTTTAAAGTTACTCAATATTTTCTGAAAGAAAACTTTTAATCGAAAATCCGAAAACGCTTAAAACTAGTTAATAATAACAGTTGTTTCCATGTATAGGGATGAGATACACTTTACTTTGAATATTTTAAATGCATTGGAGTGAGATACACTTTACTCTGAATATTTTAAATACATAAGGATGAGATTTTTTTTTGATTACCTATTTTGATTCAACTGGTTTTTTTTTTGAATAGATAATTTGCTTTTTAGGTTATCGACTGGAAGAAAAATTCTACTGGAAGGAGAATAACAAATGGTTAAAACATTGTTTTAACTAAAGTTGTCAACCCCCCCCAAAAAAATATTGTAAAATTTACTTTTAAAAACTGATACTTAGAACTACTGTTCAACTATAACAATGCTTAAATTTTAACGTCTACTTCTAGATCTCAAAGGTATTGTTTCCAATCTGTTTATTATAAGTTTTTTAGAGCTATTTCGAGGCTTGTAATGTGCTTTAATTTTTTCATATAATTCCTTAGATCCAACTCCCAAAAACGCTATTGAGCTAAACACAAAAATATTAATGAATATCTGATAATATGAATTTCTGAAATAGTTACTTATATGTTTAATAATTGTAGCTTGTTCCAGATTACTTCTGGTATCATTAACTTTTAATTCCAATAGATGTCTTTGATCAGATGTTAACGAGGAAGAAATTACTTTAAAATTAGATTGTCTTTCTATTACCACATCTCCTTTGTGAGGTAGATTAAATTCCAATTTCCCATTAAACATAATATGTACCGGGTAATTTGAACTATTTAAATCCTTTTGAAGCCCTATCACAAATGCTTTACCTATTTTATCATCATGTTTAAAAAGCAAAATTCCCTCGTTTGTTATTTGAAATAATTTTGTATTGCTAAAAAAAGGACAATATTGAATAATAAGGTCAAATTTCTTATCATTTATATGTTTCAAACAAAAAGTTATTGCTTCATTTAGTCCTAATTGTTTTTCATCTTCAGTGATAAATTTAGCAATCTTTTGGTTTTCTGTATTGTAGTAATAATAAGCATCCAAAGAAATTCCCGCGTATGGTATCGCAATCAAAGAATTATATTTAATTTTGTTTGATAAAATATTTAATTCTAAATAGAATGTTGGTTTACTATCAACCAGACCTGATCCTATAAAATTGATATTTACTAAGTCAGAGTGTTTATTTTCAGGAGTCAATTTTCTTCTAAGATCATTTGTTACAACCCCTTGGAAACAATATTTGAAAGTTACAATCCAATTTTCCAGAAAACTTATTAAAATTCTTGCAGGAATATAGAGATTATTAAATGTAAGATCTACCCCTCTAATAAAAGTATTATCTTTTTTCATTGCTTCAGTTATGGAAGGTATAGGTTGAAAAGCTTCCTTTAAATATTTTTGATGCATCTTAAAATTATCCAAATGAAAAGATTGTTTATTTTCATCTATTATATAATTTACTTCAAAATCTGAGTTAATTTGTTGGTCTAGAGCTGTCATATGCGAAATTATTGTATCAATTTCTTTTGATAATTGATCATATCTATTTGTAAGTGCAAGAAATTTATTCAGACTAATAGCTATATTTGAACCTTTTGCTTCAATTTCAGCATTATTAGTATTTAGTTCAGTTTTTAAATCATTAAAAGATGTTCGGAAGAGTGTGTTTACATCCTTCATATTTTGGTTGTAGTCAAAAATAATCTTTACCACCGATTTAGTTGAGTCTAGGTATTTATCTCGGTTTATTTTTTCATGATAGAAAAAATCTATCACATCTTCTGAACATGAAAATGTTATGAAAATAGCCAAAAATATGATGTTCTTCATGATGAAAAAGAATTATATTTTTTTTAAAGCCAAAAATGTTGTTTGCTGTTATATTGTTGCTCGTATAGTAAAAATAATTATATTTAAAGCATGAAGTAATCTAAAGGAAGTTTAAAATAAGAAATTGACACTTGTCATTGTTCATCTCTGGTTTGTGTTTAATAGATATACCACAAATAGAGTGATCAACAAAAATTTTAAATTTTATTTTTCCTCAATAGAACTAAATATCTTAAATATCATACAATGTATTTTATTTTCTTACTACACTAATTAAAACCTTTATTATTACTTAAAATTATAAGGCTAAAATTTTGGACAGAAATTTAATTAAATTAGACTTAAAAGTAATGAACCTACTCTATACTTTTTGTTCGTCTGTGTGTAAGTCAAACGTTATTTGTTTTGGTGTTTCTCCAGACTTTTCATGATCTTTTTGCTTTTGTTTTATTATTCCTTGTAATTTACTTCTTGTTATAGGCATTGAAGTCTCATCAATATCATCATTTAAAATTTGGTCCTTTATTTCACTATCTGAAATTAAATTTTCAGGTTTAGGTTTGTCAAACTCATTTATTGAATCAATAGTCAATTTATCCAATTTTTCATCATTTTTGAATAATTCAAAATTTAAAGGTGCTGATGAAATTAATTTCTTAATTTCTTCAGTGGTTAGATTTATAGGTTGTTGTTGAGCAATTTCTTTTATTTCTTTAGGTAAATCCTTAAATTCATCAGAAAAAGGTATATACTTTTTGAAATGATTAAATGGCCTAATTATGGTCAATTCATCAACAATTCTAGATATCCAGGCTGAAACTGGATTTACTTTTACAATAACAAAAGGTTGAGGATGATAATATGTTTTAAGAGGTTGTGTAGTACCCAATATTTTACTCATATCCTTTACAAAAATTACATCTCCTACTTGGAATGATCTAGTAACCTTATTTCTATTGGCTTTGTCAAGTCTATTATCTCTTTCCTTTGTTATGAAATGTCTCACGGAATCTAGATTTTTTGTTAAACTTAATTGTTGTGCTTCAAATGTTTTTACACTACGAGAAATTATAGGGTGAAATTTTGGCACTAAAGGATTATCTAGGAAACATTTACTTAAATGCGACTCTGTGCCAAATACTAATTGATTAGGTGTAAAACCGGTTTTTGTTATACGACTGGAATTATGCAATTGAGCTATTATAGATGGTAAAAACGTCCAATTAAAATTAGGTTGATTAGATAATACTTTTTTCATTATTCTTTTAACTAAACCCACATAACTTTCCGCTGCTCCATGTGACATTCCAGAAAAACTTGATGAATAAATAAACTGACACCCTAAAAGAGCTAAAATCCGTATTGTTTTATTAGAACTAAATAAACCGGCATTATCGCTAAAAACGCATTTTGGGTGGAAGTGAACCCATATATGGTTAACAAAGAGATATAAAAACTCATTTGCTGTCTTTGTGACAACAGGAAGTAGAATCATATAACCAGATATTACACATCTTGCCATTAATATGTGATTAAATCCACTTGCTGTTGGTAAACCTTCAATTAAATCCATATGTATGCATTCTAAAACTCCAGCTGTAAGAGGAAAAACTCCTAATTTATTTGATCTATTAGGATGATTTGTTAACATACATGCTACACATATACTTGCATATTTGTAACATAATTTTTGTAAATTTGGATTATAGTAATTAATCAAATTGCTAATCATTTTCTTAGGACCACCATGGTTTACAATGGTATGCACCATAGCTATATATTTATCCAATAAACTATCTGGTACATAAATTCTAGGGATTTTATTTATAAATTTAATATATAAAATTCCTAACTGTAGAAAATAAAATGTGTTCTTATCTTTATAAGTTTTATCTTTACTGGTTACACAATTGGTATATATTTGTGTATATTGTTTTTGCTGTTCTTCTATTATTTTATCAGTTGTTAATATATCTTCTAAAACTCTTATGGGATTAAATACTGCCCTAGTATTACGCTCGGCTAGATTGTTAGACAATGCTGATCCAAAAACTTTGGGATCTAGTTCATTTATTATTATGTCTTCTATAACTTTTGAATTATTAATTTTCCAAGTGACTTGAAAACTGTTGGATTTTATTTCTTTCCCCTTTTCCTTTCCTTTTGCAATATTTTTATCTCTTTTGTTAATACTTTCTAACTGTCTTTCTGTCAATTTTGTTTTGTCAACTTCCATAAACTGTGGGTTATTTTCAACCCATACACGCCAATCTTTTACAGTCATTGTTGTTTGATTAGGCATGTAATCATTTAAAGAATCCTTTACAATATATGGTAATTTAATGTGAGCAATTTCAGGCTTACTAACTTGAAAAACGCGACTCAAAAAATCCGCTGGATTATTTTCAGATTTTATAAAAACTAAACCTAAATTTGGATAATCATGTTCTATTTTAACTCCCCAATTATTAATTTTAGTATGGCTGTCTTTAACATCTTGATTATACAGATAATAAAGACATTTATTATCACAAGCTAATAATAATTCATCAGAATTAACCATTTTTCTAGTTGCTTGTAATGAACCTAAAATTGCATACAATTCTAGTTGCATAATATTAGTTTTTCTCATTTCTTCAGGGATTACTTTTGAGTGATATAAAATTATTTCAAAAGAACCCTTATGTTTACCTATATTATATTCTGAGTGCTTATTTAAAATTGTAGGCCTAACAATAAGATTCGAATTTTTCTCATACAATAAAAAGAAAAAAGGAGGTTTGTTTTTATCATTATTAAATCTTATAAGTTTTTTACCATTGAATTTATTTGTTGCATTAATAAGAGTTACAGGCCTATGTAGTACATTTGAAAGTGCGCTAAAAATGTGTAATCCTGTATCTATTTTAAGTACACCTTTTTTAATGTCCTCTAAATATAATTTCATACTTAGTTTATTACCTTTATGTTCAGTATCCAGAATATGGTTATACATAATATGTTCTCTAATATGTTTTTGTAGGTCAAAACAAATACTCTCAAATTTTGTTACACAATTTTGAAGTTCCAACATAAGTTTTAAACATACGGATAAAGAGATCTTAAAGTGTTCTTGATACCCCAAGGTATCATCATCCAAATATTCATACTCAGGCGGATAATTACTCTCAAGATTTATTAAATAATCCTTGATTGTTTGGTTATCTTTTTTAAGAGGAACTGGCTTTACTGGTAATTTTAAATCAAAAATAATTCTATGGGTAGGATCGTCTAAATATATGTAAGATGGAACAAAGTTTTTTGAATATTTTGCTGGTACTATTTGTGCTAAAACGCAAGAGTATTGACTATACTTTTCACTTGCAGCATCAGTAAAAAGTATTTTAGGTACACCTGGTAAACATATTTTTGAGAATAGACAACTTTGAGTTAGCTGTTTCTTAAGTTCCTCAAATTTTTCTCTATGTATATTATTTGGATTATATTTTCCCAATTTAGTACTAGTAAGAGGTGTTAGATAATGAATGTTTCTTAAAACTTGAAAATTTAAAGTATTTCTTAACCAATTTACTTCACCCAAAAATGATTTCATGCCTTTGGCACTAGAAGGAAAAGTTTTCTCATTTAGTTTTTCGACCCTTCTTGGATCGACCATTAAATAGTTATTACTTATAAGCCAGCCTAAAAAGGATATTTTAAACTTACAAAGTTGACTCTTAGCTACCTCTAGTTTAGCTCTATGAAATGCTAATCTAGAAACAACCTTTTCTACTAAATCAAAGTGTATTTTAATGGTTTCCTCATAAGTACGCCCAGCTTTTGAAAAAATAATTATATCATCATAGAAAATTTCTACATTAGGTATCCTATCATTAATCATTATTGGTAGTCCTTTTTCATTTAATTGTATTTTACCATTTTTATCTCTACTTGGGATATGATGTATCATTACATCGCAAAATCTAGCGAGAGCATTTGGAGATACAGACATACCTGTAGCTAAAGTATTGAAAATGTAACTCCCCCACATACAACTAAATAGGGTTAATTTTTTGGATTCTGGAGTCAGCTCTATGCTTTGAAAAGCTGACTTCAAGTCTATTGAACTATAACAATGTGCTGAGTGTAATCTATTTAATATCATGTCAAAATTTGAGATTGTTATTGGATCTTGACTTATACATTCATTTAAAAGTTTATATGATACTACTAATCTTGCAGCTGAATCCTTTGAAGACCTTTTTACTAAAAAACATGGTGAACTAAAATTTGGTATATCATCCCCAGTAAGACTTGCTTTCGATATTACTTTTAATTTACATAAATAATCTAAAACATCCCTCAGCATACTAGCGTCTGCAGAGGATTCATATATTATCTTTTTGTTTTTAGGTAGTACAATATTTTCTTTTAACCTTAAATTAAAATAACCTAAAGTTTTGGATAAATGTCCCCTATCTAAAGAATGCCGTGAAACTATTTGTGGATATTTATCTATAAATATATTTTTAACATAAGGCCAAATTTTAGGATCATAATTACTTTCTTTAATGATATCTTTAGGAGTGTCTAAAATAGAAATTGGAATTCCAATACCTTCTGGCTGAAGATCTTTTTCTTTAATATCATTCCAGTTTGGTTGGAATCCCATTTGTACTGACTGTTCAGAATCATAATAGTTTTTAAGATCATAATTTGGTATTACTTTTTCCTTAATAGGATAGCGCTCATCTGTTAAACTAACATTAGGATCATTTACATTATTGTTTACTGCTGTATAATCAGATAAATCTGGTGAATGATTTGGGAAACTAATATCTACTTTATAACATTTTGACTTTATTTTAGAATCATTAAAAATTAGTGGCTTTTTTATGACAATGTTTTTAATTGAGACCTCTTTATCATCTGGTAATCTACATTCAGACATAATAGATACTTTATCTGTTTTAAGCCTTCTCATAGATCGCTTAATATGTTTAGAATTATCTTTAATGGGATACAACCTATATTGTTTATCAAATAAATCAATTGTTGCTTTAATTACCCCAGAAAAAGTTTTATTACTTAAATTTTCAACTAGAGCATTTACTACATACTGGTACTCTTTATAGTGTATTTTTGTTACAGTTGTAATTATTCTTAACCCATCCATTTCATCATATGGAACTTTATCTTGAGAAACTATTACTTTATCTTCGACTAAATATTTAGATGCTTTTGAAATGACAAAATCAACTTTTACTGTTTGCATGCTTGAAATCTTTTCAACTACCCCATAGGCTGTGTTGAGCTCTAGCTCTGTAGCATAAGAACTAGTTATTACTCTATTCCCATATTTATTACGTTGAATTACTTTAATAGTATTTTCAAGACTACTAGGCATTAGTATAAGACCAAATAATGTTTGCATTCTTGAAGCAATAATAAAAGGTGATTCAGATGGAAATTGATCAAATTGATCAACTATCAAAAATTCTATACTAAGTACTGGCCCCCCTTGTAAAAACATGGACATATAAACTGAGCCAATAACATCAATCTTCCTATTTGTTATACCAGATACTTCATAATTACTTTCTTTTATTAATGACAATAGTTCCTGTTTATTATGTTCAGAAAAAAGTCTAGAAAAATATGAAAATCTCATAATACAGGTATCAGCTCCTGTATCATACATGCCTGATGCTTGTTTAAATATTGAATCTTTAAATGATAATTTACATGGTATATATATTTTTCGCCCAATATTTACAGAGATATCAACACTTTTCAATTCCCCAGAGGGAGGGTTTTGAAAAGGTTGATTTTTAAAATTAGACATTTTTATTTTAGGCTAAATTACCACTCAATTGCTTATCGAGATGCCTTCTCTCTTCAGCACTAGGATATCTCCATTTACCTTGCATTTTAAGTTGCTTTGCAACTGGCCTATTAAAACACCTGTAAGATGGATGATATAAAGTTTTACCAATCTCTTTTTTACAAACAAGACAAGGTTCGGAAGTGGGAATTGTAAATTTTATAATTCCTTCATCATTTCTCATTTCATAACAAAGTTTGCTGCCAGCATGAGTGTTTTTACCACAAAAATTACATCTTAATCTACCATTTACTTCAGTATGAATTCCATAATCTTTGCGGTTAGTATTATTATCATTATTTCTGCTATTGTTTATTTTAGAGTTATCTTTTAAGGGAATGAAATTGGGATTTTGTTTTCTGTGGTCTCTATAGTTACTATTGTTATTATTATTATACTTTTGCTGATTGCCATTATACCTATTACTTGTAGGGGTTGTATTGTTATAAGACTGAGATTTAAAATTATGATCATTCCTTCTCCCTAAAAAATTCTGCTTATGATTAATCTCTGATATTTTTGCGCGCATATTATTTCTTACAGAAAATTTAGGAACAGGGATATCACTTGCTTTTAAATTCTCACTCCTACTATACCTTTTCCTATTATCATCCCTTCTATAATTTAAATCAATAGCACCTACATACTTTCTAAGTGCTTGTACTACTTCAGCAAAAGTTGGGAATCTACCTAACTCTGTAATTAAATCTGCTCTAATCTTTAACCCATCATTGATTGATCCATAAGGTAAATTTTTTAATAAATATCCAATAGCAGTTAAATTATAAATTTGAGTCCTAGCAGGCTCTCCATGTTCCAAACAAGCTCTTTGACATAGAGCCATAATTTTACTAACAACTTTATTAAATGTAGGATCCTTAGGCAAAACAAAATTCTCAAGTTCTAATTGGGCATGCTCAGGCCTCAATCTTGTATCATATTTAGTTAATAACGCGTTATAAATTTCAGAAAGAGATATATTTCCATCAACCATTGTAGCTACACTATCATATACTTCTCCTGTTGTGCATCTTAGGAGTGTTTCTTTAAATGTATGCTCAGATAATTTACATTGAGCTTGTGCCGCATTCATATTTCTTAAAAATTCTACAACGGAAGGAGTGCCAAAACCGCTAAATTTATGTCTAGTAGGAAAAGTGTGATTGATTAGACCTATCTTTTCATCAGAAATAACTGAAATAGAATTGCAATCAAAACTTGGGGGGAAAATTGTTTCAGCATGATTGATATAGTTACTAAAAGTTTTTTCTCTAACATGTTTCTGTAAGGCCTCATTAACACGTTGTTCTACTAGGTCTTCAATCTTACCCACTCTCCTACTAACATTATCATTAATACTAGTTTCTAAGTCCTTTAAATGTTCATTAAAATCATTAACAGTTTCATCTACTGATTTACCTTTAGGTAGATTTGTTTTCTTATTCAAATCATTTATTTGAGCAGTTAATTCAAGCAATATACGGCCTAAGTTATTATCAATAGTATTATTAAACTTAATATCTTGCTTTAGTATCTCAACAGTATCATTCATATCATTGACTAAGACTATGTCTTCTGCATTTCTAGACATAACTCTTTCAGTAATATTAAACTCAGGGCTAGTTTCATCTTCTACTAAATCCTGAGAAGAGATTGGTAAACTTTCTAAGTCCCCTTGTCCATCGGACTTAATAAGACTTGACATATTTCTCAAATAGTCAATATCTTTTTCCCTACTTTTACTACGTTTTCTTAGTGATTTCATTTTGAATAAGTATAAAAAGATCCTTAATAGATGTTAAGATATGACTGACTAAAACCACTATTGGTTTAAAAATTGTAGGGTCAAAAATTAATAAATTAATAAAAAATATAGATGTTAATGAAATTATTAAACTTGAGATACAAAAATAAAAATTAATTTTGCTGGCTAAAATTTCTTTTTAATTAAACTTGAGATACTAAATTTTAAACTTGAGATTTTAAAATTTGAGATACAATTATAGAAGTTAGTCTAACTGATATAAAACTTCTTATTAAAGCTTATTAAAGAAGCTAGTCTAGTTGATATAAAACTTCTTAAAGGATTCCTCCCAATTTTTCTTTGGTACAATAATGCAAAAAGAAACCTTTACTCAAAACTTGCTGCAGACTTATTATACAAATGTAAAATTACTCTAACTGATATCAGAACTTATTTTAAGATTCCTCCCAAAATTTTTTTTGGTACAATAATGCAAAAAGAATCTATCTCTAAACTTGCGGACTTAAAAATGGAAATATATAAAATTTTTATAATTGATATAAAACTTATTAGAAGATTCTTCCCAAAAATTTCTTTTGGTACAGTAATGCAAAAAGAATCTATCTACACTCCTTTTTATTTATCTTACCACCTGTCTGGTACTTATGATGAAGCAAAGAATATATCTCTTGTAGAAGTGAATCAAGCAATAATTTTTCAGATATATTCTTACCAATTTCTAAAAAAATAAAAGTTAATGCAGAGACTTCACTCTAATTTAATTTGTAAATTTGTAATAACATACAAATTAACTTATTCACTATTGTAAACTTATATATGTAAAAATTTTCACTTCACTTTTTAGTTATATTACTTTGCACTTGCACTAATAACCTTCTGAATCTCTGTATAATGTAAAACCTGTTCAGCTTTAGTTTTTTTTTTTGATGTAAAAAACAAACTAATATGCACCCCCCTTTACACCAAAAAAAAATATTGAACAACCCGATGTTGCACCAAATGATATGTTTTCTCCCAATTCTAATAAAACGTGCCAAGTTTCAGAACAAGAAGAGAATACCAACCAAGTTGAAGCCAATCTCCAACTCATATGACAAAGCATAAACTTAGCTACCAAACCGAATAAGTTAAACGCAATATTGTCAAAATTTACAACATTTAGCTGGTTAGGCTAAATTGATTCAAGTGATAGATGTGATAAACAATTCAACTTTGCCAAAGAAAAAAAACAGTTCAATTCAATACTTTAAACTTAGATTAAAATTATGTTATGAAGTACTTATAAGCTGTAATTTGTGAGAATATTAAATAAAGCTAGATTTTCCAAGAATAAATAAATAAAGATTTATCCAATGCTTAATTAAACTCTAGCAAGCTACCAGATGTATTTAGCTTTTCTTATAACAATAGAAACTCAGAGTAAACTGCATAGCCGGCTTATACAAGTACAACTTGATGCGCTACCGTACCCTTACTCCTAGAATCCAAGCTATTAAGCTACAGAGCTGTACTAATCAGTGTCCCAAAATCTAATTTAGCATGTATTATACAACTTAATATTTCTTATCAAGCATCCTTAAAGAGAGGTACAACTATAGAGGTTCCCATGTTCCGGTATGCTCCAGGGCCTCTGGAGTGTCAACCGGTGCGAGTGTCCCCCTAGGGCCGCGACCAATGGCCACAAATATACTAGCATTCTCTAGGGCCTCTAGAGTGTCATCTAGTTGCAATTGCTTGTACACAAGGTTCTCAATTGCATTTGTGTCGTGCGTTTCAGTCCCTAAAGCTCCAAACGCCTACAGATAGCTGTCCTTTAATCTCTAGTAATTTTACAAGACTTAAAATATTTGTATCTACTATATATGTAATTGCTAACCACGTTGATTCCTAACCCTCAACTAAGAATGATTCTATTTTTGCACTTGAATAATTCCTAATCAAGTTGGAGGAAAGAACTCCACTCTTTACTAACGTTTTCCAAAGGTACTAGGGCTTTCTAACAAGCTTTGATATTAGCAACTACTTTGAATTTCTAAATAAAAGAAATCATCAAAGTATTTTTTGAAGTTACTTTATATTTAGACAATATAGTAGCAAAGGTCCTTTAACAAGTTGTACATGTAGACCATCATAACCTAATGAATATCAACTATATACATAACCACTAATCACGCTATTCCCTCCGCAGGAATAACTCCGCTCTTTACTAACCGCTTCCAAAGGTACTAGGGCTTTCTAACAAGCTTTAAATTAGTAATTATTTTGCTTTCTAAGAAAAAGTCTATTAGATAAAGAATATTTAAATAATAAACATTTACCAAGATAATATAGAGGCAAAGGTCCTTTAGTAAGTTATGATATGCTTATAAGTTAAGTTTTTAAATTAGTTTTACTTTTACTCTTAAACTGCTTAAGTAATGGCAAAATTAATACAAAGACCTAAGTGTTGTAAACACTTCCACGCGAAGATCTCCTATTATTTATTAACTTTTGTGCAATAAAGAACTGTTGTCTCACAACTTCAAGTTCAAATTATTCAATATATACCAAAGTGAAAAATGTACTAAGTGTTTATTGTTTATACTTTATTGTTGATTAAATGTGAGTATCATAGTTTAGTATTGTATTCTAACATAAGTATAATAATGTTTTTTAAGTTATTTTCAATTATTTTATATAAGGTTAAATATGTTTTATGACAGTTAAAACATATCTTTGGATTTGCAAAGTGTAAACCATAAGTTCTTAATAAGAAAGTAAATTTTAAACTTATAATATTTGATTCTTTAAGATTTTCTTTACACTTGACATGTAATTGTTTGTTATCCAAATACTTTGAAAAATAATCATCAAACTTCATTATGTTTTGTAAATTTACAAGTCCAAAGATATAATAGTTAAACTTAGATAAATTTGCTAAAGATAGTTTTTTAAAGCAGCATAAGTATATGATTTTTCAGAACTTAGCCTATTTCTCTAGTTTTGAGTTTCATTTGATTTTTACAAGTCCCAACAGGGAACTTGTAAAATTTCTATAAATCTCAATAAGAGTAAAACAGAAACTAAGATAAATGAAAAATTGATACACATAAAAATAAACACCATCCTTATAAAAACTAACAGAATGGTTAAGAAAAGAGATAGTATACAGATAAACACATTAGATAGGTTAAACATTAAGAGATACAGAGGTTAAATAAAAGATTACGAGTGAATGAGTGTGCAAGGCTCATTGAGAACCAAATACTTTGCTGCTCTATTTATACTGAGATCTTAGAATGTTCTAGAATTTAGTTAATGGCATAATCTGATGCAATCCTAGCTTTTTGTGCAATAAAAAGTATAACAAAAACTTCTACATCAGTTTTTGTCATATAATAAAGAAGATTCTGGAAACTTACACATGATGCAATATTAGCTGTTTATGTCATAATAAAACTTCTACATCAGTTTTTGTCATATAATAAAGAAGATTCTGGAAACTTACACATGATGCAATATTAGCTTTTTATGTATGACAAAAACTTATTCATTGGTTTTTGCTTGTATAATTAAAGTGTTTCTAAGAACATTCTAGTATCTATATACAATTACATAATACAAAATAATGATGAAATTATTGAATCACAGTAAATAACTATACTCTTGTTTCCTACAAAAAGTCTAGAATATTCTAGATATAAAACACAATTATATAACTTTGAATTGTTGTGCAATCCTAGTTTTTGCTCTAGTAAAATTGTAGCAAAAACTGCACTTTCTGTGGGAAACTCAAAATATACTAATACTTGGTTTTTTTTTTATGTATTTTAAAACTACAATTCTTTTTATGTTTTTTTTTTATTTTTAGAACTTTTTTATTTAGTTTACTGGACATTAGTCAAATTGATTTTTTTTGTGTACTTTTTAATAAAAAGTAAATCATCCTTCCCTCTCTGCATAAAAAACAAAAAAAATTTTCAATTGACGAGGGTGAAATCATTTTGTCTATGTTTCAAAACAAGGGTAAAAATTAGAGCAGGAGTCAGTCTCAGGATACTTCCACTTGGAAGAGAGACAAAAAGTAAGTTGAATCCTGAGTCACTGAACAAATTTCTGATATTGACCAGAGATAAGTCCAGAAACCTATCAACGTTCATTTTTCCCTCCCCTGAGAATTTAGCTCTAATCTTTGAGCGAATCTCGTCCCTTGTATGGGGCATCCAAAAAATGTCCTCAGGGAAATACCCATACAATTTGAGACACTGGGCACTCATGTACCCAGAGTCCACGAGATATAGCTCTTCCCCTTGACTAAGAAGCACATTCAGGTCTCTAGGATTGTCCACTGGTACAATCCCATAGACCTTATCCACGAAGGTACATGAGTCAAGAATTTCCTGATCCTGTGCTCCAAGGCAAATATATTGGGAGCTGGGTATTGTTGTAGGACAACCATACACTTGGATCAGGTTTGTCTTAGTCTCATACAACTTCTGGTAATAACTGCTTCTATAGTGCTGTCTAATTACTAATTGATTACTTTCACTATCTTTAGTACTGGCATTAAAGAAACAATAATGGGGTGGGGGTGGTTGAGCAAAGAGATGGATATACTTCTTAGTCATGCTTTGTAATGCTGGCCTAAACCCCCCGCTACTTATGCTTGCCTGTTGAACTCTATGGATTCCCCAAGTTTCCCTAAACCTACTGAGAAGATTGAGTTCAACATTATTCTCATCAATTCTGAGCATGCAAGGAAGTATAGCTGCTCTTTTTTCAACAGCCCCTGTGAGTACAGCAATTTTATCGTAGTAGAGATTGTGTTTGAACAATGTTTCACTATCTATGTGTGTCAATTTATAATTAAATTTTTGTGTACAAGCTAAATAGGGTGATAGAGCATAACTTGGTTTAAAAATCAATGACGTGTTTGTGATTTCTGACAGTGTTGACTTCTCAGAAAAGGGGAGTGAGAAGTAAAAAGGTGAGTAAAGAGCCCGCCTATTCTGAATCTTTCTTTCAAGAAGATTTTTCTCTGCTGGGATGGAAAAAGACGTATTACAGTGATCGCCGATGAGGACAGGGAAGCTTTTTCTAATCAATCTTGGACTATCAAACCCCTCTAAAATTTCGAAGTCGTCGAAATCTTCAGCTACCTCATACGAATTTTCACTAACCTCCTTGTTCTCTGACTCTCCCTGACCATTCTCCTTGTTGACAACATGATGGCCGTTTGTTGTTGCAGGTGTACAGACCTCCATGTCTAAATAAAATATTTTTTGGTCACCCTGTTGTTAGATAATATGTTCCTTTAGTCTTAAAACAACTTCATTATAGTAAAGTGTTTTTTATTTGGGTGTTTTCTCCATGATGCCACTTTTAAGAAATTGGCTTATTGACTTCAGTTATGAAAATGATGTGCATGATGAGAAAGTGATGCTTTACACTACACAACCCAATCTATCTGTTAAAGATGCGTTGAATATTAGTGATTCCTCCTATGTTGATTTTTCCTCTGACTACTTTACTACTTTTCCATCTTCCCCTGACATTCCTTTCTTGGAATCTACTTTAGAAAAACCAGCTCTATTGCAAGAAACTCTAACCCAGCTTGCTACACATCTATCTACTGATAACTCAAAGTTACCTTCAGTTACATCTGAGGCTTCAACAGCTGCTCCATCCTCTGTATTCTCACCAACCTCATCAGCTTCTTTGCTTTCAGTAGGGTCACCCTTATCCTCAGCAACCACTTTAGAATCTGATGTAGCAACGCTGTCTTCTCCGTTGCCAACGCCCACAACTTCGCCTCCATCATCAAGAGTGGTCTCATCTCCGTCCACCACGATGATAACTTCAGGTTCCGGTCTCTCAATTATCTCTATGTCTACCTCTACCTCCTCCTCTCTCCGGGTCTTGGAGGCAGATTCTGAGGAACTTTCTGAGCCTGAAATTCGAAAAAATTTTAGGACCCAAGAAGTGGTTTCAACTCCTTTTAAAGAAGTGAAATTGGATCCTCTAACCACTTATCTACCAAAAGTTCCTACCACTAAAATACCTTCTCCTAAACTCAGTGGTAAAGTTACAAATAAGCGAAAACTTAAATCTGGTCCTCAAACCCAGGTTGGAAACTTTTCTACAAAAACTTATAGTTTACCAAATATTCCCAGTTTTACCCCAAAACCGAGTCCTGCCTATAACAAATCTATCCACCGTGATTATGGTTTGGCTGCCAAGAATTCCTATCAGTCAATTTATGAAATAATCAGCAGGTAAATTTTAAAAGAAAAAAATTGTTTACCTATCATTTTTAATAAAATGTATTTTTTTTATAGCCCAGGTTATTTCTCCATTTTGGTTATTGGTGGTACAATTCTAGTGGCCCTATTTCTTATCCTAATATTACTCGCTTTGCTTGCATTGGGTAAGATTTTATTTTATGCTATTTTATGAAATTAATTTGCAGACTTTTTTATTGGGTGTGAACGATTTTATAGTCTGTTAGTCTATATAGATTATATATATTTATGATACTATTATCAAAAAGATCAAATTTCAATTTTTAAAATGGCCAATACTGATCGCGTGTGTCCAAAAAATTATAAGAATAAGATGGAAAAAATAAAATTAAACCAATAGATATTATTTTTAGACTTTAATTTGGTTTATTTTGCTTTTGTTATATTCTCTTTTACTTTAATTAAATTTCCTTATTCATAATGTCGTCTTCGTGTATAGGTTTCGCGATTTTCATTTTTCAAACTTCATAATTATCAGCGGCATTCTTAATTTCTATTGCGTATTTACTAGAACGGTTAAATTTAAAAGAAAACTTATTATTTTTGTTGTTAATTGATTTTTTATTCGTAGGTCAAGAGTGTACTAAAAAGATTAAACGGCGTTCCCAGCAGAGTCAAACGGCTAGCTCAAGAGTTCATCGTGCTACCCAGAAAAACCTTGATCCTACCAAATATTTTAATACTACTAATTTTGGCCCCAATTTGTCTACTATCCCTCCTGACTCCGTTGTGAATAATCTGCAAAAATCTTTTTCAATCTAAAGTTTACTTAGTGTTTCCTATTGTTTTTGAGATAAACTAAATTCATACTTTCTATTACAGTTTAGAATTTTCATCTCTTGTGTAACTGAAAAGTACCAACTGCTAATAAGTTTTTTTTTACAGTAGTGTCAACAAAACAATTAAGCCCTGTAAGAACTATAAAAAATTGCCAACCTATGTTTTAACAAGGCGAATCCCCCTATTATACAGTTGTACATTATCCCAAAAAAAATGTTCTTTAAACACTATTATCTCTCTACTAATATTATCAATGCTTAAACTAATAAACACAAACATCAGTATGGATTATGCTTACCTATATATCTTTACTAATAATGTCAATAGATAAATTAATACCTATAATTATTGAGTTTAGATTTACTTACCTATTACTATAAAAAATTTTAATTTCAGATTTTTTTTCAACAATGAGTATCCCGGATGGAAGTTCCCAGATTATCTTAAATAAGATTAAAACAATTCTCAATTCCCTTCTGCAAGAAGAACGCGATGAGGCTACGACCGATAAGTTATTTCTTGGTGCTGTTGCCCTTGGACTTTTGGCTCTCGGGTAAGTTTATTATTTTATTCTCCCCCTCTATTTCATTACTAGAACCAAACCCCATTTCTCCTCTTTCCTCTCTTAAATATTTTAATTCTGACATTTGCTTATTTGCATTCTCAGCCCCAAAACTGCGTATGGTTAATATTTTTCGATAACAGCTTTTTAGAAATATCATTTGACCTATTTTTTCACCCTTTTGGATGACATATGTTTTCCCTGATAAGTTATGAAGTATGAAATAAACATTACCCAAATAATCAGGATCTATGATCCCACCAGTGCATATTATATTTTTTAAACTTAAACTTGATCTCTCCCTAAGCATAGTAAAATGACTTTCGGGTGCTTTAATTTGGAAACGCAAATCTATCTTAACGCAATTTCTTGGTAAAATCTTTATTAGTCCAGGACTATAAAAATCCAGGCCTACAGATAGCTTTGTAGCCCGGGTAGGCTTTTTGATACTAGCATCCGAAGTAATTACAGCTGTCATTTTTTTTAGAACGGCGGCAGTATTGAGATTATGTTTCAAGAAGAGAAGACAAAATATTTCCCAACCAGGTAAAGTTTTTTTTTTATCTCCTTTCTAATATGTTAATGACAATTATAAAAAATATGAGTATAGTAGTATAGATTATAATTAGATTTTTATTTAGTTTATGGTATTGACAGCTGTTTAAAACCCAATATTCGCTATAAGTGATGTTACAGGGATGTAAATATTCTTTAATAATCATTTAATATAGTTTAGTTAAAAGTCTTTTTATATTTTAGATCCCGAACGAGATGAGAGCCAAGAACTAGAGTTGCGTCACCATCACCAACAACCCCCTCGGACAAATCAGGCGATTGAAATGATGCCCCAACCCCCTGAGATAAATCTAGAGGTATATCAAATAAGGCTTTTATATCTTCTGAAAGAAATTATTATTTTTACTTTTATAAAAGTCATTCTAAACTTAAATAAACTTTGATATACAGTAGGCTATTTTTTTTATTTGATTGCATAGAATCCCTGCTAATTATTTATAGGTGTATTAAACTAATTATTAGCTACCTAATTCATTAAGTTTTACTTCGCTTCTGTAACTTTAATATACTAAAATTTTATACTAGGTTTTTGGTAATTAAATTTCTTTAATTCAAATGATTTAATTTACTTCCTTCTAATTTACTTTAAACTCCTCAAATCTTAAGTACCCTTTCTATAATATATACTGACTTTTTTTCTGATCATATATACTTTCAGATATTAAAACATAAATTCCTACCTAATAAAAATTTTTATTTATAGGCTCGTCTATCTGCGGAACTGGGACAGTCAAGAAACCCTTTCTTGCTGCCCGTGAATAGAGTAAGAAAAGTTTTCCTTATAAAACAAATCTTAACTACAGTACCTAGCTTACTATATGTGTAATTACAAATTTTATAAAAGTTTTACAGTATTTTAAAATTAAACTTTTCACCTATTATTTTCTAACAAATTATTTGGTAAAGCTAGTATTGTTTTTAAGTTTTTAAAGTTTTTCATTAAAGTTTTAACTACGCTAAGAAGCATTGCCCTCTGTACTTGCTTAGCTAAACGCATATTAACTTCAATGTATTCAAAAAATGTTGATGACTTATTTAAATCATCAGCTTGCTTATTCTTTCTAATGCAATGTTTACTTTTTTCCTTATTCTTTAAGTTACTAATTTTCTGCATTAATCTTAATCGGGTTTGTTGAATAAGCCATAATAAAATTTCTTCCATGAGTCGTAAATCTATATTGGAAGTCCTAACTATAATTTCATCCCTGCCCCTTAAATTAGAGGAGTTATTTCTAACTATAAGTTTATAGTTCTTTAGTTTGCACATCTTAAAGTTTTTTTTTACTGAGAAATTATTTCCTTATTACAATAAATGAATGCTAATCAATTTTAATTTTGTTTCAGATGGTTCCAAACCCCAATATACACAACTGGTAAAAAACTCTGCTTTTGGACCCACCTTTTCGGACTTTCAACTTTCGGACTCAATCTTTTCGGACTTTCAACTTTCGGACTCAATCTGTGATAAAAATTGTGATATACAAATTCAAAATTCTTTAAATTTCAATATTCATAACTGATAAAAAAAACTCTGCTTTCGGACTTTTTTTTTATTTGGTCTTTCAACTTTTGGACTTAATCTGTGATAAAAATTGTGATAAAAATATACAAATTCAAAATTCTCTAAATTTCACCACCAAAAATCTCATAAAATTAGTGAAAAAAAATTCTTAAATCAAAAGAAATTCTTCATAAATTGTAACTACTCTAAATTTCACCACTAAAAATCTCATAAAATTAGTGAAAAAAAAGGTTTTTTAAATCAAAAGAAATTCTTCATAAATTGTAACTAAACATTTCGGTTTAAAGTTTCTGGCTTAAGTGATAAATATTATTTTTTTTAACTACCTCAATAATTCAAACATAATAAACTACCTCGTGTCTTTTCGTGATATTTAGTAAACTAAGATCTCAAAGCTTAAATACTTATTATTCTACTTTCTTATATAATTTGGCATGTATAATAAAGATTTCAAAATTTCAAAATTCCTCCATCAAATTCTTATAAAAATAGTGATAAAATTATAAACTAATTCAATTACTATGTAATTTATGAATAATGTTTTGTTTTGAAGTTTTTGGCCTAAATAATAACTATATTTTTTTTAATTAACTACCTCAGAAAATTCAATTTTGATAAACTACCTTATATATTCTTTACTCAAATTTATACTTTAAAATTGTAAATAACCTTTTTGTTTCAAACTTAAACTAAATCTTTCAAAAATTTGTAAATAATATTCAAACTTAACTTAAATACAGTGTTGTTTTTAAAACGTGATTCTTCTTATCAAATATTTGACCTCCTCAGTAGTAAAAACTTATTATTTTTTTTAATTAACGCAAAACTTATAACTAAATGTTTCGGTTCAAGCTTTCGATATAACTTCAAGTTTTTTTTTTACAAAAAATGTTACTTATGTAATAATCTTTTAATATACATCTTGTTTATAGGAAAAGTCTTAGTCTAGATAATTAAAGAATTAAGTTAAACCTGCTAATTGGATAAATATGTTTATAAAATCTTGCTTCTTGATAAAATTTTCCCGCTATAATTATTCAAAATCTTTTTTCTGTACTTCAATTCTATTTTAATTACCTTTTTATATCCTAATATATCTTAACCTAATCTTAATCTAACAAACTCAATATATAAAGTCTTATTTCAATAAACTCAATTAAACTTTCTTTTGGGAAGGCATTTAAGTTCAAACTAATATTTCTCTTACACTAGAATTTAGTTTTTAAAGTATTGTCCTCTCTCTTCCTTGTAGCATTTGTTAAGATCTTTACAACCTAGGTGTATTCAATCTTAAGTAGGTATAGATATTCTACTACGGCTAATCAATTTAATGATTATTATATAGTTGATTTTCATTTTCGAGATATGTGAACAATTTTATTTAACTAAAGGTCTTTACATCCTGGTGTATTTAACCTATAGATAAATGTCATTCTTTTTGTTAGGTATTCTTTTGCCATTTTTAGAGAGAATATACTTGGGTTCCAAAATTGTACTGCTTAAAGAAACACTAGAATTTATACTTTCATTGCCTCAACATATAAGAGTTTAATTAAGATGCTTAAAGGTCCTCTATATATATCTATTTATTTAAAATCTTACTTTAATAATTACTTAGAAAAAATTCTTTTTATATTTTCAACTAAAACTCAACAGTTATTATATTTGGAAAGAAAAACTGGCTTTGTTAAATTTAAATGAAATAAACTTTCCTATATTGCTCTTTAATTTGTTTAAGATCATAGAGAATATTACATTAAAATATTTTTCTAATTTTACCTAGGAATCTACAAATTTAAACGTAAATCTAAGATCTTTTAATTAGGAGAAAAAATTAAAGGAATTTTAATAATATTTCAAAAAAAATTTCATTATGCAAAAATTATGACAAAACTTAAGGCAATAGTTCTACAATTTTGTATTACATATATCTAGTTCTAGACTCCTTCCTAAAACATAAGATTCTATCTAATGTAAGCTATATACTCTATCTTATAAAATTTATTGAAAATTTAATTGATATTATAAAATAAAGCCTACCAAAAATTCTCTTCATTCTTTAATCACTTAAAGTTTTATGTTTCACCGTCTAAAGTTTGTTGTAGACATAACTGCTTAAATAATTTTTCCGCCTTATATATTAAAACCAAAATATGATTGAAACAAAGAAAAGTTTTTATTTGTAGTCTCTCTTTAATCGAGCTCGGTCTTTAAAATTCTATTACAATGTTGAAAACACATATGATATTAGTTTTAAAGTTACTCAATATTTTCTGAAAGAAAACTTTTAATCGAAAATCCGAAAACGCTTAAAACTAGTTAATAATAACAGTTGTTTCCATGTATAGGGATGAGATACACTTTACTTTGAATATTTTAAATGCATTGGAGTGAGATACACTTTACTCTGAATATTTTAAATACATAAGGATGAGATTTTTTTTTGATTACCTATTTTGATTCAACTGGTTTTTTTTTTGAATAGATAATTTGCTTTTTAGGTTATCGACTGGAAGAAAAATTCTACTGGAAGGAGAATAACAAATGGTTAAAACATTGTTTTAACTAAAGTTGTCAACCCCCCCCAAAAAAATATTGTAAAATTTACTTTTAAAAACTGATACTTAGAACTACTGTTCAACTATAACAATGCTTAAATTTTAACGTCTACTTCTAGATCTCAAAGGTATTGTTTCCAATCTGTTTATTATAAGTTTTTTAGAGCTATTTCGAGGCTTGTAATGTGCTTTAATTTTTTCATATAATTCCTTAGATCCAACTCCCAAAAACGCTATTGAGCTAAACACAAAAATATTAATGAATATCTGATAATATGAATTTCTGAAATAGTTACTTATATGTTTAATAATTGTAGCTTGTTCCAGATTACTTCTGGTATCATTAACTTTTAATTCCAATAGATGTCTTTGATCAGATGTTAACGAGGAAGAAATTACTTTAAAATTAGATTGTCTTTCTATTACCACATCTCCTTTGTGAGGTAGATTAAATTCCAATTTCCCATTAAACATAATATGTACCGGGTAATTTGAACTATTTAAATCCTTTTGAAGCCCTATCACAAATGCTTTACCTATTTTATCATCATGTTTAAAAAGCAAAATTCCCTCGTTTGTTATTTGAAATAATTTTGTATTGCTAAAAAAAGGACAATATTGAATAATAAGGTCAAATTTCTTATCATTTATATGTTTCAAACAAAAAGTTATTGCTTCATTTAGTCCTAATTGTTTTTCATCTTCAGTGATAAATTTAGCAATCTTTTGGTTTTCTGTATTGTAGTAATAATAAGCATCCAAAGAAATTCCCGCGTATGGTATCGCAATCAAAGAATTATATTTAATTTTGTTTGATAAAATATTTAATTCTAAATAGAATGTTGGTTTACTATCAACCAGACCTGATCCTATAAAATTGATATTTACTAAGTCAGAGTGTTTATTTTCAGGAGTCAATTTTCTTCTAAGATCATTTGTTACAACCCCTTGGAAACAATATTTGAAAGTTACAATCCAATTTTCCAGAAAACTTATTAAAATTCTTGCAGGAATATAGAGATTATTAAATGTAAGATCTACCCCTCTAATAAAAGTATTATCTTTTTTCATTGCTTCAGTTATGGAAGGTATAGGTTGAAAAGCTTCCTTTAAATATTTTTGATGCATCTTAAAATTATCCAAATGAAAAGATTGTTTATTTTCATCTATTATATAATTTACTTCAAAATCTGAGTTAATTTGTTGGTCTAGAGCTGTCATATGCGAAATTATTGTATCAATTTCTTTTGATAATTGATCATATCTATTTGTAAGTGCAAGAAATTTATTCAGACTAATAGCTATATTTGAACCTTTTGCTTCAATTTCAGCATTATTAGTATTTAGTTCAGTTTTTAAATCATTAAAAGATGTTCGGAAGAGTGTGTTTACATCCTTCATATTTTGGTTGTAGTCAAAAATAATCTTTACCACCGATTTAGTTGAGTCTAGGTATTTATCTCGGTTTATTTTTTCATGATAGAAAAAATCTATCACATCTTCTGAACATGAAAATGTTATGAAAATAGCCAAAAATATGATGTTCTTCATGATGAAAAAGAATTATATTTTTTTTAAAGCCAAAAATGTTGTTTGCTGTTATATTGTTGCTCGTATAGTAAAAATAATTATATTTAAAGCATGAAGTAATCTAAAGGAAGTTTAAAATAAGAAATTGACACTTGTCATTGTTCATCTCTGGTTTGTGTTTAATAGATATACCACAAATAGAGTGATCAACAAAAATTTTAAATTTTATTTTTCCTCAATAGAACTAAATATCTTAAATATCATACAATGTATTTTATTTTCTTACTACACTAATTAAAACCTTTATTATTACTTAAAATTATAAGGCTAAAATTTTGGACAGAAATTTAATTAAATTAGACTTAAAAGTAATGAACCTACTCTATACTTTTTGTTCGTCTGTGTGTAAGTCAAACGTTATTTGTTTTGGTGTTTCTCCAGACTTTTCATGATCTTTTTGCTTTTGTTTTATTATTCCTTGTAATTTACTTCTTGTTATAGGCATTGAAGTCTCATCAATATCATCATTTAAAATTTGGTCCTTTATTTCACTATCTGAAATTAAATTTTCAGGTTTAGGTTTGTCAAACTCATTTATTGAATCAATAGTCAATTTATCCAATTTTTCATCATTTTTGAATAATTCAAAATTTAAAGGTGCTGATGAAATTAATTTCTTAATTTCTTCAGTGGTTAGATTTATAGGTTGTTGTTGAGCAATTTCTTTTATTTCTTTAGGTAAATCCTTAAATTCATCAGAAAAAGGTATATACTTTTTGAAATGATTAAATGGCCTAATTATGGTCAATTCATCAACAATTCTAGATATCCAGGCTGAAACTGGATTTACTTTTACAATAACAAAAGGTTGAGGATGATAATATGTTTTAAGAGGTTGTGTAGTACCCAATATTTTACTCATATCCTTTACAAAAATTACATCTCCTACTTGGAATGATCTAGTAACCTTATTTCTATTGGCTTTGTCAAGTCTATTATCTCTTTCCTTTGTTATGAAATGTCTCACGGAATCTAGATTTTTTGTTAAACTTAATTGTTGTGCTTCAAATGTTTTTACACTACGAGAAATTATAGGGTGAAATTTTGGCACTAAAGGATTATCTAGGAAACATTTACTTAAATGCGACTCTGTGCCAAATACTAATTGATTAGGTGTAAAACCGGTTTTTGTTATACGACTGGAATTATGCAATTGAGCTATTATAGATGGTAAAAACGTCCAATTAAAATTAGGTTGATTAGATAATACTTTTTTCATTATTCTTTTAACTAAACCCACATAACTTTCCGCTGCTCCATGTGACATTCCAGAAAAACTTGATGAATAAATAAACTGACACCCTAAAAGAGCTAAAATCCGTATTGTTTTATTAGAACTAAATAAACCGGCATTATCGCTAAAAACGCATTTTGGGTGGAAGTGAACCCATATATGGTTAACAAAGAGATATAAAAACTCATTTGCTGTCTTTGTGACAACAGGAAGTAGAATCATATAACCAGATATTACACATCTTGCCATTAATATGTGATTAAATCCACTTGCTGTTGGTAAACCTTCAATTAAATCCATATGTATGCATTCTAAAACTCCAGCTGTAAGAGGAAAAACTCCTAATTTATTTGATCTATTAGGATGATTTGTTAACATACATGCTACACATATACTTGCATATTTGTAACATAATTTTTGTAAATTTGGATTATAGTAATTAATCAAATTGCTAATCATTTTCTTAGGACCACCATGGTTTACAATGGTATGCACCATAGCTATATATTTATCCAATAAACTATCTGGTACATAAATTCTAGGGATTTTATTTATAAATTTAATATATAAAATTCCTAACTGTAGAAAATAAAATGTGTTCTTATCTTTATAAGTTTTATCTTTACTGGTTACACAATTGGTATATATTTGTGTATATTGTTTTTGCTGTTCTTCTATTATTTTATCAGTTGTTAATATATCTTCTAAAACTCTTATGGGATTAAATACTGCCCTAGTATTACGCTCGGCTAGATTGTTAGACAATGCTGATCCAAAAACTTTGGGATCTAGTTCATTTATTATTATGTCTTCTATAACTTTTGAATTATTAATTTTCCAAGTGACTTGAAAACTGTTGGATTTTATTTCTTTCCCCTTTTCCTTTCCTTTTGCAATATTTTTATCTCTTTTGTTAATACTTTCTAACTGTCTTTCTGTCAATTTTGTTTTGTCAACTTCCATAAACTGTGGGTTATTTTCAACCCATACACGCCAATCTTTTACAGTCATTGTTGTTTGATTAGGCATGTAATCATTTAAAGAATCCTTTACAATATATGGTAATTTAATGTGAGCAATTTCAGGCTTACTAACTTGAAAAACGCGACTCAAAAAATCCGCTGGATTATTTTCAGATTTTATAAAAACTAAACCTAAATTTGGATAATCATGTTCTATTTTAACTCCCCAATTATTAATTTTAGTATGGCTGTCTTTAACATCTTGATTATACAGATAATAAAGACATTTATTATCACAAGCTAATAATAATTCATCAGAATTAACCATTTTTCTAGTTGCTTGTAATGAACCTAAAATTGCATACAATTCTAGTTGCATAATATTAGTTTTTCTCATTTCTTCAGGGATTACTTTTGAGTGATATAAAATTATTTCAAAAGAACCCTTATGTTTACCTATATTATATTCTGAGTGCTTATTTAAAATTGTAGGCCTAACAATAAGATTCGAATTTTTCTCATACAATAAAAAGAAAAAAGGAGGTTTGTTTTTATCATTATTAAATCTTATAAGTTTTTTACCATTGAATTTATTTGTTGCATTAATAAGAGTTACAGGCCTATGTAGTACATTTGAAAGTGCGCTAAAAATGTGTAATCCTGTATCTATTTTAAGTACACCTTTTTTAATGTCCTCTAAATATAATTTCATACTTAGTTTATTACCTTTATGTTCAGTATCCAGAATATGGTTATACATAATATGTTCTCTAATATGTTTTTGTAGGTCAAAACAAATACTCTCAAATTTTGTTACACAATTTTGAAGTTCCAACATAAGTTTTAAACATACGGATAAAGAGATCTTAAAGTGTTCTTGATACCCCAAGGTATCATCATCCAAATATTCATACTCAGGCGGATAATTACTCTCAAGATTTATTAAATAATCCTTGATTGTTTGGTTATCTTTTTTAAGAGGAACTGGCTTTACTGGTAATTTTAAATCAAAAATAATTCTATGGGTAGGATCGTCTAAATATATGTAAGATGGAACAAAGTTTTTTGAATATTTTGCTGGTACTATTTGTGCTAAAACGCAAGAGTATTGACTATACTTTTCACTTGCAGCATCAGTAAAAAGTATTTTAGGTACACCTGGTAAACATATTTTTGAGAATAGACAACTTTGAGTTAGCTGTTTCTTAAGTTCCTCAAATTTTTCTCTATGTATATTATTTGGATTATATTTTCCCAATTTAGTACTAGTAAGAGGTGTTAGATAATGAATGTTTCTTAAAACTTGAAAATTTAAAGTATTTCTTAACCAATTTACTTCACCCAAAAATGATTTCATGCCTTTGGCACTAGAAGGAAAAGTTTTCTCATTTAGTTTTTCGACCCTTCTTGGATCGACCATTAAATAGTTATTACTTATAAGCCAGCCTAAAAAGGATATTTTAAACTTACAAAGTTGACTCTTAGCTACCTCTAGTTTAGCTCTATGAAATGCTAATCTAGAAACAACCTTTTCTACTAAATCAAAGTGTATTTTAATGGTTTCCTCATAAGTACGCCCAGCTTTTGAAAAAATAATTATATCATCATAGAAAATTTCTACATTAGGTATCCTATCATTAATCATTATTGGTAGTCCTTTTTCATTTAATTGTATTTTACCATTTTTATCTCTACTTGGGATATGATGTATCATTACATCGCAAAATCTAGCGAGAGCATTTGGAGATACAGACATACCTGTAGCTAAAGTATTGAAAATGTAACTCCCCCACATACAACTAAATAGGGTTAATTTTTTGGATTCTGGAGTCAGCTCTATGCTTTGAAAAGCTGACTTCAAGTCTATTGAACTATAACAATGTGCTGAGTGTAATCTATTTAATATCATGTCAAAATTTGAGATTGTTATTGGATCTTGACTTATACATTCATTTAAAAGTTTATATGATACTACTAATCTTGCAGCTGAATCCTTTGAAGACCTTTTTACTAAAAAACATGGTGAACTAAAATTTGGTATATCATCCCCAGTAAGACTTGCTTTCGATATTACTTTTAATTTACATAAATAATCTAAAACATCCCTCAGCATACTAGCGTCTGCAGAGGATTCATATATTATCTTTTTGTTTTTAGGTAGTACAATATTTTCTTTTAACCTTAAATTAAAATAACCTAAAGTTTTGGATAAATGTCCCCTATCTAAAGAATGCCGTGAAACTATTTGTGGATATTTATCTATAAATATATTTTTAACATAAGGCCAAATTTTAGGATCATAATTACTTTCTTTAATGATATCTTTAGGAGTGTCTAAAATAGAAATTGGAATTCCAATACCTTCTGGCTGAAGATCTTTTTCTTTAATATCATTCCAGTTTGGTTGGAATCCCATTTGTACTGACTGTTCAGAATCATAATAGTTTTTAAGATCATAATTTGGTATTACTTTTTCCTTAATAGGATAGCGCTCATCTGTTAAACTAACATTAGGATCATTTACATTATTGTTTACTGCTGTATAATCAGATAAATCTGGTGAATGATTTGGGAAACTAATATCTACTTTATAACATTTTGACTTTATTTTAGAATCATTAAAAATTAGTGGCTTTTTTATGACAATGTTTTTAATTGAGACCTCTTTATCATCTGGTAATCTACATTCAGACATAATAGATACTTTATCTGTTTTAAGCCTTCTCATAGATCGCTTAATATGTTTAGAATTATCTTTAATGGGATACAACCTATATTGTTTATCAAATAAATCAATTGTTGCTTTAATTACCCCAGAAAAAGTTTTATTACTTAAATTTTCAACTAGAGCATTTACTACATACTGGTACTCTTTATAGTGTATTTTTGTTACAGTTGTAATTATTCTTAACCCATCCATTTCATCATATGGAACTTTATCTTGAGAAACTATTACTTTATCTTCGACTAAATATTTAGATGCTTTTGAAATGACAAAATCAACTTTTACTGTTTGCATGCTTGAAATCTTTTCAACTACCCCATAGGCTGTGTTGAGCTCTAGCTCTGTAGCATAAGAACTAGTTATTACTCTATTCCCATATTTATTACGTTGAATTACTTTAATAGTATTTTCAAGACTACTAGGCATTAGTATAAGACCAAATAATGTTTGCATTCTTGAAGCAATAATAAAAGGTGATTCAGATGGAAATTGATCAAATTGATCAACTATCAAAAATTCTATACTAAGTACTGGCCCCCCTTGTAAAAACATGGACATATAAACTGAGCCAATAACATCAATCTTCCTATTTGTTATACCAGATACTTCATAATTACTTTCTTTTATTAATGACAATAGTTCCTGTTTATTATGTTCAGAAAAAAGTCTAGAAAAATATGAAAATCTCATAATACAGGTATCAGCTCCTGTATCATACATGCCTGATGCTTGTTTAAATATTGAATCTTTAAATGATAATTTACATGGTATATATATTTTTCGCCCAATATTTACAGAGATATCAACACTTTTCAATTCCCCAGAGGGAGGGTTTTGAAAAGGTTGATTTTTAAAATTAGACATTTTTATTTTAGGCTAAATTACCACTCAATTGCTTATCGAGATGCCTTCTCTCTTCAGCACTAGGATATCTCCATTTACCTTGCATTTTAAGTTGCTTTGCAACTGGCCTATTAAAACACCTGTAAGATGGATGATATAAAGTTTTACCAATCTCTTTTTTACAAACAAGACAAGGTTCGGAAGTGGGAATTGTAAATTTTATAATTCCTTCATCATTTCTCATTTCATAACAAAGTTTGCTGCCAGCATGAGTGTTTTTACCACAAAAATTACATCTTAATCTACCATTTACTTCAGTATGAATTCCATAATCTTTGCGGTTAGTATTATTATCATTATTTCTGCTATTGTTTATTTTAGAGTTATCTTTTAAGGGAATGAAATTGGGATTTTGTTTTCTGTGGTCTCTATAGTTACTATTGTTATTATTATTATACTTTTGCTGATTGCCATTATACCTATTACTTGTAGGGGTTGTATTGTTATAAGACTGAGATTTAAAATTATGATCATTCCTTCTCCCTAAAAAATTCTGCTTATGATTAATCTCTGATATTTTTGCGCGCATATTATTTCTTACAGAAAATTTAGGAACAGGGATATCACTTGCTTTTAAATTCTCACTCCTACTATACCTTTTCCTATTATCATCCCTTCTATAATTTAAATCAATAGCACCTACATACTTTCTAAGTGCTTGTACTACTTCAGCAAAAGTTGGGAATCTACCTAACTCTGTAATTAAATCTGCTCTAATCTTTAACCCATCATTGATTGATCCATAAGGTAAATTTTTTAATAAATATCCAATAGCAGTTAAATTATAAATTTGAGTCCTAGCAGGCTCTCCATGTTCCAAACAAGCTCTTTGACATAGAGCCATAATTTTACTAACAACTTTATTAAATGTAGGATCCTTAGGCAAAACAAAATTCTCAAGTTCTAATTGGGCATGCTCAGGCCTCAATCTTGTATCATATTTAGTTAATAACGCGTTATAAATTTCAGAAAGAGATATATTTCCATCAACCATTGTAGCTACACTATCATATACTTCTCCTGTTGTGCATCTTAGGAGTGTTTCTTTAAATGTATGCTCAGATAATTTACATTGAGCTTGTGCCGCATTCATATTTCTTAAAAATTCTACAACGGAAGGAGTGCCAAAACCGCTAAATTTATGTCTAGTAGGAAAAGTGTGATTGATTAGACCTATCTTTTCATCAGAAATAACTGAAATAGAATTGCAATCAAAACTTGGGGGGAAAATTGTTTCAGCATGATTGATATAGTTACTAAAAGTTTTTTCTCTAACATGTTTCTGTAAGGCCTCATTAACACGTTGTTCTACTAGGTCTTCAATCTTACCCACTCTCCTACTAACATTATCATTAATACTAGTTTCTAAGTCCTTTAAATGTTCATTAAAATCATTAACAGTTTCATCTACTGATTTACCTTTAGGTAGATTTGTTTTCTTATTCAAATCATTTATTTGAGCAGTTAATTCAAGCAATATACGGCCTAAGTTATTATCAATAGTATTATTAAACTTAATATCTTGCTTTAGTATCTCAACAGTATCATTCATATCATTGACTAAGACTATGTCTTCTGCATTTCTAGACATAACTCTTTCAGTAATATTAAACTCAGGGCTAGTTTCATCTTCTACTAAATCCTGAGAAGAGATTGGTAAACTTTCTAAGTCCCCTTGTCCATCGGACTTAATAAGACTTGACATATTTCTCAAATAGTCAATATCTTTTTCCCTACTTTTACTACGTTTTCTTAGTGATTTCATTTTGAATAAGTATAAAAAGATCCTTAATAGATGTTAAGATATGACTGACTAAAACCACTATTGGTTTAAAAATTGTAGGGTCAAAAATTAATAAATTAATAAAAAATATAGATGTTAATGAAATTATTAAACTTGAGATACAAAAATAAAAATTAATTTTGCTGGCTAAAATTTCTTTTTAATTAAACTTGAGATACTAAATTTTAAACTTGAGATTTTAAAATTTGAGATACAATTATAGAAGTTAGTCTAACTGATATAAAACTTCTTATTAAAGCTTATTAAAGAAGCTAGTCTAGTTGATATAAAACTTCTTAAAGGATTCCTCCCAATTTTTCTTTGGTACAATAATGCAAAAAGAAACCTTTACTCAAAACTTGCTGCAGACTTATTATACAAATGTAAAATTACTCTAACTGATATCAGAACTTATTTTAAGATTCCTCCCAAAATTTTTTTTGGTACAATAATGCAAAAAGAATCTATCTCTAAACTTGCGGACTTAAAAATGGAAATATATAAAATTTTTATAATTGATATAAAACTTATTAGAAGATTCTTCCCAAAAATTTCTTTTGGTACAGTAATGCAAAAAGAATCTATCTACACTCCTTTTTATTTATCTTACCACCTGTCTGGTACTTATGATGAAGCAAAGAATATATCTCTTGTAGAAGTGAATCAAGCAATAATTTTTCAGATATATTCTTACCAATTTCTAAAAAAATAAAAGTTAATGCAGAGACTTCACTCTAATTTAATTTGTAAATTTGTAATAACATACAAATTAACTTATTCACTATTGTAAACTTATATATGTAAAAATTTTCACTTCACTTTTTAGTTATATTACTTTGCACTTGCACTAATAACCTTCTGAATCTCTGTATAATGTAAAACCTGTTCAGCTTTAGTTTTTTTTTTTGATGTAAAAAACAAACTAATATGCACCCCCCTTTACACCAAAAAAAAATATTGAACAACCCGATGTTGCACCAAATGATATGTTTTCTCCCAATTCTAATAAAACGTGCCAAGTTTCAGAACAAGAAGAGAATACCAACCAAGTTGAAGCCAATCTCCAACTCATATGACAAAGCATAAACTTAGCTACCAAACCGAATAAGTTAAACGCAATATTGTCAAAATTTACAACATTTAGCTGGTTAGGCTAAATTGATTCAAGTGATAGATGTGATAAACAATTCAACTTTGCCAAAGAAAAAAAACAGTTCAATTCAATACTTTAAACTTAGATTAAAATTATGTTATGAAGTACTTATAAGCTGTAATTTGTGAGAATATTAAATAAAGCTAGATTTTCCAAGAATAAATAAATAAAGATTTATCCAATGCTTAATTAAACTCTAGCAAGCTACCAGATGTATTTAGCTTTTCTTATAACAATAGAAACTCAGAGTAAACTGCATAGCCGGCTTATACAAGTACAACTTGATGCGCTACCGTACCCTTACTCCTAGAATCCAAGCTATTAAGCTACAGAGCTGTACTAATCAGTGTCCCAAAATCTAATTTAGCATGTATTATACAACTTAATATTTCTTATCAAGCATCCTTAAAGAGAGGTACAACTATAGAGGTTCCCATGTTCCGGTATGCTCCAGGGCCTCTGGAGTGTCAACCGGTGCGAGTGTCCCCCTAGGGCCGCGACCAATGGCCACAAATATACTAGCATTCTCTAGGGCCTCTAGAGTGTCATCTAGTTGCAATTGCTTGTACACAAGGTTCTCAATTGCATTTGTGTCGTGCGTTTCAGTCCCTAAAGCTCCAAACGCCTACAGATAGCTGTCCTTTAATCTCTAGTAATTTTACAAGACTTAAAATATTTGTATCTACTATATATGTAATTGCTAACCACGTTGATTCCTAACCCTCAACTAAGAATGATTCTATTTTTGCACTTGAATAATTCCTAATCAAGTTGGAGGAAAGAACTCCACTCTTTACTAACGTTTTCCAAAGGTACTAGGGCTTTCTAACAAGCTTTGATATTAGCAACTACTTTGAATTTCTAAATAAAAGAAATCATCAAAGTATTTTTTGAAGTTACTTTATATTTAGACAATATAGTAGCAAAGGTCCTTTAACAAGTTGTACATGTAGACCATCATAACCTAATGAATATCAACTATATACATAACCACTAATCACGCTATTCCCTCCGCAGGAATAACTCCGCTCTTTACTAACCGCTTCCAAAGGTACTAGGGCTTTCTAACAAGCTTTAAATTAGTAATTATTTTGCTTTCTAAGAAAAAGTCTATTAGATAAAGAATATTTAAATAATAAACATTTACCAAGATAATATAGAGGCAAAGGTCCTTTAGTAAGTTATGATATGCTTATAAGTTAAGTTTTTAAATTAGTTTTACTTTTACTCTTAAACTGCTTAAGTAATGGCAAAATTAATACAAAGACCTAAGTGTTGTAAACACTTCCACGCGAAGATCTCCTATTATTTATTAACTTTTGTGCAATAAAGAACTGTTGTCTCACAACTTCAAGTTCAAATTATTCAATATATACCAAAGTGAAAAATGTACTAAGTGTTTATTGTTTATACTTTATTGTTGATTAAATGTGAGTATCATAGTTTAGTATTGTATTCTAACATAAGTATAATAATGTTTTTTAAGTTATTTTCAATTATTTTATATAAGGTTAAATATGTTTTATGACAGTTAAAACATATCTTTGGATTTGCAAAGTGTAAACCATAAGTTCTTAATAAGAAAGTAAATTTTAAACTTATAATATTTGATTCTTTAAGATTTTCTTTACACTTGACATGTAATTGTTTGTTATCCAAATACTTTGAAAAATAATCATCAAACTTCATTATGTTTTGTAAATTTACAAGTCCAAAGATATAATAGTTAAACTTAGATAAATTTGCTAAAGATAGTTTTTTAAAGCAGCATAAGTATATGATTTTTCAGAACTTAGCCTATTTCTCTAGTTTTGAGTTTCATTTGATTTTTACAAGTCCCAACAGGGAACTTGTAAAATTTCTATAAATCTCAATAAGAGTAAAACAGAAACTAAGATAAATGAAAAATTGATACACATAAAAATAAACACCATCCTTATAAAAACTAACAGAATGGTTAAGAAAAGAGATAGTATACAGATAAACACATTAGATAGGTTAAACATTAAGAGATACAGAGGTTAAATAAAAGATTACGAGTGAATGAGTGTGCAAGGCTCATTGAGAACCAAATACTTTGCTGCTCTATTTATACTGAGATCTTAGAATGTTCTAGAATTTAGTTAATGGCATAATCTGATGCAATCCTAGCTTTTTGTGCAATAAAAAGTATAACAAAAACTTCTACATCAGTTTTTGTCATATAATAAAGAAGATTCTGGAAACTTACACATGATGCAATATTAGCTGTTTATGTCATAATAAAACTTCTACATCAGTTTTTGTCATATAATAAAGAAGATTCTGGAAACTTACACATGATGCAATATTAGCTTTTTATGTATGACAAAAACTTATTCATTGGTTTTTGCTTGTATAATTAAAGTGTTTCTAAGAACATTCTAGTATCTATATACAATTACATAATACAAAATAATGATGAAATTATTGAATCACAGTAAATAACTATACTCTTGTTTCCTACAAAAAGTCTAGAATATTCTAGATATAAAACACAATTATATAACTTTGAATTGTTGTGCAATCCTAGTTTTTGCTCTAGTAAAATTGTAGCAAAAACTGCACTTTCTGTGGGAAACTCAAAATATACTAATACTTGGTTTTTTTTTTATGTATTTTAAAACTACAATTCTTTTTATGTTTTTTTTTTATTTTTAGAACTTTTTTATTTAGTTTACTGGACATTAGTCAAATTGATTTTTTTTGTGTACTTTTTAATAAAAAGTAAATCAATACTAAGGCAACCCTACAGCTACAGTGCATTACAATCGTTTACGAGATCCTATATACAAAATAATTACTTTAGTTAATTGGATGGTTAAAAATAATCATGTATTGTGTAAAAGTTATTTCTCGCATCGTATTATAAACGGCTTTCCGCGGATATAGAAAGTACAAATATAAGATTAAAACTAGTTTTTTTAGCACCGAGGTGCCGAAGGCACCGGCTAAAAAAACTATTTTTTAATCTTATGATTGTACATTTCTATATTCGTAGAAAGCGTGATATAATACGATGCTAGACATAGTTTTTTCGTATGGATGAGAACCGGTTCCTATCCACCGGAATCTAATGAATACGAGAAAATCACTTTAATTCCCTTGATATCCCAGAAGTTATAAATTGGTTAGAAAATCTAACTTTAAAGAACTTTTGTGTTATTAATGACCAATTTAACAAAAATATTAACAATATTAAGAGATTTTTTTTACAAGATATACTATAACCTTCCTCTTTATATTATCTCTTATTTGATACTTATTGACATAATTGTTCTAGTTTAATTGCAAAAATGGATAAAAAAAAATTATTGTTTTTTTTCCTCACTAATAACTAGTATTGACCAACTTTAAAATATAACTTAAGAAATTAAAATGTTTCATTAATAAACACAAGTGTCCAAAATGACATTAAAAGAGACAGTATTTATGTAGGATTTTAAAATTAAAAGAGACAGTGTTTATGTAGTATATTCAATTTAAAAGGGACAGTATTTATAAAGTATTTTAAAATTGAAAGAAACAGTATTTATGTAGTATTTTAAATTTAAAAGGGACAGTATTTTTGCAGTATTTAAAAATTAAAAGAGACATTGTTTATTTAGTATTTTAAAATTAAAAGAGACAGTATTTATGTAGTATTTATAAATTAAAAGAAACAATATTTATTTGCCACCAAAAATATAATGCACCTTTTAGATTGGCTTTTAGATGATTTAAAAATGTTGCTTTAACTTTTAGTCACAATAATAAAAAAAAAACTTTTTTTGTATTATAAATGAGCATTCCTTTTATGTTATCATCCTTGTTAAATGTACTTCTATTAAAACTGCAAATGAATGTCTGATAGATTTTTAATTGATTAATAATCAAAAAAAATCAATATAGATCTATCCAAAAATTAATAATATACAGGATGTAAAATATGGACATACTTTCATTTTTAGGCTTGTTTAAAGAGTTGCTGTCCTATTACCAAGGTCTAAGGGAATATTTGATAATCAAAGTGGATAATTTTATAACTATATAGAAAGGATTTAAACGAAACAAAAAAAAATCAATAGGGTTGGAATGGACTTACATATTTTCTGGTAATAATTATAGAACTACTACGCTTTTATTTAACTGGTATCATCATGCAAAGTATAAAACGGTAAGTCATTAGTACGGACAGACCGACACAAAATGTAGAAAAGCTATTACAAACAAATATTATCCAATAATCACTAAAAATATCGGGAATAGTCCCTTTCGTAGCAACGCCCCATAAGGGGCGATTCGTCGTATTTTTAAAATGGCTTTTTATAGGTTATTTTAGGTTAGGTTAGGTTATATTGGGTAAGGTGATTGCCCCACAGGATTAGGTAATTGGCCCCGCAGGGTTAGAGCCCCCAGCAGGGGCTAGAAATAGGAGAAAAGCTACTGTGAATAATAAGAAGAATCGTCCCACAAGGTGCGATGTTACGAAAAGGATTATACCCAAAATATATTTTTGGTGAGAAAGCTCTGATGGACAACATTAAAGCCAACATTTAATTGAGTGTATGCACAACGTCAAGACGGAAATATCACTAATTTAAAATTTAAATAAAATATTTAGCAAAATTAAATTAACAATCTTTGTTTGTAATATCTCTTGTTAATGTTTACTATGACCCTAAATCCAGTTATAAAGTGAAAGCCAAAAAAACAAGGACACTTATGATCAATGTTTATCCGTAATGCTACTATATTAAAATATCTAACAGTAACAAAAGCTACAAAATTTTATATATAGATTTAACTTAATTTCATATGATGACGTACGGACATCATAACCTATACCCATAGAGTAGCTCCGCTGTTGGCACAAATAGAAGGGGTAAAAGTGAACGCGCCACGCATGACTGACAAGTTTATTTTTGTGTGGACAACCATACACAATTCACGAGACTGAACTAACAACAAAAATAAAATTGGATACTTTTACTACTTTTACCCACGGATGCAGGGGATAAGTACACAGTAATTTATATAAAAAAGCAGCACGTTTTAATTGCACGCATTATATAAATAATTAACATTTATACTATGCACATCAAATTAGTTGTCACCTATATGGGTGTAAAAAAAGCTAATTTTTTAACAAATTGAAAATAATATGGAGGAAAGGTTTATTACTTAAGGCAAAGTTAGGTTGAGTTCTGAGTAGCCTCGTCAGGTTAAGGCACTGCAGGTATAGTCTCCACAGAGAGGCATAAGAAAATAACTAAGCCCTCCTCGTTTTTTGTTACGGTGGTGGGTTATCAGTGTGCAACAGACACTTGGTGTACACGCATCAAACAAATTTCTGACAATATATTTAATACCCTTGATTAGCTGTCTAACACAATAATCAATGCACCACAAAAAAAGAAATTTTTAACAGATACAGATTTTAAAATGAGAACCTAGTAAAAGTGTCTATTTCTGATTATGATGTCAAAAAAATTAACCAATGAGAGGTCACTATACATTTTACCATTTGTCAATTACAGTGTATACTGGCCTCTCATTGGCTAATTTTTTTACGTCATAATCAGAGTCAGACACTTTTACTAGGTTCGTTTACATTTTTTAAACGGGTATACTGATACAAAATCAGAGGTTATACATTTTTTGCTGGTCTGACTAAATTTATCTCAATTGCTTAAATATAAAAATCGGTTTTAAATTTTTGTAATTGTGACTACAATATAACATTTGATGACACAATACAATATGTCCCGATTTTGTATTACTTTTGCGGAACATGATTGCAGTTACGTCATATTTTTTTCCGAAAAAGGGAAGGGGGAAGAAAATCTCTTCAAAAGAAATGGGGAAAACCCCCTTTTCTCCCATCTCTTTTATCTTCCCCCCTTCCCTTTTTTTTCTTTCCCCCTTCCCTTTTTCGGGAAAGAAAAATATGACTTAACTGCAATCATGTTCCGCAAAAGTAATACAAAATCGGGACAGATTGTATTGTGTAACATTGGATAAATAATGATTGATTTTCTCAAAAAAATTAAATTTTTAACAATAGGTATCATAAGCATTTGTATATACCTTCATTTCAGCTATCTTTAAGTGAATGAATTATTATGGTATTAATTTGATAAAAATTTAAGAATAAATCCCCAGTTATCCCTGACTATTCGTATGCTTACTAAGCTATATGTATTTCAATATAAAAGATGCAATGGTAAAAAATGGAAATACATATAAAGCATAAAAAAGATTCATAAAATTATAAAAATACATTTAAAATGAAAAAAAAATTTAATTTCCAAATAATTGATGAAAAGAATTAAATCTAAAATTTTGATGTTGTAAGCAGAACACATATTAAGAGAAATTTTATTAGCTAAAAAGTTTTTGTGGTTCAAATTATTTAGGATACGTCAACTATAGTTAATCAATCGATCTATAAATATTGCTGAAACAAGGAAATTTTGTTCAATTGCAGCCCATTTATCAACCAATTCACAATTTTTAATAAAATAAACTGTAAACAATTTTACGTCAATGTAATGATATAAACGGTAATTAAAACAAAAAGATTCCAATAGGTGCATGCACATGGTTTTGCCAGGGATGTGTAGACCCCTGTAATGGTGGTTGTAGAGGGGTGTTGGGGGATAAAACCCTAGGCGCGTTAACCCACCCACCTACACCCCCACAAATACGAAAATTAAAAAATAAAAGGCAGATCCATGCTAACAAAAACAGGATTAATTTTGTGATTAGTATTTACGATTCCGTGGGCAATACAAAAAAGCTAAAATCAAAACCAATTCATATTAAACAGAAAATCTATTATAACATTTAATTTTACTTATTTAGTTTCTCTTTCCAAATATTTAAATTAATTTAAATAATGAAGGATTTATCTTTATATCCATGTATCCTGTTTTTATGGAGAATACCTACTCTGTAACTGTACGTCCGTCAGTCAGTACGTCCATCTCACATTTATATGTAAAAGGTAATTTTTATAAATTTACTTTCTGTTTTGTTTCTTTCACAATTCAAAACTCTAAATTGTTTTTAAAATTATTCACATTTTACCTTTTTATTTCCCTATATAGTAGCTTCACCCTTTGCTTCAAGATTTTATCAAATCACATTATCAGTTAGGGGAGGGGGGGGGGGGGGGGTTAGGGACTATTTCTCAAGGGGAGCCTACCCCTTCAGAAATTTAGCTAAAACCTGCGAAGGTTCACTAATATGATTCTTTAAAATAAGGGAAAACCGGTTCAGCCGTTTACGAGATCTTACCGTTAATATACACATAGTATTACTTTGTAATAATACTGGATATTGCTGCGCTGCGTATGGACACATTTTTTCATGTAATTAAATGTCCTTGATCAATTTACATGGTAATGTGCTTTTTTTCACTTAACCAATGCACAACTAATGATTTCAATTTTATTTCATTTTTAAAAGCGAAGCTTTTTACACTTATTTAGTGTCAGTTCTAACATGCCCACATTAACGATCATAGCTGTCCGTTACGGATAGACTGGCTTTGAAAAGCTCAGCATTTAAAACAAACAAAAAATAACATATAGTAACACAACATGATTCACAAAACTGACTTTTTATCAAAAAAAAAAAATGGCCGGATTTCAAATGCATGTCATAAACGCATTTACGTTTTTACAAAACATGCATTGATTTTTGTTTTATAGTTTATTTGGTAACATAATTTATTTGATAACCTATACTCAAGGGTTGTATATTATTCTAAGTATCATATCATAATTTTTAAAAGAAATGTTTTGTATTTTTACTGTATAACAGATTATTGTTTTGTTTTTAAGAAACAAATATCATTCGCTATTTAAATAAATTAAACCTTAATGTATTACCATTTCAGCATTTTCATGGTTCAATCTCACAAAGTTATAATGATTGAAATTATTATGACAGGACAAAATTTGTCGAACTTAGAATATATAGTACTGTTAAATTTTTGTAATAAATGTCTATAGACCCTTAGAAAAAATGAAATAGTGTGCATATACTTGCGCTCATGTATCAAAAATACCAGAATCGCATAAAACAACTAATGAAACAGCCAATGAAAATTTATTAAAGTCCCCAAAATTGTTAGGCTAACGAATTAAAAAAAACATTATTAAAAAACTTTGGAGACTAGTGTAATAAACAACCCATTGTCCCCTCGCTATCTGCGAAATTGGAACACTACGTAGATATAAGTTAGCGGAATAGAACGCACACCAAATCAATAATTTCACTATCGCTTGGTTTTAAGCTACTCTTTAGATTAGTTTGTTTGGTTTCGAGTATAAATAATTATTTAAAAAAGAAAAGAAAAGCAATATCATAAAATATAAAGTAGTAAAGGTTTATGTCTTTAGTTTTAGATTCTGATAACTTCTTCATTTTAGGGAAGCTTTACATAGATCCTAGGATGGGTTTAGTCTTTATTATGTTTTAGATTTAAGTTTTGTTGGTTTTAGGCTTTTTTTCTGCACTTCTCTACTTCTAGGAATACAAAGTCCCTAGATGTTAGGGGCGCAACCACTAGTAATAGAGATAAAGTAATAAAAAAATACAGTAAAGAGAAAAAGAAAAGAAGATACGGAGACAATGATAGATAAGACAAAGAAAGATAGAGATACACTAAAAATACACCCCCTCTTGTTGTCTGTAATACAACTCCTAAAGCTTCGAACCCCTAGATTTTGTTTTTATCAAGGGGGGGGGGGGGTAAAATTTTGGCAAACCCTCTGCAAGCCACTGATAAAAACCCAATCAGGGAAAAACAGAATACAATCACATCTTATTTGTCCTTGTTAAGTTGTTTTAATTTTATATATTTTTTTCTTGTTGAATAAAAAAATGTATCCAGCAATAACATGCTAACAATATAGATAAGTAAAGTACTACACTGTAAAAAGTTAATAAATTTTCAATGAGTTTATATATATGAATTTTAAGTTAGTTAGATTATCTCAAGCAACATATTTTTTCAATTTTTATGTACAAAAATAAACAAAAAAACATTTATACATATACCGAAACATATATACAGACAAGTTCTAATGATAAAGTAGGAACGCTACAAATAACTAGATTTTATATCTTTTCGTGATAACTTTTGGATAACAGTATGATAAAGTTAGATAACTTTTTTACTTCTATGTTTATGGGGAAGTACAATACCGATTAAAAAATTTTTACCACTTTTAGCTAGGGCAGAATTATGAAAGTAGAATTAATTCACGTTTATTTTCCAATCACTGCAGCCTTGGCTTTTTAAAAGTCATAGGAACATTACTTCAATTAATACCTGTTGATTACGATAATAATTAAAAAAGCAGAGGGTAGTTCATACTTGACCAAAATGTTCTTAAATATGTTATCTCATTCGTTGGCTTAAACAATTGGTATTGTTTAAAAGTCTATGCTGCTTTATTTAAATTTGATGTGTCAAAAATTTTCAAACAATAAGTTTAATCTTCTACAAAATTGTAATCATCTTGATGAATACATATAAATATACATTCATTATCATTACATTTTATTATTATCATAGCTGCGCCACTAATTGCCCTAATTATCCTTGTTTTTCTTTATTTGACTGCATTTAAAACAGGTGTAATAACTATTAAATCAATCACGTTACGTGTCCTGTATATAAGTAATTTAACGACCATGGTGACAGGGATATGTTACTATGGACGAGACCATGGTGACAGGGATATGTTACTATGGACGAGACCATGGTGACAGGGATATGTTACTATGGACGAGACCATGGTGACAGGGATATGTTACTATGGACGAGACCATAGTGACAGGGATATGTTACTATGGACGAGACCATGGTGACAGTGATATGTTACTATGGACGAGACCATGGAGACAGGGATATGTTACTATGGACGAGACCATGGAGACAGGGATATGTTACTATGGACGAGACCATGGAGACAGGGATATGTTACTATGGACGAGACCATGGAGACAGGGATATGTTACTATGGACGAGACCATGGAGACAGGGATATGTTACTATGGACGAGACCATGGAGACAGGGATATGTTACTATGGACGAGACTATGGTGACAGGGATATGTTACTATGGACGAGAATAGGCTTTGCAACACTACAGTGATGTAGTATTGGATGTAGAATATACCTGTCAATTTAGTTTACTCACATGGAACTCGTTTATTGGTCAGTTTGTACAAGCAGCAGGAGTGGGGTGATTTTTTAACTTTTTCTTTAAAAAAATTAATTAAAAATGGATGGTCGACTTTCTACCCCCCCCCCCCCCCCCCCCTCCTTCCAAGTCAAATGCCTCAAGTAGCTGCAAGCTTATTTAACGTTAGATTAGGTAGAGTATAGGTAAGAAAAGCCCCGTAGGAGTAGTAACCCCTAAAGATATAGCCCCGCAGTGTACGAAATCACATACACATGGATAAATATTTTCTTTTTATCTTCCCCTTTTCTTCCTTTGGTAGCTTATGGTAATTGAAGGAGGACAAAACTGTGGATTGAAGCAACTAGTAATTTAGAAACTAGTAGGTATCAAAAGAAAATTTGTACTGTTTAACTTTAAAGGTGTTTTTATAACCCTCAAACGTTGATAACCTTTTTTTTGCCCCCCAAAGGATGACAACATCCATAAAAGCGAAGCACTGAAACGGTAGGACAAACGGACATTAACTTTTGTATAGTGTCAGAACTGAATAATCATAATATATATGTATAAGAACAAAGCAAAATTGTAAGTAAATTTGTTGAAAAACTGCTTGATTCAGGATAATGTTTATGGATATACTTACATTTTTAGGACTTGATTATAGAGTTGCTTCGCTTATTACATTATACTTTGTTGTCCCAGGAATCAATATACCAAAAATCAGATCGGAGATTAGATCACATAAAAATTAGTTGTTAAAAAAGTAAAAAAAATCGGACATTTTGATGATGATTATAGAGTTGCTACGCTTTCTAACTCGTACCTAACCATTAAAGGAATTACCATGCAAAATTCGAAATCAATAGGACAATTCTAACATGCCTAAATTAACGAAAAAAGCTATCCGTTACGGACGGACGTACAGACGTACGGACGGACCGACCCTAATTATAGAAAAGCTTCGCTTTTAAAAATACAATAAATTGCTCACATTTAAGTTATAAAACGACTCAATTACCCCCTTCAAAAAGCTTGCAATTACATAAATGGATCTTCCATACATAAAGAAAAACTTGGATTTTTATTAAAATCATTGATTTTAAATCAAAATGCGTTTGTCTCTAGGTTGTCTAATACGTGTTGAAATTTAAAAAAATTTAAGCCTTGACAATAGACAATACATATAGACTACGTATAATATAGGTAAACTGGACAACTAAAAAAACATAGTAATGGACAATAAAGTATTCATTTAATAATTGTATTTAAAAAATCTTCCATTTGTAACACAAAATATTTTTGTTAAATTTGAAGTATATAATTTTGTGTCTTTTTCAGATCTTTGCCGCAAACAATTTCGTGCTACGAAGTGCAAAAACTAGTTGATACGGTTTGGGGGATAGATATGTTCATTGTCTAATGGCCTATCTCTCTAGTTGTGCAAACCCCTGCATGAATCTCAAGGGGTGAGACAATGGCCTATAAATTAATGTACATCCCAATGATTATACACAAGAATAACCCTTCTATAGATTACAACTAGGGGTTGAAACGTTTAGACTTTCAACTTAATGAGCCAATCAATCAAAATTCACTAAAGTCCCCAATGTTGTTAAGTAAACGAATAATAAAACATCATTAAAATTCTTTGGGGGTTAGATATGTTTATAGTCCAATGTCCTATCTCTCTATTTGTGTATAAACTTGATACCTTATGTAATTATATGCTGACATAATGACACATACGGGACAAATTGGACATATGCATTCTAATAATTTACAATATTATACAATCCTATATTTGGGTAGTATTAATAATTCCCATCTCTTACATCTAGAAACTAGAGGCTGCATAACCAAGCATCCAAGGGTCCTGTATATGAATTGGTAAAGATAAGACAGAAAATAGCCCAAAACCATCGAAAGACTTAATATAAAAAGAAAAAGAAAGATACATCCATCCTTAGAAAATTGTGAAGATTTCCTATTATAAAGCAAAATTAAAATGGATGAAAAAAACTTGCTACTTTATATAAAAGTATAATGCAGCAAAAAAAAGCTAACAGTAAAGTATTATTCAGTAAAACTAAAAAGAACTTTCTATAAAAAAACTAGTGTCTTCGCCCCCAGACTATTATTTAATATTTTGCGGAGGGGGGAAACGTTTTTTTCCGGTTCTATGTCTCCAAACTGTAAACCATTCAAATAGCCTTAAACCTTAAACATTTACCATAAAAATAACAAATTGTGTATTTGAATATGTTTTAATAGCTTTGATTACCATTCTTATATATTATTGTCTTAACCTCTTTTCAAGGAAGCCTTGTGTTTATCAAGATCGAAATTAATTTCCTTATTTACAATTCCAATTCAGAAAAAATGTCGTCTTTGTTTGACTTTCCTTTCCTAAAGAGACGCCACAATGAGTTCAAAGGTGCTTTGACTTTAGTGTCAGAACCTAAATTAAGACATAGTGCATTTCATTACCCTAGGTTAGGTAACTTCATTTCACTTTTCAATAAAATCTAAAATGCAGCGGTTTTTGAGAAAATTAGATTAGTAAATTTCAAGTTAAATTTTCATACTTAGGAGTTATCGCATAATCATGACAAGAAAAGCAAAGATTATTTATTTAAAATTTTGAACAACTTTGCTTTTATAAAGTCTTTCATAAAACATCTCTTTATATGATTTATATAAGGCTGAATTTCCGTGACCTTAGCAAAGCAACTGATAAAAATGGCCATTAATTAACTCCCTTTAGGAGTGGTTTTATGAAGAACTTTATAAAAGCAAAGTTGTTTAAAATTTTAAATAAATAATCTTTGCTTTTCCTGTCATGATTATGTGATAACTCCTAGGGGATGAAAATCTAACTTGAAATTTTCAAATCTAATTTTCTCAAAAACCGCTGCATTTTAGATTTTATTGAAAAGTGAAATGAAGTTACCTAACCTAGGGTAATGAAATGCACAATGTCCCAATTTAGGTTCTGACACAAAAGTCAAAGCACCCTCGATATCATTGTGGACGCGGCATTTGAATGTTGTTTTGTTTGGGGTCTCTCCACGTTACTTTTGAATGATATGTGAGTGGATAAAGATTTCGGAGAATTAAGTCGGGCCTATCATTGGTCTCATAGTGCGTGAATAACCCTAGTATGCCAGGTGCTTTAACCATAAGAACTTCAGGTAGATTTTTCTTCAGTTATAAATAGTTGTATGGCGTATAGGACGGATTTATTAAGTTTAAAGGCGTTAGCCAGCTACACGTGAAACTTTATGATGATTCAAATATTATGTTTTAGTAATTTTTATGTGCTTATATTTATGCATTTAACAATGATCTATTAAACCAAATAATTTTCCTTTAAAGCCAAAGTACCCAAAGATTCTTTAACCGTAGAAAAAAAAGATTTTTAAAAAAAGCAAATAATATTGTGTGGATATAAAAACTGAAATTTTGTATTAATTGATTTTGTAATTTCAGGACTTTGAAATAGTTTGTGTCAATAAATCTATACTCAAACCTGCTGTTGAAACTTGATGGTTCCTGGTGTTGGGGGTTTTGTCCGTAAGACTAAGATCTCTAGAACTTCCTGCAAATTCGGAAGTCACACTTAACCAAAGTGTCATGGTTAAGACAATTATGATCACTTGCAGTCTTGTTTAACAATTTTAACTTTTGTAAATTTGATAAAAAAAATGTTCTTTATTTAACCCTTACAGATCGGGGGGGGGGCTCAAAGAGCCCCCCCCTCTAGTTTTTTCAATCTCATTTTTTTTGTAGGTAAGATGGAGAGCTGTAACTTCATGACTTTTTAAGTTTAGTAATTATACGTCGGCAAGAGTTGATTTTATTAGGATATCTGGTCTGTGTCGGTCGTGGTGTCCGGTCAAAGTCGGTTGGGTAGCCAAAAAAATTAGAAAAAATTCTAAATAAATCTTAATTTCTACATTATGACTTCTGTGTATAAGGTAGAAGCCTAAAATTTTGTTGGTGAATACTTAGATATCAATGACCATCTGAGAAAAGTGGTGTTATGACCGTTTGACCGCTCCCTGACCGACTTTATGACCGATTTTTGTCCGGCTTTTACTACAGACATATATCATGAATATCGTGGCTTCTATTACAGCTAGAGACCTATAATTTTTTTTGGTAAATCCTTGAGCAATAATAAACATATAAAAATATTAATTTGCGCCGCCAACCGCCGTTTTACCGCCGTAACCGCCGAAAATGGCGGTTTCCGTTATTTGCCGTTTTTCGGCGATGATCAGAAAAAGTAATTTTTTTGTTATGAAAAATAAAAGTTCGTCCTAAAATTTGGTCATCCTAGCTGCAAAATTGGCCGCTCTACAGCTGTTTTAAAATTTAGCGGCTGGCCGCTAAAAAGCGGCTAAGGAGCGGTCTGACTGCTATGACAAGAAAACGTAATTTTCTCTAAAAATACACATGAACCACCAGAAAAAAATTTTACGTCTTTATCTGTACCAGGAGCCGAGATAGAGGGGGGGGCTCAAAGAGCCCCCCCCCCCCCCCCGATCTATTAAGGTGGGAATTGGGGCCCGATCTGTAAGGGTTAAGAATAAATGTTTGAAAAAACAAGAAAGGAATTTAAATACAAAATATTACAATGTATTGGATGTAATACAACTGGATATATCAGCAAGATAACTTAAAAAACAAGAACGACTTTGACCAAAAGTAGCTATCCAGTATGCTATTTAAAGTGATAAAACTTAAGAATAGCATAATGAAAAATCATTAATTATTCTTTTTCTCATTTTTCTGTCCGCCCTTACCTCACTTCTTTCGGTTAAAATTATTAGTTGAAAAGTTGGATCAAGTCAAACAGAGTGTGCCAATACCCTGTTTTGGCATACTCTACTTTACTTGGGGGAATATTGGCATACTCTGCTTTACAAGGGGGAATATTGGCGCACTCTGCTTCCAGTTTAAACAAACCAATCAAGATTAATTGATTGAAATACCCAAAGTTTTTGAATCAACAAATAAGAGAAAATGTTTTTTTTAATAACTTTTGGTATCAGTAAAATTTACAAATAAAATGCTTTATCCATTAGAATAAGAGACAAATATAACGCAGACAAAAGTAATATGTTTTACATATTACAATTTACAGTCAAAAATATATTAAAAAACTTGTTATTTATATTTTTATATTTGATACAAGCATAGAACCACCGCACTTTATTTTTATCTACGTTTTAGATAAGGGATGTGTTTTTTGTATCTAACTCCTGCAGGTTGCCCTAACCCTTCAGGGCCTACACTTGCGGACGGCACCCTAACCCTGCGGGGATGCACTCAACCCTCCCCCACATTGTTTCCAAATTAGTAGTGGGCCCTTTCAGTAAAAACGCCGCAAAAAAACATTAATAATAAGCGGAGTACGGATTATCCACTGGCAAATAAAATACTATTGTTTACTTACCAAGCATATTTGGGTGAATTGTGTAGCCAGATATTGTGTTCAGATTGTCTTGGGAATCACCAAGGCTTGTCATACCAGTCTAAATAGTAGACTTGTTGAGTAGTGTCGCCACAAAAATATATTATCATGATGTCTACCTGTCTGCCTGTCTTACTGGACCTATATAATATTCCTTTGCAGTGAGGCTTTTTATACGTCCAGTAAAGATTTTGTAACTAGTTTTGGAGATGATAACTTCTTCCTCCCGAGAAAAATCGCCCCTGGAAAAAAATAACACCCCCCAAAAAAATCTATTATAATCTTTTTTAAAAAACTAATATTGAAAATATAAAAGGTCAACTTACCCCCATCCCAACCTTCCCTCAAATGTCTCTAAAGACAGTATGACTTTAAAGTAACATTTGATCTTTAAACCTCTAGAAGACTTGAAATCTTAGAGATTTATTAGGCCCACCTTTGAGTAAAATTGTGTGATCGTACATACTACAACCGACCTATTTATTGTATCTGTTTATGACAGAAGACATTACCACTAAGTTTACATGAAATTTCATACATATCATAAAGTATCAGGATGTTAATTTTTTTTGTATTTATTTATTATGCGGTTTTGTCATAACTTGACCGCAGGCAAACATATTACAGACAACCAACCCTTGAATTGCAAGACCTTTAAGAAAAAGTAAAAAAGATTTAATAGTAATGAATTCTCAAAAATTTAGAAATGGTGTTTTCTATACTTTGTGAGTGTTTTGTGACAGATTTAAACATACATAGATTAGTGCTGTAGCTGTAGGTATTATTTTTTTTTCGTGGACAACTCTCCACAATACAATATGAGACGTATTTTTTTTTCTTCCAATATAGCTCTGAACCAGTTTAAAATCCGGTTTCAGTAATCACGGAACCTCGAGTATCTTTGAAATAAAACAAGACAAAAAATATAAATGCATGTGGAACTCCTGATAAACAAAAATAACCTTCATGCAGATCTAAATTATAGGTGAAAAAGTTTGGAAACTGCTTGTTTATACCAACTAACCTATTTTTAATAATAGTACCAAAAATATTTAAATCAATGAATAAGATAAGGAGCTCATAAATTTTGGAATCAGTATTATATACAATACAATGCTTCTTTTCTCCCTGAGAAACCTAAATATCTTATTCAGAGTAAGTTGACGGTCGGCCAGACATAGGCAAGATGTAGAGTAGCTCCACTACTAAAAATTGTTAGAAATGTAATATGTTAAACTATTTAAATTAAACTCATTACACAACTCTGTTAAACTAATTTTTTTTACACAGAACAGACATGGATATAAAAAGATTAATCTTCGACTAATAAAAATTAGTACAAGCTTGTGTCTAGAAACAGACTTTGAAAGACGGCTATCAAAACATAAAAATATACAGCCGTCTACCGCCTCCCCTCCATTATAATAATCAATAAAATATTATAAATTAACCAACTGCGATACATGTCAGAGGCAATGTTTACTAATCTGCAGTGTCAACTTTACATGATTATTTTACCATGAAATTATTACTTTTTCCATTTCAGTGAAGCTTCAATTAAGTCCTTTTCTTATTTCAATTTATTTTAGTAACATTACATTTCCAAGATAATTTACCTTTAAAAATATCCTTACTCAAGTTTTTAGGGGGAAGTTTTAGGGGGGGGGGGGTAACATCCATTTACCCTCCTCTTAGACATCTATAGCGACCCTTAGAAAATATTATTTTAATGCCTAAAATGTAAGGACTTATGTAAGGTTTTATTTTTGTAAATGCCTGATCTCTATAACTGTGTAAGCACACATTTTCAAAGGATAGATTCAGATATCATAGCACAACAGTTAGAGTAAGAATATACAGATAAAACTAGAATAATCATTAGGAAAGACAAATACCCTTATAGTTTCTATGCATCTTAAAACACTAATAATGCAAAACATATTTATGGAAATATATGTGAAATTGAATTACAAGCTTTCTGAATTTAGTAAATATTTAGTGATAATGTCATAATAGTTCGTTTCCCTCTTTTATGTTAAACATGGTATTGAAAGGTCTTTAATAATTCTATTAAAAATAGTTTGTGTGTGAATTTAATGAAATTTAGCTCCATGCAGTTTAAATGATTTCAATTAACTAACTTTTCCAACAGGCATAAAGTTATCATCAACATTTCCGCCAGGCATAAAGTTATCATCAACATTTCCATCAGGCATAAAGTTATCATCAACATTTCCACCTGGCATAAAGTTATCATCAACCCTTCCACCAGGCATAAAGTTATCATCAACATTTCCACCAGGCATAAAGTTATCATCAACATTTCCACCAGGCATAAAGTTATCATCAACATTTCCAACAGGCATAAAGTTATCATCAATATTTCTACCAGGCATAAAGTTATCATCAACATTTCCACCAGACATAAAGTTATCATCAACAACAAGGATGATAAAGTCTTATAGTAGCGAAACTTTTTAAAATTATGAACGAAATCTTTGGTCAACTATTAATGAAATTAGAGAGAGAAAAAAGAAAGAAAAATAAATAAAGGAACAAACTAAAGCATTTTAAAAAATATTTATGTATGTTGATGGAGAAGTAACAAAGCTCGGACCACCCCAGCATCACAGAGAGATGGAAAGACTAAAGAACATACATACACGAACACTTGTAGAGTTACTTTGCTAGTAATAGAGAATAATCGTACACATAAGTAGCATAGCAACAACAACCAACGATTAATTTGAAAAAAGAAAAGTTAAGTATTATGAAGTAAAATTTATGAAGAAATCTTCAATAAATCACTCCTAGAAAGCTTGTTTACTTTGCATCTGGAAACCTTACAGATCTGCGAATAATTAAGAATAGTACAATAATTTTAGAGAAACTTTGTTTTACAAAAATGTTTTTTTGGAAGTGTTCTTTTTATTTCTGAATTTCTTTTTATAATCTTTTAAAAAAATTATTGTATTCCACAAAAAAAGAGATTTGAAGGATCATAGTACATTGTCTTATTTTATACACTTCCTGGACCTGGAGCTACTTTATTTGTTGATTTTAATATGCATTGCTCCCCCCCCCCCACCCACACACACACACCTTAGAAGTTGATAAACAGTGCTCTATTCATATTCAGTTCCTACTTCTGCACCTTTCATGACCATTGACCGACCATACAGATACACACAAACCCAGCACTCAAATTCATTTAACTTTTAATAATACAGGATTTATTTCCTTGTTATTCTATTCTATAGCAAGGATTTTGTGTTCCTCCGCTGGGAATACAGTCTTGGCGCATCTTTGCAGTTTGTGGTAGCTCTCAATTTTTATTTATTTTTATGGGGTTAAAAAAGGTTTGAGGTGAGTACTTTGATACTTTAAAAATTTAGAGGGGGGTTTTAAAATTTGATACCCCGCCCTTTATTTATTATCGTTATTGGTTGGAAAATATTTTTATACACAAGTACAAAAAAAATTTCGAATCAACAAGGATGTCAAAATCCATAAAATCTAAGCTATATCAGACGGTAAGAAAGACTAATATGAATCAATACAGTGTTACAACGCATTTAATATTCCATTTCTATTTAGAAGTCTGGGCAAAAATTTAGTATAAAGATACGGGATTAAGACTTACTTATAAAGCTACTTCGCTTATAACATTATGCCAAGTAATCCTAGGAATCAATATTCCAAAAAAATAGGTAAATAGTACTGCACAATATTAATTATATCATATAGCAAATTAGTCAAATAAGATTTATTATTTTGGCAAACCGAATTTCTGGTAATCATTATTGAGTTGCAACGCCTTTTATATTGTACCGAGCAGTTTGAAATCGATAGTACAATTCTAACCATGTTAATATTTACCTTAGTGGATGTAACACTGTCATACACAAAATATCCAGTTTTATTTTCTATGTAATCCTCACATACACTGAAAACAAAAATAATTATGTACATAAGAATTTTAAAAATAACAAGGATGACAACATCCATATAATGAAAGCTTTAAAATCAGACTGTAGAGTGTCATATCTTAATTTAAAAATAATAATGAGGCTAGGGAAGTTTCACAAATGCTAAGTACATGTTGAGTTACATGTTATAAGACTAAAAATCCATTGATGAACGGTGAATTTGCATGGTAGTTACTATAATGAGGTACCATTTGAAACTATATAGAGAAATGGCGGCTAAAAGCACAAAGCGTTACTGACACACTAACGGGCAAAACAATGTTTAGACTGGATGTGCACAGGTTAAGGAAATTTAAAATAATATCTTATAATAGCTTTAATTGACAAACCGACGGATAAAATTATGTACAGACTGGACGCGCAAAGGTCAAAGAAATCTTCACATATTTTATTTACATCTTTATTAGGAGCCGAATATAAGCCGTACAGACAGACATAGACGTCCAAGGGGGGGGGGGGGGTAATGGGGCGATTACCCCCCCCCCAAACAATTTTGGGGGGGTAAATAACCCCCCTCCCCCCCAAAAAAAAGCTTGGACGTCTATGCAGACAGACAAACGCACGGACACAGTGAATTGTAAAGTAAATAAAGGAGTAACTATAAAGAAATAGGGTTTGAAATCTTAAGTATATAAATGAATATAGTTTGAATAAAATGCTGAAAAAATCACAAAAACTTGTAACATATAGACAAAGAACTACACGCCCTTATTATGAAGTAGCTGCGCTATAAAGAATAATAGCATAGAAAAGTAACAGACAGACTAACAAACCGACAAGTAATGTAACTTTGCAACTAAGATAAAGATATAAAAACACTAAACCTTTCCTTTCTGAATCTTGTACCATCTACAATACTGCCGCAAGTAGATACTGGAGTCAGACTACTTGCAGACACACCTCGTCTGATAATTCCTCCGCTGCTTGAGGTGTCAGGGTCCTTGTTTTTTAGTGAAATTAGAATCTATATATATTTAAATGATATAAAAAAAGTTTAAGATCTCAGTAACCACTGAACCGATTGTGTTTTAAGTAAGCTTCACATAAATCTTGTGATGTTTTTATGTTGAGGTATAAAAATTACTTTTAGTGTGTGTCTGAAAATGTTTATATCCTTTTGATTAACCCCAGTTCTGGACAATACTACAAAAATATTTTATTTTTGGAGGGGCGGACAAAAAAAATATTTAAAAATTTTCATCTTCCTATCCGCGGACAACTGTCTTTAAATCGATCAATGAATATATATTATAGATTCTTATTTTCCTGTTTATCTTCTTTCATTCTGCTCAATCTGAAATAAAAAAATATATTATTGATATCTTATGATAGGTGTTTGTATGTCCGTCCATTAATATCTTGCTATATAATTTTTATATTGGTTTATGCTATTTTCAGGGATCTTACTGGAAAAGACAATGGAAGATGATTTATTATACAAAATTGCCCCTTCTGTAGATTAGTATTATTACCTGAAAAGTATGGACACTGCTAGTTTTGAACGAACCAATTAAATTCAATAAAATGTTTGAGCCAACGAACAAGATAACGTGGTTGTACAACCTTTGGCACTCGTTGCTATAAAGCTTTGGTTACTCGTGAAATATGAAAAGTTGAAAGAATAATCACATCAAAATTTAAATTTAGCGGGCAACCCTCCCTAGTCTTGCTGTGGGGCTGTTCTGTCTCCTAGCAAACTTAACTCAAATAAAGAGAAGCTTCGCTACTTTCAAGGGTTTAATTATTAAAATAAACTTGTAGCTATTGCCAAATTTTGGTATTATAATTCATGAAAAGTATTTATACAGTGAAGCTAATATTAAGTATTGATTCGTTGGTTTGTCTTACAACAATACACTTAAAGGTAAACATGAATATATACTAGTTGTTTAAAATATTCCAAAAATATGCAATTTATATATGTATATTTTTCTGTTTTTTTAATAGATTGTTGCAATTAGAAATGGAGTTGGGACTAAGGACTCTGAATGATACTGCTCCACAAATAACAGTTTATAAACCTTTCCGCCAATATTTTGAATCTAAATAAATAATTTTGTTTATCATAATTTGAGGAATCATTGCTGTCCAATTGCTGCAGGGATAAGGGATGGGAAACGTAAGAAAATATTATTCCAGGCCTATTTTCCAACTAGGCCTAAAAAACTAGTTTCGGGATGACGCAGTAGTTAGATTTGAAAACTATGAACAATGATGAAATAGCTATTATATGAATGCAAAGAAAAAAAGTATAGAATAGAATTCAGGTAGTTGATTTCACCAATCATAAAATATAATAAAAACTTTCCAAAGAACCAATATGTTAGTGGCTTTAAGTAGAATCCCGTTATTACTTCGCCAACCCCCCCCCCCCCCCATTTAAAAAAAAAGTTTTTTTTGAGATGGTTAAATCTGATTTATTTTCAAACATTTTAAGGAGGGATCTACTTCACCCCAAAATTTGTATTTAGAAATGAACACCGCTTTAGCCCCCCAGCTTAAATAAATAAATTAAGTAGATTTGAATAAGTACATGGGTAACATTCTATCAACAAATTGTTCCATAGCATACATATAAATTAAGAATTTAAAAAAAAAATAATTTTACGTTAAATATTAACAGAAAAGTTCAATTAAGTGTGCATTAATTTTTACCAAAATTAATGAAAATTTTTTTTTAACAAAACACAGTACACTTTTATTTACATATTGAACTAGTTTTGTATTTGTAATCATTTAGGTGGGTTATCAATTCCACATGAAATGTAACTTTTAAATTGTCTATAGACAATGAGTTTTTCACATTGTTCTTAAGTATAAAATGTTGAATCCTACTCAGTCTTCAAAAAACGATCTCTCAATTTATGTTTTGCTATATGGACATTTATTAATGTGTAGGTTTAATAATAAGTTGATGTGATTGAACGTCATATATATTGTTGTCCTTCTGATAGCAGAAACTTTCCATTGTTGTCTTTCTAATAGCAGAAATTTATGTTTGCTTGAATTAATTTAGCCAATAATGAACTGGGGGACGCGTTTGTTATTAATAATTGGTTAATGCTAAAAGCAAGTTTCAGGTTATTGGATATTGGCCTACAGCCAATGAGGAACTGGCGAAAATGAGTTGATTTTATAGGCAAAAAAGAAAAGTTGCCCCATCACTTTTAAAAGGAGGCTGAGACCTAATTTTCGGCCAGGTTTCCCATCCCTTATCCCTGAATTGCTGTGCTACTTTTTCACATTATTGCCATTGTTTAAATATTTGGTACTTTCAACAAACATGCCTGTCGAGTATTGATAAATCATCCTTCTTCGGTTCCCTAACCTTGCGTAGTTTTTCCAATACTTTATATAATCAAACCAAACCTAACCTTGGTAATAGGCCTCTTCTTAATTTTAATGTATAAAAAAATAAGGGGATTAATCAGTGCTAAACCACGTACTTTGGGTGAAAGTTCCAAATTTTCATGTATTTAATGATTACCTAATACTGTTAAACACATTTTTTATCAAGATTTCGTAGAAATAAAATTTCATAATAACAGAGCCTAAGTTTTATAGCTTAATAAAAACAAGTTAATTTTTTTTCCATGTGTAGCTCACATATAGCTTTAAAAATAACATGATCATACAGATTTTTAACATAATACCTGCGTTGTGCAAAATAACCTAACCTAAAGTAAAAAACAAACAAACCAAAAACTAAACCACCAACCTCCCCACTTATTTACTATTTCATTTCCATTTGGAGGGGTGGGGGGTGGGGGGGTTCTTTGATTGCTAGAGGGCAATTTAAGGGAAAACGCCCAAAATGTAATAGCCGTCGTTTAGAAGATAATAAAACGTAACTTCGGGTTTATAATTGATAGGGCCAGTTTTGGAGGTCTTAATAAACAAATTTTTAATTCAATATATGAAAAATAAAAAAGTTTTTTTTTAAATAAAACATTATTTATTATCTTAACATCTTTAACTTTGACGCAGTTTTGGTCGAGATTAAAACCCAAAACCTTCTTGACAACAATTGCCAATCGCGTAAAAAATCATGCCGTAGTTAAGGAATGTAAAAAAATACCTTTTAAATTTTTTTTTCAAACGGCCCATTAAGCTGTACGCTAAAAAGGTTTAACCAAGCGCGCCAAGAGAAAGGCAGACTTATACTAAAAAACTTTTCTGTTTCACCGGTCTACAATGTTCTACACTCACGGATATTAAGGGATAGGATAATGGACAATAAAATAATGCATCTCTTAATTATAAAATAAATCACTTATATTATTGTTATTTGTAGAAAATTTTGAAAAAAATGTTGAGCTAACGAATGGCAAAATTATGATGCAGGTCATAAAATTAAAATGCAGTATTATTTACAGTCAATTGTCACCTTTTTCCCTTACTACGCAATCAAAGGAGTAAGTTATCTGGAGGGAAAAGTACAAGATCGATGCCCAATAAAGACGTTAAAAAACTGAACCTTCTTCTGCTGTTCAGCCGCATTATTTAGTTAGCAAGCCATTTTTTTCTAGATTCGGGAGATTGGATGTATTTTTACCAAAAATAGAAAAATATTTCTGGAACCTACATGGAGCTTCACTACTTTTCCTTACAAAAAGACTTACACACATTCTAATTCTTTTAGTTAAGAATATAAAACTAGTACAGTGAGTGGAATGCCTTTGTTAAAAACAGGTGAAACTTATAACCATGCACAGGTAGGACCTCTATACATGGTTTGTGTAATTTTAAAGTTTGTATGTCTGGCAGGAATACATATCATTTATCCATGGCAATGTATAGATTACCATCTTCTAGATTTATTTTCTAAGATTTTCTTCAAGTAAAAAAAAAAGAATTTGATGTTATCTCTTCAACACTCTAAAAAATCCTCTTTTATATTTTTCTTTGATCTATTAGTTCATAAAAATAAAAAGTATACAAGTCATTGTAATAATTTGTTGTTATAGGAATATCTTTTTCAAGTATGGCTTCGAATCCGCTGGATTAGAACCGCTTCTCCGCCATACTGAAAAATCATGTGTAGCATCGTATTACTGACAATTTTACACGAATATTAAAATAAAAATCTTAAAATTTATTCCAGTTTTGTTAATCCTGACCTTTTGATCCTCTTGGCTAACAAAACTGGTTTTAAGCAGATGAAGATGGAACAAAACTAGGTTTGAGTGAAAGCACCTGACCTTTTTGGCAGAAATGGACATACACACACATTCAAATTGTCCCAAAGTTTTCTTATTTTTTAAAGCTTTTACGCGAGTGTTAAAATTGCCTTTCAATTTCAAACCTTATTAAAGGATTGCTGTATCAATAATTATAAGAAGTGTAGTAACTCTACTGGAAAACCTTCTTTGAAACATTTTAATTGGAGATATATAAATGACAGTCAAATTTCACGTAGTAGAAATATCATGCTATTTTTTTTGAAGTGTTGAGTCCTAGGACGATAAGACACAATATTTTGAACAAGGGTGACATGTTGGATTATAAGCAGTTTTGCGACATAACAAAGATTTTAAAACAATCAGACTAATGTTTCCTAAGCATTAAAGTGAAGTCACCCATATTTGTCAATGTTTGTAAGTCATATTGCCTGATTATAAGTTTTGCTTTGATAAATGTCGTCATCCTTGTTTCCTTTTTTTCAGTGAATATTGAATGTACTCTTCACTCCTGATGACTTTTTGTTAGTTTGTCAGGAATAAGGTTATAAAGAATTAAATTTTAAATAATTCTTATTTTGAAAAGAACAATAGCAGTTACTTCATTATCCTATTCATCTGATTTTTGGAATAATGCTTACATCAAGGTATAATGTTTTATCCAAACCATCTCTATAATCAAGTCCTAAAAATGTAAGAATGTCCTAAAAAAATATAGCCTAACCTAGCCTAAAGTAATAAACAAACAAACAAAAATTCGGGCCCCTCCCATAATTTAAATTCATTTCAAAATAAAGGTGTTTTTATAGGGCACTTTAAGGGAAACTGCAAAAACACGTAGTATTTTCTTTCCAAAATACCTCTGTTTCTGTATTTTGAATGTAAAATTAATGATACATCTAAATACTTTATATTGCCCATCGCATTGTCTTTTCATGGAAAAACATAAAACGCAAAAGAAAAGCATATTTCATCCCTATAGTAATAGCTGTATAGGATGAGATGTATAATTTTGTCCAATGAAATTATCTAAGCCTAGCATATGTTCTTTTTAATTTTCACAGTGATAGCAAAATAATGATATGCTTCCTCTTTACAGTGAAAATTTGTATAGGTCATAACATGCTTTTAGGCTATTTTATTTAAATGAACAAGTCTTGGTATTGTTTTAAGCTATTTTTCTGCCCTTGCATATCCCTCCCGATATAGTTCTATATGCTAGGGGCGCAGCCGCTAGTTATATTTACAAAGAAATAATCATTAAAATATCTAAAAGGTTTCTCCGGAACTTCAAATCTTTGACGTCATTTTTATAATAAACTTATTCCTAATAAACAAGTACAATTTTATCCATAAGCAGACAAGCCACCTAATCTTAAAATAGTAATTTCATTAAAATTATAAAATTTAAGGACAAAAAATAAAACAATCTTACCCCCGAGAGTAGTGAAAATATTTCGGTTTTGAAGTATGTAATTATTTATTTTTATGGTCGTAAGCCGCATGTAAGCCTCATTTTATAACTTAAAAATTCAGATGGATGTCTAAACCCGTTTCTAAACAGACAATTTGTCTCTTAGAAAGATTTTTGTCCACTTGTAGGCTAAAATTTGAGGCTTATTATTGAGATCAGCAATAATAAGTCTATGTTATACTAAAAACAGCTGGTATTAACAAATATTCTTTTTACAAGAACAATTAGAGTTATCTGATAATATTGAAAGTGTTAACATAGCTGGATTACACATGAACTGAAATTCCGCCCCATTATAAAATATTTTTATGTATGTTCAAATGTAAATATCTTGTATTATATTCTTAGAAGAGGTGGGAAGTAAAAACCTTCAAAACTAAGAGGCACCACAAAACAACAAAAAAAGAAAATAGCATTTCAAAAATGTGGTTTTTGTTTTCATGTTTTTGTGGTTCTGAATTTTAGTTTAGTGATTTAATAATAGGGGGGTAAGGGCAAAGTATAAGCCTACAAATAGGTGAAACTCTTTACTTTTCACTTACCCAAAACCATTGCTTCAACCATAGTGTATCTGCTTGTCGGGGAGGTGATGAGTTTGAATCTATGCTCAACACAAAGTCTTACTAAAACCGTTTAAAATGGTTTCTACTGCTGGTATGTCTGATGTGCAACATTAATAGTTAGAGTAGTAGTAATGCAACGGCCAAAAACAGGAACTACTAATTACACTGCACAGTAAAACTTCCGGACAAAGGTCATGGAATCAAAGAGTTTACTGTCTGTTAGATGTTACTTAACCTAATACCCCCAAGGTGTTTTGACAGAAATGGAGAGCTTTTGCTCACCTTAGTTGTCATAGGTTGTTGGACCAGACAATAAATCGTATGTCTTTAAAATGTTACTTCATCCAGCAACTAAATAACATGATGAAGATTGGGTTATATTTGACTCAACTATCCAATGGTCAATTCCCCTGGAGGATATTCTTTATGTTCTTGGTTATAATGAACTGACTTTTCAATTTGATTTAGATGAAACTTGCTGAATTCTAAGAAAACTGAAAGTTTGTACTATGACATAGAAAACACATTTTTCTATTAGTTCTGTTTACAAATTTTTTGTTTTGTTTTTAGTAACCTTAGCTCGTAAACATTTTTTTTCTTATAATTTCAAACATTCTTATCAAAATAGCAGATATCTTTGTCATATTTTGCATAACTTTTTGAACACAGTAAAAGTGTCGGACTGATTATGACGTAAAAAAAAGATTAGCCAATGAGAGGCCACTATAAATTTTACCATTGGTCAATAATGGCCTCTCATTGGCTTATTTTTTTTGTTACGTCATAATCAGTCCGACACTTTTACTGTGTTCTAACTTTTTTTTTCAAAATGTAATCCCTTTTTAAATTCATGACAATATTTACATTTAGATATCAATAAATATTGGACTTTTTTGGCAAGAAAAGAAGACAGTTTAATATAATGTATAAATTTTTATGCAATCTTCTGAAACCTTCCTAAAAAATCATGTCTTTGGGATATAGCAAACAATACAAATTTACATAATAGAGTTTTTTTATTGCTGATTTTTAATACAATAAGTTCTGTACTGTTTTTAAAAAGGTTACATAAGAATTGTAAATAGAATTAGGAATTTTTTTTAAAATTTAATCTGTTTGTTTAATGTTACATAAAAAATGCAAACCAATGTACTGTATGTACAATTATATAACTCCTGATTTAGGTCCTACAAAGTTCATTGATTTAAATGAAGCCAATATTTGTCTTTCTAATTTGTGCATGTCATCTACATTGACTGATAAGTTTCCTTATATGTGTAAATCCTGTATTATACAAGTGGAACTCTTGTAGTTCATACTCTTTACTCATGCAAAGCTCTCAACAACATAACCAAAACTACTTAAAAAATTTGCAGTATTTCAAATTATAAAACAAAAGAACATGATTGCAACATTTAAATCAATACTTCCACCTATCATCTAGGGATAAGAAGGGGAGGAAAGAAAATATCTTAAATCCATCCTAAGACATTTATAGAGTACAACCTATCCAGACCATCATTTTCCAAGATCTATTTTTTCCCAAAATCATAAATTTATAATAGTACTAGCAGCTTTCCCCCCAAATTATTTTTAAATCATCCAGAACCTAAGAGAAGCTACATTGTAAAGGAGAACAATATGGCAGCTTGCAATATCCATCAGTACACTCAGACATACTATAAAAAGTTCTGAAAACAATAGAAATACCCTTACACAATTATAAACTACCCTGAAGTACTAAAAAAACTTTATGTCTATATATTTGAAACCTGAATTAACATTCCCTTACACTTCTACATATTATGTGAAAGTCTTTCCCCTGAGGTATAAAGTTACTCTCAAACCAAATATCAAATTTCCCACATTTGGTTGAGAGAAAACATTGAGCTTATTGTAATTCAAGATTATTGATTCATCAGTGTATTTGTTTTAAATTTATACTTAAGTGTCAGGATAAGTTAAAATAATGCAAATATGATTGTATCTTCACTCTAAGTAATAAAAAAATAGAAAAAAACCTGTATGATAAGTAAGGATTATAATAACACAGTTATTTTCAACAAAGAATACATATTTATAGATAATCTGAATTATTCCTCTTTTTGAGCTGCAAAAAATTCCATACGCTCAAAAAATAAACAGGTTTCTTGCGTTTTGTGGGCTAGGCAGTGAGATATTTAAACTACGGAATCTTCCACTGATAAAATCTGCGTAGAAATCCTTACTTGGATTATACAAACATACATATGTACTATGCAAGCTAAGGAAATGCGTACTATTTGCACGTTTTAGTGGGCTTGTAAAAAAATTGCGGATTTAGAAAGTGGTGTTCGCTGTGACAGTTGACATGACAATTTAGCATGTTTGTAGCACGTCCATAAATTAAATTGTCGACACTTGACAAATTAAATTAGTGGGTGGCCATAGTTTAGACTCATAACTACCTTCAATTTTGTTTTTTTGATAAATTAGCATTTTTGTAATAATAGTAGATACTAGCTTGGTAGATTATTCTCTAAACTTTTCGCTATCATGGACTTATTTGTCCTTTTTAAAAAGTTGATTAATCTTGCAAAAAGCTTGCGAAATTCCTTGTACGGCTAAATTGGCAATGTATATGCTATAATTTTAAATTTTACCAAAATATTCAGAAATAGCTAAGTAAAGCAACATATCTCATAATTAGCGAAGATTTTTATAAAATTATGGTTTTTATGTCCGTACGTCACAGTTAACTGTTTTAGGTAGTTTAGTTAGAATTTAGTGTTAGAATGTTTATATGATTTCAAACTTTGGATTAGGATTTCTGTAACATATACATAGGTACAATTTGCAAAGCAAAACAACTCTATAACTGTTAATAGAATGTCCGTACGTCCAGTTAAAACATGATTTTTAACTTTTTATACAACACTTTTTTATATAATTTAATTATTATATTTTCCATAAGTTTATGTACCATTTTTTATACCTTTATATTAATACTAGCGGCTACGCCCCTAGAGGCCTCTAGGGGCACTTGAGGAGGAGAGAGTCGAATTTGATAATTCAATTTCTTATTTTAGATTTTAAAAGAAAAAGTTAAAAAAAATTTACGTTTGGCGTTTGTTTTTCGTTGAACTCTCTTTCTAAAATTGGTAAATTTAAAAAAAATTTAATTTCTCTAGGGAGGGTGGTGATACCCTCCCCCAAAATAGTTATAAACCTTCCAGGGACATATGATAATCTTCCCTGTTAAGGAGAACCCAATCGGTTCAGCGGTTAGCGAGATCCTTCGGTACACACAGACAGACACACAGACATCCTGTTACTTTAGTATAAGGATTTTGTTTATTATGTTTTGACACAAGTATTCATGTTTGTTTGTTTGGAAGACGAAGAAATTCCCTCAATGACGTCATAAAAATGAGGAATGGGAAAGAAAACCCCTAAAAAAGGGAAATATAATCCTTCGTTATTATGACGTAACATGCTGATTTTTAGAGGGACTTTTTTCGTCTTCTTTGTTTGTTGATTTAAGAGCTTTGCATGTATGTGTCGGGTGGTCCATTTGAATTACATTGATGTAGAAAACATACTAGCTAAGCCTATAACAAGAACAAATTGACTGAAAAATACCCAACGCCACATAGACTGAATATAACAAAAAAGCTCCTTTTTAAAAAAGACCAATGCAATGTAACAAAATAGATTACTATCTTTTAGAAAGCTTAGTTACTCTGTAATTTTATATACTATTTTTAGACTCAATTTCTGGTGAATTTATTTCTCCATAATGTAAAAGTTACAAACTGGTTTTGATCTTAGGGGCAATTACATAGAAATTGCCTACTGAAATGATGTAAGTTGATGTAATATCAGCAAAAAATATTATGTAGTATTTATTACTAAGCTTGCAAGAAAATCTGTCCTACTAATGAGCAAAATTGTTCTAGTTTATAGACGATTTGTGTTTCATGTTGGCTTAAATTATTACTGTGTTGTCCACAATTAGATAAACATCTATACTGTCAGAGCAATAGATTGTTACAATAAAATAGAAAACTTTTAAAAATTAAATTCTCTATAAAAAAGTAGCAGGATGTCGTTCTTTATATGTATGTGTAGTAAGATCTCAGAAACAATTTTAATAGCGCAGATACTATAACTAGGATATGTATGTCCATATTTTTTTCCTTATCATGTATCAGGTGAATTATCATCATGTAAGAATAACATAAAAGGTTTCGTGATTTAATTCTACTATATATTTTTTAATTTTACCAACCTCCAATACAAAATAAAGAATCACAGCTCCTGTTCTATTATTAACCCTATTAATAACAGTCGGGCCCCGTTCCGAACTTCGATCGGCTGTAGTTTTCTTATTTTTAAAAGTTAGATGAACAATTTTTCCTCGGGAAATATTTATTTTTATTTACCTATCGGTGACGGGATTCCCTGGTAGCTGCCGGCCGCCGAAATCGACGTTCGTCGGGAAAACATGTATGATAAACTAAATCAACCCATCTGCACGTTAGATTTAGAATTATTGATGCAAAAACCTGGACTCTTTTAGTTTGTACAACTCAATTAAGAATTGATAATAATTCTCAAAATTTTTGGGAACTTGATTATAATTTTATTTGGGGTCAGTATTATTTACGTTGTCCCTTCCTTCCTGTTAAAGACGGACAAACAAAATTTTATCAGATTCACAAAAGTGATAAAGCATAACTTTAGGCGATTTAAAATTTAAGGTTTTTGGTCATAAAATATAGTTTAAGCACTTTAATGGTTTTTATTATGTTTTAATTGGCCAATTATTATTTGATAGTTTACTTTTAGATACTGGAGCCACTTTTGTTCTGGAGCAAGAAAGTGATCCTTTAGCAAAACTCCAAGATTTTTTACAAATGTTTTGAAAATTGCATATAATTATTTAACCATCTATGCATCATTCAACAGCTTGAACAGGGGCGTATATAGTATATATAATCCGGAGGGAGGGGGGGGGGAGATGTATTCTTGTCTATATTAGGACTTATATATTTACATTGCCAGGGAAGTGCAGGGGTATGGGAAAGGAGGGGGTTGACTACCCCCTATTTGTACACTTATCAGCTAGACTGGTTTTGCACTTGAGGCAAAATTTCGCAAAAAATTAACAAGGATAACAACATCCATAAAGGTAAAAAACAACTAAAAGTGACAGCGCTATTAATATTGCGAATGAGAATATCATCAGGGAAAAAATCACAATTTCATTATTTTACTGACAGAAAATTGTCTAAAGGTATGGTACTTTTTTAATCGAAGCTTTTAAAATGCTATGTATAGTTTTGTTAAATGTTCTGCTTATTAGGTTCTGACACACTACGAGAGTTATTGTTTGTTTGTCCAGCCTTCTGATTACAGAGCTTCGCTTTTATGAATTTTGTCATCCTTGTTTAATATAAATCTTCTTTTAAAATGTGGAAATGCATAGTTAAAGCAAAATGACTGCAAATTCCTTCTTTATTATCAGTAAATAAAAGTGAAATATAAATTTTAAGTCTAAAAATTGGTTTGGGTGGGGAGGGGTACAACAATTATATACAATAGGTCAACTGTCAAAGGAAGAAATTTACTCTAATTTTATATCTCTGATTGACCTAACCCTAAGTTCCTGGGATGAAAAATAATGTTTTGTTTGATATACTTGAATTTTATGCTTTGTATAGATCGGTGACATTTACTTACATCAAATCAAGCTAAAAAAAGAATTACAACTTTAATAAAAGTGAGTTCAACAAACCAGACAGTCGGACAAACTAACATTAACAACAATAAAATTAAAATTATTATTATTTTAAAGTGACAACATTTAATATCCTTATAATAAATTAGGAGGATGACTGTCTGTTTGTGTGGCCGTCTCTGGGTAGTAAGAATCTCGATTAACTATTACCTATCTACAAGTCAATAGAAGGTTTATAACTATTTTAAGAAAAGCAGAGAATCGACACCTCAACTCCCCCCCACAATTACCTCAAGAGCCTCTTGTTAATAAATAAAGAAAATTCGCGAAAGTTTACAACTAACCTCCTTGGGAGTATTCTTAATTTTGATGCAACTCAAAAAAATTATGCATTTTTGGGGGAAGGCTCTATTTGAAATGACATTTACATACATAAATAAAATTAAAAACAAGATTTTTTTTTGTTCAGATTAAACTACTATAAATGACCTTAATTTAGTAAAGAAAACTGCTTTTCAGTACCAGTAGCACAGCTATTCTGCAAATAACGTCCGTTTTAAGATTTTAAGATTTAGTAAATTGCTTACAGCAAAATAATATAATTTACAACAGAGACAAATTGTGTGATTTATTGACAAAAAAAACCTAAACAATTCTTAATGTACCCTGTATATCCTAGACATGCCAGTCTTTTTTCGTCAAAACAGTCAATTTCTACTTTTATAGCTGCGCTACTTGTGGGCAGAAGTGTTTTGTAATTCATCAATGATATTATCTCTTTAATTTCTTTGTTTTTTCTTGTTGGGTACAATAACTCTAATCGTTGGTAGCGCGATTCACCCCCTCAAAATTAAAATTACTGCTGAAGTTTGATTTAATAAATTAGAAATAGAATAAAATTGGGGGGGATTCGAGGGATTATACACTAAAATATTTTTGTGATAGGAATCCAGAAAGCCCTACAAGAGTATGGTCTCAAGGGGTTGGAAATCTTCAGAGAAAAAGAGTGTATGTGGGAAGGGGGATTTTCAAAAATAAGGTAGAGTAACTCTTCTTCTAATTAATCTAAATCAATTATTTGATATGAAAAATTCCCAGTAATTTTCTTTGGTTATCACGATTTCAGACACTTTCTCACGGAGGTACGAGTTGTCGGGTAACCCCCCTCCCAACTTCTATTTTTGCTATAAAACTTAATAGTACCTACAGACAAATATTGCTAAATAAAAGAGTGAAGAAAGAACCAAAGTATAATAAACATTTGAGGTAGGTTGTTTTTAAAACTTTTGGTTCCAGTATAATATACATTCCATGTCCAATATCACCGAAAGGCCCAATTATAGATTTAATTTAAAAAAAAATCATTCTAGAGGGAGGTGTGAATTCTATGTATATCTAAATTCAAATCCTAATCTTATTAAAATTAATCAAGTTTGTTAAAAAACAACAAAACTTTAGATTTTACTTTTCTTTGAGAATTTAAATTTAGAAGAAATTTGGCTAAAATGAATTTCAGTTTTTCTTTATTAGGATGTAATTTGTATAGTAAGTTGCCAAATTTCAGTAGCGCAGCTACATTATGTGTAATGAGTGTATGTCTGTACGTCTCTCTCTACCTCTGATAACAAAGTATAAAAATATAAAATATTTGTTTGTTGCCAGATTTTAAAAATTTTAATACACATATTTACTTTATTAACAAAAAACAAAACAAAAAACAATATATTCAATATTATTGGGAGGCTAATAAATAAGTGTTAGTGTCTGTCTGTTCTACTGGACGTCTGTCTGTTATTTTTTACATGAATTAATTTATCCAAGCCAAAGCTGTATCCTAAGATATGCAACAATTTACAGCTGACCCATAATGCGAACAAAATTTAAGAAATATGCCCTTACGTATCAAGATCTGTAAAATGTTTCAACCAATGAGATGTCTTTAACCCTTACAGCTCGGGCCCCAATTCCCACCTTAATAGATCGGGGGGGGGGGGGGGGCTCCAAGAGCCCCCCCCTCTATCTCGGCTCCTGTTACAGATAAAGACGTAAATTTTTTTTCTGGTGGTTTATGTGTATTTTTAGAGAAAATTACTTTTACTAGTCATAGCGGCCAGGCCGCTCCTTAGCCGCTTTTTAGCGGCCAGCCGCTAAATTTTAAAACAGCTGTAGAGCGGCCAATTTTGCAGCTAGGTTGACCAAATTTTAGGACGAACTATTATTTTTCATAACAAAAAAAATACTTTTTCTGATCATCGCCGAAAAACGGCAAATAACGGAAACCGCCATTTTCAACGGTTACGGCGGTAAAACGGCGGTTGGCGGCGCCAATTAATATTTTTATCAGTTTGATGTTGCTCAAGGATTTACCAAAAAAAATTATAGGTCTCTAGCTGTAATAGAAGCCACGATATTCATGATATATGTCTGTAGTAAAAGCCGGACAAAAATCAGTCATAAAGTCGGTCAGGGAGCGGTCAAACGGTCATAACACAACTTTTCTCAAAAGGTCATTGATATCTAAGTATTCACCAAAAAAAATTTAGGTTTCTCCTTATACACAAAAGTAATAATGTAGAAATTAAGATTTATTTAGAATTTTTTTTCTAATTTTGGTGCTACCCAACCGACTTTGACCGGACACCACGACTGACACAGACCAGATATCCTAATAAAATCAACTCTTGCCGACGTATAATTACTAAACTTAAAAAGTCATGAAGTCACAGCACTCCATCTTACCTACAAAAAAAATGAGATTGAAAAAACTAGAGGGGGGGGGGGGGCTCTTGGAGACAAACGTTTAATGCTTTTTTTGGCCAATCCTTAAAACCTACCAATTTTCCCCATTTAAAAAAAAACGAGATTCGGGGATATTGCATCTGACGGGAAATTTTTCGTGGTTTTTAATAAAACTTGAGTAAAACAAATCTGGAATCAATGAGTTTACTATATTCACGTGACTTACACCCCCCCCCCTTTATTTATCATAGGGCATTTTTAGAAAAGAAATAATTAAAACTTTTCCCGGGACCTTAAATTTTCCTGAAAGGAAGAACTAATTTAATTCACTATCGAGATCTTTTCGGACAGACGAAAATAGTTATTTCTCGCATCGTATTATAAACGGCTTTCCGCGGATATAGAATGTACAATTATAAGATTAAAACTATTTTTTGTAGCCCCGAGGTGCCGAAGGCACCAGCTAAAAAACTGGCTTTAATCTTATGATTGTACATTTTTATATTCGTAGAAAGCTGGATATAATACGATGCTAGACATAGTTTTTTCGTATGGATGAGAACCGGTTCCTATCCACCGGATTCGAATGAATACGAGAAACCTTTTACTTTATATTACAGAATATTATTTGATTAGCCTCAAGTTTTCTCTTCTGTTGTCTTATCCCTCATATCCGGGGACAATTATGCTTTTTGTATAAATTTTGTGATAGATTTACTATATTTTTAATAGCGTAACTACTTTAAAACTAAAGTAAGTCTGTTTATCTCTCCATCACGCCATTATTTTGTTGGATTTAAAAATGGCCGAATAAAAAAAACCAATGAAAATATTATTCTCAGAGCAGTGTTTGTATAACACTAACTTTTAAGCCCCCTATATAATAATTTAATTTTAAATTATAATAACACTACACTACCCAACCCCTCCCTCAAGAAAATAGCATAAAACCACCACAGGACCAGTAGGTATATACCCTGAAGAGTAGAATCCAATCGGTTTAGTGGTTACCGAGATCTTAAGCTTCAGACGGACGGACGGACAGACAGACAGACGTCATTCTACTTTGTATTATAGATATCAAATTATTATTGCACTTTTTATGTATAAATTCATCCATGTTATTTAGTTTAGAAATTAAAATCTTGTACATCTAAAATATAAAAGTGTTGAACATTTTGTTTTGAAAGTTCAGTTTTACCTATGTCCTATGTAGTTAAATGTTTGTTTTTGAATTTAAGTAACAATTAAGATGTCATAAACTGCTAAATATTGTAATATATAGCTAATTCATACTATACAGCTCTGTAGTATGAATTATGTTAAACAGAGGCAGTTAATATCACTATTTAAAATAATTTGAAATAATTTGAGACTAAATGTTGTTACATAATGCATATAAATACTTGAAATTTACTTACATAATAAAATATACCAACCTAACTATCTACCAAGCATAGTGAAAGAATGGGTGTTCAACTAAATTTTTGTTTGTAAAACTTATATTTTTCTGCAACTTTTTTTTATGCATATAAGTTTTAAAGTAGTTTTTCTTATTTAACATACTATAGAAACAAAAAAATCATTATTAGATATGCGTCAATAGCTTCCAATGGTTCTTTTTTTCAAGAAGGGGTTATTCTCGAGACTTAGAACAATATAGCTTAAACCATCCCAAGACCTATTTAAAGCATCTCGAAAATTAATAAATTAATCGGTTCAGTGGGCAACGAAATCTGATCGGACAAACAAAATGAAATAACTACTTTTTATCATAGGATTTTATTTTGCCTTTTTATTCTGGTAGATGCCATAAGTCAGACAAAACAGATTAACAAACAGAACTATTTTTTACAAATATAAAAGAGGGGATGGTTGGAGGTGAATAATATTGGAGTTACAAACCCCATGGAATTTCTGGTAAGGAAGGTGAGTAAGTAAGGCCCTCATATTTTCGTCATTGGGGACATTAATTACCACCTTCCTCTAACAATTGTTTTTAAAAGCAATACCAAAATGTATTTTTAAGGTATTAGGTAGATATTCTCCAACCAGAAAAATATTTGTTGGGCACTGTGTACCTCTAAAATGCATGTAACCATGAACATAAACATAAAACTAAATAGGCACTCTACTCCTCTATGTACTGGGTACTTCAATATACATACATATGTACATATTACCATGCATACAGAGGTACACATTGTTGCAATTTTTATAAACAAAAGCTACTTTGAGACAAAAAAAGTCAGAAAAATAGGATTGTTCTTGACTGCTTTATTTCGTTGTTACAAATGTATATCAGTTATCAAAGACGCACAATACATTTATTGTATTTATTCTATTGTATAAATTATATTTTGTACTTGTCTCTTAAGATCTTAAAAAAAAACATTTAACCGATTAAGTTCTCCATTTTAGGAAGGGTTACTTAGCTCCCTTACAACCCCCCCCCCAAAAAAAAAAAAAATGTAACATTGGGTCCAAAAATCAATGATAACTAAGGGAAACAATGTCTCCTTTTCTGTCCAAACACCCAAATAATGATCTACATTACTCAACAAATGACAACCAACCCTTTCATTGCATGACCTTTGAATAGAAGTCCTAACTGTGCATGGTAGTGACTTAGCACCTGATTAATTGCAAAGGACATTACACTTATCCTATGTATTAATGTCACGTGACTGATAGAGCAGCAGAAGTTTCCATTAATAACATTTCTAATATTTGGCGGGATGGTCCAGACTTGAACCGGACAGCAAGTGGACACTTTCATCGTCTAGTTTGCTATCCCTCCCTGACTTCTATACATACATGTATATTGTATATATTAAGTATATTGACGTGTAAAAGGCAAAGATATTTGCATTTAAAATACATCCATTTTATCAAAAAAATAGATATAAAAAGTGTAGATTTCTTCAGATCTTTGTAAGTTTAGAGTTTACGACCGTTTGACAGTCCGTCGGCCCGGTTTTGTATTTGAGTTATGGCCGTGTTTAACCCTTAACGGTCGGGGGGGGGGGGGGCGTTGAACGCCCCCCCATCCGGTTTTTTCTATCTCATTTTCTGTGTGTGAAAGATAAAGAGCCCAAACTGCTTGACTTTTTAAGTATGGGTATGACACACAACTGAGAGTTGGAATTTTTTGAATATCTCCATCCTGGCGGGCACAGGATGCCAGCAAACCTGGCAGGGTCATCCAGGTAAAGAGCAAAAATATTTTTTTGACTAAAACAAAGCATTTTATCATACCAAAAATACTAAAAAATCCTCTAGTAGTACATCCTTATATGAAATACAGGTGTTCAAGTCACTTTCAGGTTACAGGTATGATCCTGCAGGTCCTGATCCTCCAGGTCTCCAGAAATCTTTAAAAGGCTCCTGTGGCCGCAATTTTTGACTTAGAGACTTCAAATTTTAAACTTAAGCTTTTCTTAAATGTCTACATAACGTATTAAAATTTCATGAAGATCCGCCGCCGTTTTCCCGCCGACCGCCGACTGCGGCGGCTGTCAGCTGCCAAGTACAGCTGCGGCCGCTGAAATTTATATTTTTATATTTCTAATGTAAAATTTACATAAAAATAAACATTTTCTGGGAAAAAATTTTTCTTCTAGTTTCAAAAATAAGAAAATTACAGCCGTTTGAAATTTTTAAATAAAAAAAGACCTAAAAACAAAGGTTGTTAAATAAAAGGGTGAAGGAAGCGAAAATTGACTTAGACTTATAAAAGGTCGGAAATTCATTATCAAACAGGGGACTTGCACAAAAAAATTCAGCCCTCTAGCCCTCTAACTGAGATAATTAGGGGGGGCGTTGAACGCCCCCCCCCCCCCCCGACCGATTAAGGTGCGGCAAGGGGCCCGACTGTAAAGGGTTAATTAATCATGGTCATACAGACAAAGTGAGGTATAGAGCAGATGTTCAGTATTCATAAAAAGAGGATAACAAAACATAGAAAGAAGAGATAAACAAAGAAAGTTATGAACCCTTTACATATAGATATAAAAGGTTCCTTTATTGTATACCCGACAGACTGACGGATCAAGTCAGTTGAATATTGGAGCCTCTTTGGTAAGGCATTACGGACAGACAAAAATAATTACAGATTAACCTTGCTACTACAAAAGAAAAATTTAAAAAAAATATTTTTTATTTTTTCAACAAATCAAAATCAAAATTTTTGGTGAATCCTCATTTTATAGAGATCTTATAGGACACACAGACAGACACACATAATTCTTGTATAATGAATTCTTTAATTCTAATGGTCTGTTGAACTAAGCTTTCTATGAAAAGTCTAGATGAAACTTACCTGAAAATTATAGATTAATATTAGTGTATGGTTTCAATTATTCAATATACTAGAATATAATTGTATTAATTCAGCGAGATCTCGTAAACAGCTGGAGAGCTTATTCTATGATTTTAAGGGAGGTTTAATATTTTTCTAAGCTAATAACTTTCCTTAAAACCTTCCAGGACCAAGGTGTTCCTTCATCATCTTACAGAAATATGGCCTCTTATACAAACAATGTTCTTTAACATTTTTTTTTCTATTTTCTTTAAAAATAATAATATGTCTTTTTGCTGTGGCTTTCAAGTAGCTTAGTGTCCAACCCTGGTGGCTAATTCCAGCCAAATGGAAAGTTACTGAGACTTTCTATAGCAGCTTAGTGCCGAGCCCTAACTACAACCAACCAAAGAACTAGAATTGTTTTAGTCTACATCTTTTGAAATATATCTATTATTTGAAACACTATAGCATATATACTCACACACATATAAATACATTTAGTAGTGTAGGTATATGCATCTATAGGGGCACGGTACAATTTTTTTAAATGGTAGAATTTTAATTTAATTATGATTTTCTATAATTGGAGTTTGTATGTCAGCGCGTGTCAATGCCAATTTATAAATACAAGTGTGTCTGTCAGGCGGTATCTTGGGAATTAAACCTTTTCCTTTTTATTTGTAAAATATAGATGACAACAACTATCTATCTTTTTTAGTTTAGAAATTCTAAGCAACTGAGAACCATGTTTTTAGGTTTTAATGACCTGATCAGCCCTGAAGGTTTAAGGTTAAGACAAGGACAGATGATTTCTAGACACAACACTATCCACTACTCGTGTACGCCCTTTTGCATTGCACTATGTGTTTCTAAATTGGAAATGTCATAGAGGGGAAAGAGAAAGGTGATTTGATATATATTATTATCATATATATAAATTTACCTATGCTCAGGAATTTAGGTATACATAACATTAAAATTGTGTGTTGCAATTGTATCAATATAAGTATAATACTGCCTATAGAAAATAGTATCAATACATTAGGATTAACCATAAACAAAATAATAAAATTTCATATAGACGGCAAAAAGCCGCTTAGTCAAAGTAATGCTGGAATATTGGTCAGAGAGAAATGATGTAAGCTCCAGGTAATTGATACTTCTGGTGCCAGGTATACATGGCAACAGTCGTGCGGACGTCAAACATCTTATAAGGATTAATATGTTTATTACAATGACACTCAAAGTTTCATAACCATCTTATCGTCTTTCTTTGCTCAAAAAATATGGGTAATTTTATTAATTTTTTAATGGTTGGTTCCAAACTAGTAGTTTTCTAACCTTTCAGCAATCTATAGAAGGGTAATTTCGTTTATCTTTATTTGGGGTGTTAAATTTATCGTTAGTGTCTTATTACGATACCTAGTTCAATTATGAGAGTGGATGTTAATAAATTGCGGTACTAGCCGTTTTTGCGAACATGATGAAACACCAAAATTTATTGGATAGCTTTAGGCTATTTTATTTGGTATGATACACGTTTGGGGAAACTAAGTTTTTAGCATGCAAAGCATATTGTCCACACATTAGATTCCCTCACACTGACTGTAAGTGTGAGATTGAGTGCTTACAACTCAATTTTAGAACACTGATTACTCCCCCCACGCCTTCTCTCCTCAATTTTGAGCAATATAGAAAATTTGAGAGGGAATGTTTTATAATTTCTGGTCCCTAAATTTTCAACCAAATTCTAAAAATGGGGTAGGGGTGGGGCTTGCCCGGTCCCAGGCAAAAGAAAAGGCAAATGAGTATGTATAATATTTTCAATCAGGATGCTACCAAGTGTTGCGTCTATCGTAATAATTTCTGGAATTACTGAAGACCTTTAATGGAAAACTTTTCAGCCTATACAATAGTTTTTATTGGAAAATTTAAAATATAAATCCTAGGACCTATGTTAAGCTTCCCAAAATGAAAAATTCTATTGATTCAGTGGTTATCTTTGCTTGCTATGACTATACGCAATCTCTCCCTGGCTTATATTTTCAAATTTATGCACGTTTTACACACATTTATGATATGCCAATGCATTTGTAAAAAAAACAATTATGTCCATAAGTTGTGCAGCTATGAGTCTAACAATAGCTCGGATGATACAAGTAAACTTTAATATTAAAAAAAACCTAAGTTGTTAAAATTTTGAAAATATAGTAGAAATAAACAAACAGCAATTAAATGTTCTAAAAATCATAAAACCTTGTAAAAGATATTTTTTTTCTGATAGAGTAACAAAGGGACAGGGGACTGTGGGACATTCTCACATATTCTATTAATAGAGTAATTTAGTGTATTACATTATCCTATCTTATTTTATAAAGTAATAATGGTTTTTTGTCTGTAGCTTAAGATCTCAATAATTACTGAACCAATTGGGTTCTCTACTTAAAGTAAGCTTTACATAGGTCTTAGTTACTTATTAAATAGTAAAGTTTTTTTGTCTGAAGCTTAAGATCTCATTGACTACTGAACTGATTGAGTTATTTTTAAAAGTATGCTTCACATAGTTAATTTTGGCTTTTTTAATGGTTGTAGGCTACTATGACATAATAAGTACATACTTTACACACAATCTTCTTGTAGGGTAGGTAATTAGCATTACTGACCCTGCGATCAGTAATGTTTACAAAAATTCTATCATTATATAGACAAATGTGTACAGAATGTACACAAACAAACATAAATACCTTTCACTTTTTAATAATCATTTTCTTTTCATCAAAGTACTCATTCAAAATTTCACAAAAGAAAATAAATTTAGCAAAGCTATTCTATAACAAGATCGAAAGTATACCAGTTATTGTTAATGTACTATAATCTACTGTTTTTTTTATTAAGTCATAGTCGTTTTTATGATAATTCTCTTTGTTATCTATAAAAAATTTTGTTTCTATCTCAAAAATAGCTGAATAATTTGATTTTAGTTTTGAATGTAAACAATATTAGGAATTTCAGGGATTTAAAGATAGGGTACTGAGAAATAAGATAATCTTATATAATAAAAAAGATTTTATTTTGACTATTATTAATTTGACCCGCGACCGTGGCTCAACACGTAGCGCATCCGCTCGTCGTCGGGAAGGTGATAGGTTCGAATCTCGGTCCGACACCGCGTCATAACTAAAGACGTTAAAAATGGTTCCTACTGCTGCTATGTCAGGTGCGCGACATAAATAGTTAGAGTAGGGGGAATGCCTTGGCCCAAAACAGGCGCAACTCACTACCATGCACAGTTAGGACTTCTCAGACAAAGGTCGTGCAATCAAAGGGTTGGTTGTCTGATGGCAGATGGCAAATGGACGCTTTACACCGCAATCATAGGGCTTAGGGCTGACAACTCTATCCCATATCCATAAGCCACATTGTTACAGAAACACTGACGAATTGTCAGCGGCCTATGCTCCCCCCTGTGGAGTGAAAAGGGCTTGTTACTGTTGTTTTTGTTGTATTATTAATTCAAGATGTCATCCAGGGTTGTCCAAGGTTTTTATTTTAAATGTTGGTTTACAATGAGGGGTTTGAAAGGTTTAAGTCGGGTAATCTAATGTAATTTTCATTTCTAAGATGACAATAACTTTATTTAATAAAATCTATTTGATAATATAGAATCCATAAATGTAGGAACATGTATTATTAGGTGGTCATATTTTACCTGATATCGACATTATGTTAAAAAGACTAATTTCCAATAATTTTCATGACGATATATTGACTAGCAGTAAAGAATCTAATAGTAATTCTATTTTAATAAAAATTGCAACACAATAATAGCATAGAAGTTTTTCTAGCATTGGCCCTTCCCTGTTTCCTGATGGGAATCCCAGTAATTAAATGCAGTTTTTATGGTGTTCTTTTAATTCCGCTATGTATTCCAGAAATAAAGCCTCAGAAATGAAATAGCACAAAAAATACCTTAGCCCCTCTAAACACTTAATCCTATCTTATATTATGTATTTACTAGTGAGCTAGTGTATTATAATTCACTTTGTCTGACAGGCCGGCCCTGAATTAATTTATGAACTCTTAATTTTTTTCAAATAAGTTTTTCCATCATCCAGCCTTTTGTGCTTGACTACTTAGTACTTATGGATGTTGTCATCCTTGATTTAGATATAAAACAATGCGGATGTAAAATTTACGAAAGTGAAGGCACACCAGATTCTACATTCTAGACTTCTTGGGGCCTTTAAGATGTATCCTAATAGTTATTTCTCGTATTCAATCGAATCCGGTGGATAAGAACCGGTTCTCATCCATACGAAAAAACTATGTCTAGGCACCTCGGGGCTTAACAAAACTGGTTTTAATATTATAATTGTACATTCTATATCTGCGGAAAGCTGTTTATAATACGATGCGAGAAATAACTCTTATCGTATCGTAATATTTACAGTTTTCTGCGGATAGTAGAACTAAATATTTTAGGATACATTTTTGTTTTAGTGGCCTCGAAGAGCCGGAGGCCCAGTTCCATTAGTTTTTGTCTCATATTCAGGATGAGTTTCGCCTTTGTAAAATTTTTAAAATAATTAGTACTTTCCTTCTATGTCCTATACCTGCGGGTAACCTAAACCTGCACTATCCTGCACTGTTACAACCTTACCTAAATCAAACACCTGAGGTGGATTCTTTAAAAAAAATTGCCCTACTAATCGCTTATTGGGGCAAAATTGTTTTCGTGAAAAATCCACCAAAATTACATTAAAAATCTACAAAAATTAAACAAAATCATAGAAGGGTTATTAACATATGATTTTGTTTAATTTTTGTAGATTTTTAATGTAATTTTGGTGGATTTTTCACGAAAACAATTTTGCCCCAATAAGCGATTAGTGGAGCATATTTTTTTAAGAATCCACCTCAGTACTCCAAAAAGGAAAAAACACTTATTATTTCCCCTTTTTTTTTAAATCCGCCAAAAACTTTTTTTTTCAATTGTCATTGAAACACAAGTTAATAGTGCAGTTTAACAACAAAAATCTTAAAATGAAACAAAATTTTAAAAAGTGAAATAAGCAAAAAGTAATTTTTTAAGTGCTTCTTTTCTATATGTAAGAGCAGAAAAGGTCTGGGAAATATTACAAAACCATCCAAATACAATGATAAAGTACAACCAATTCGACCAGTATTTTCTGAGATCTTTAGCTTTAGACAAACAAATACACAAACTGATTTTTACTTTTAATTTAAATTAGTTCATCATGAATACAAATACTATGAAGAAACTATAATATTTATTTTTATTTTATATAATATAAATACAGTTAATATTCTACTTCTCTAATTTAGGATATAAAAAAAATAATATATTTTAGCTTTTTCTGCTCTTTTTATTGACAAAAAATAGTTTTCTTATGAATATTTTGTGTTAATTAATCCAATGTTTATTTAATGAAAACAAGTACGATAACGTCCATTGCAGGTTAGCTTTCTGAAGATATGTAAATCATTGCTTAACATTGGAGAGGAAAAGGGAGGAAAAAGAGGTACAGGGTTAGGAAATGGAGGGGGAATGAAGGGTAGATGGTAAAAGGAATGCAAACGGATAGCAATGGGATAGTAAAGGAGTGTTATTTAATGTAAGAGGCTATTCTAGATAATAATGAGAAATGAAAATATGTGTGCACATGAAAGAACAGCAAAATTTCATACGGATGATAATCACGTAACATTTGCAGTCTACCGACTGATATGAGTAGCTTCACCACCCATAATTACAATATTGTATTTATTTGCAAATACACAATTTTACTTTATTCCTCGTATACAATATTTTAATATCAGATTACTTAGAAAGTGTTCGTTCACTTCAGCACATGATTTACATAATAAAATTATCTGTTACAATAGCAAAAGCCGGCTTTTTCCATTTGCTGAACCCTCTTCCTATAATCTACTTTGTATGACTATGCAGAGAAGAAACCTTTCGCATAATTCCAATTTCCAAAAATACGACCAATGAGGGACCAATGAGGGAGATATAACTCCCTGGCAAAATTTGGTGTTGGTTAAGGGAATTTTCAATTCTATAGATACACTTGGAAGGTAGAGGCTATTCGAATGTAAAAGAATACGATCTCTAATTCGTTCATTTATTAAGTTTTCAGATTTTAACTCAATCTTCAATGATTTGTGAAAATCTTCAGTGTCGAAACATTGCCACAAATAATTTTAATCTACAAAGTGAAATTTTCGGTGTATGTCAATTTATTGTCCATTGTTTTACAATAGCTTATAACATTATTGACATACTGACACACTAAAAACCATAAAAGGGATGTACATTGGTCAGACGGAAGTACAGACGGACAGACAGACATAGTGAGTTATCGAAAATCTTCGCAAATCAACAAGCAAGTACTAATCCTAAATCATGTCTTGGTTAACATTAATATGACAAAAAGTATAACTATAGGAACAAAAAAAACAATAATTTAGGAAAATCATAAATATTCTACATATTTTGTCAGTCTGTCAGTCAAAATATCATCATTAGCAGAGCGTTAAATGATAGAAAGTTAATTATAACAATCCTAATGTATAAAATATTAAGGTATTTTTGTTTGTAGCCTCAGATTACTGAACCGATTGATGTCTTTTATATAGGGAATCCTAATATATGTCCCAGGATAGTTATGAATAATTTCATTTTTAGATTTGAAGCCTTTAAATGGTTTTTGACTATTTTAATACTGCTTAAATCATCTATGAGCTCTAAATTCAAAGGGAAAGGAAGGAGCACTAAATAGTTTATACTTACCCAGGCACATGTGTGAAGCTTCCCTTTAAAATTCAATCGATCCAGTGATAATCTAGATTTTCTTTATTAAAATTTGCTATTGTTTTTGAATTTTAATTTGTTACTACGTTTCTTATGGACAATAGTTTCTTTGTTAAAAGCGAAGCTTTTCTATAATAAGGGTCGGTCCGTCTGTCCGTCAGTAACGGATAGTTTTTTCGTTAATTTAGGCATGTTAGAATTGTCCTATCGATTTCAAACTTTGCATAGTGATTCCTATAGAAGTTAGGTACGAGTTAGAAAGCGTAGCAACTCTATAATCATTACCAGAATGTCCGTACGTCCATTTTAAACATGTTGATTTTTTTTACATTTTTAACAACAAATTTGTATGTGTCCTAATTATCCGATTGGTCTGATTTTTGGTTTACTGATTCCTGGGACAACAAAGTACAATATTATAAGCGAAGCAATTCTTTAATCAAGTCCTAAAAAGGTAAGTATGTCCATAAATATTATTCTGTATCAAGCAGTTTTTCAACAAATTTACTTACAATTTTGCTTTGACTCTTATACATTTACATTCTGATTATTCAGTTCTGACATTATAAAAGTGTTAATGTCCGTTTGTCCTACCGTTTCAGAGCTTCGCTTTTATGGATGTTGTCATCCTTGTTAACTATATGACACGTATTCAGGAATAGGAATTTGGCACATGTTAAAGAAATTATGCCTCTATCTTTTCGCTGATTGAGAAACTTTCCTTATTGATAACATTTGTAGCAGGCATTATCTTTTATAAAATAAAACATCTGTCTCAATGATAATTCTTCATTGGTATAAAGGCAAATACCCTGGGAGGGAGAGGACATTGGAATGTAAATTATACTGTTTTTTTAATACTTTCTCTTGTTATTGGTTTAAAAACTTTAGGTCCTTTTTATGCTTCAGTCACTAAATTGGTAATGAATGTTAATATTTTTATTCTTGTGCCATATCCTCTCTTTTTAGTTGAATGAAAGTACATGACTATGCACAGCAGTAGAGGGTCTCAGAATTCATTAATCATAGAAATCAAGGACGTCCAAGCTTTTTATTTAGGGGGGGGGGGATTTAAAAAAATGGGGTTATTGAAATTGTTGGATTTATACTGTAAAACTTCATGGCATGTCGCAATGCAATGTTTAGTTTATATCAATATTTTGATATTATATAGCATATTTCATTTTGGTTATGACTGACATATTCTAATGATATAAAATGTAGCTTTTAAATTTAGACCATTTTCTATACAGATGAAACAGTATTTTTCAAGAAATGACAAAAAATATATTTTTTTCTTCCGGATTTTTAAAATGTTAGTCTAAAAAAGACTTCCATAATCCTAATAAAATAAAAAGCGAAACATTTTTTTTCAATAGCAGTAAAAATTCTATTTACAGACGGGATTTTTCTTTAATCCGTTGTTCATAATAACAAGTTTAAAATTTGCAAGAATTTCTACAGTTTCTTATAAAATCAAATTATAACCATGTTATTTTTAAACCTTTGAAAGAAAAAATGAAATTTTAAAAATGTCTAATTTGTAAACACTCTAATGCACGGCAGAGTATGGCACAAAGAAAAATAATTTCTTTATTTAATAAAAATGCAGTTGGTTTAAAAAAATGTTTTTTCGTCAATATCCTTTAAATGGTCGCACATAACGAACCCACCTTTTTATTTCTTATTTAAAAATAAGTTGTGCTTTTTGTGCCCAGTCTGGCACAAGAACCCTACCTCCCTTTTATTTTAACCCTTACAGCTCGGGCCCCAATTCCCACCTTAATAGATCGGGGGGGGGGGGGGGGGGGGCTCCAAGAGCCCCCCCTCTATCTCGGCTCCTGTTACAGATAAAGACGTAAATTTTTTTTCTGGTGGTTCATGTGTATTTTTAGAGAAAATTACTTTTTCTAGTCATAGCAGCCAGGCCGCTCCTTAGCCGCTTTTTAGCGGCCAGCCGCTAAATTTTAAAACAGCCGTAGAGCGGCCAATTTTGCAGCTAGGATGACCAAATTTTAGGACGAACTTTTATTTTTCATAACAAAAAAATTACTTTTTCTGATCATCGCCAAAAAACGGCAAATAACGGAAACCGCCATTTTCGGCGGTTACGGCGGTAAAACGGCGGTTGGCGGCGCCGATTAATATTTTTATCTGTTTAATGTTGCTCAAGGATTTACCAAAAAAATTTATAGGACTCTAGCTGTAATAGAAGCCACGATATTCATGATATATGTATGTCTGTAGTAAAAGCCGGACAAAAATCGGTCATAAAGTCGGTCAGGGAGCGGTCAAACGGTCATAACACATTTTTTCTCAGAAGGTCATTGATATCTAAGTATTCACCAAAAAAATTTTAGGTTTCTCCTTATACACAAAAGTCATAATGTAGAAATTAAGATTTTTTTAGAATTTTTTTCTAATTTTGGTGCTACCCAACCGACTTTGACCGGACACCACGACCGACACAGACCAGATATCCTAATAAAATCAACTCTTGCTGACGTATAATTACTAAACTTAAAAAGTCATGAAGTCACAGCACTCCATCTTACCTACAAAAAAAATGAGATTGAAAAAACTAGAGGGGGGGGGGCTCTTGGAGCCCCCCCCCCCCCCGATCTGTAAGGGTTAAATACATGAAAAATAAAGAAGGGGATACCTTTTCCTTTGTTTGATTATTACTTAAGTAGGTAGGTTAGATTATTATTGGAATTTGGGTAGCCTCGTAGAAATATGCCCTGCACTATATAGTGTTTTTATTCTAAATTTACAATATGTTGTAGGCATTTGTAGCTAAAAACATAATAATATAACACTTGTAACATCAAAATTATGTTTAGCCCAAATTTTACATTTAACTTAAAAGCGAATGTATTTAAGTTTCGCTAGGTAAAGCAAAGCAAAAACTTTTAAAATCCAAGATATAAAGGAGAAAAGGAAGTTTTTCAACAAAACAACACAACTGGTTAAACTTCAATTATTGGATTGGTTTAAAGCTATTTTTTTCTAACCGGCCCTTTCAAATTTATTCCCCTAGATATTGCTTGGGGCGCAACAGCTAGTTTAAAAGAATTGGATTGGGGGAAAGTCTGGTCCACTTGTTGATTAAAGGAATTGTGCTATGTTTTCTCGATCATGACAATAAAGAGATAGGCATAGGCAATATGCTTTTGAGTAGTACAGCTACTATACAACTAGAGTAGAGATACACCTCTATCTGTCATAGTTAATAACAAGAAAAGTGTAACTTTTCCAATCATATCATAAGTAAGTAACTTCCTTAAATATTGCCGAATTAAAAAAGTTTATTGGAATGATCTATTGATATTTCATGCAAATAATCATTTTCCACACAAACTGTTCTATTTTGACTTTAATTCAAACATTTTTTTTATAATTATCGTTTGGACATTATATTTACTAAATAAGTTTACCTAAAAATTTATGAATCAATTTGAAATTTAAAATTTAAGCAGGGTATTTAACAAAAAAAGTTCATTTTAGCGGCAAGATTCAAAATTGGGAAATCTTAGGAAGAAATGCTTCGTGATATATCTGTAGTCAGAGGCGGGTAGAAGGGGGGTGTCAAAATTTTATCCACCCTTCTAGCAACATCAAGTGATAGTAAACGCCACTGTCTGCAAAGATTATAGTCCCTGTTTCTAAATCTTCATCTCTAATAAGTATATGGATCATCCATGTCTTTGCTTGGACGCTATCGTTCTTGCTTTCTGGTAAAAATATTTGAACATTTAACATTTAAGAAGTAATAGTTTAAACAGAAAACAAAAGATAACTTTCATACAAAACATTAAAAAACAAAATAGCATAAAAAATAAAAGGCGCTTAAAGGATACCTATTACTATAATGTCAGGCACGTGACACATTATACAAATTGTATTAGAATGAATTAAAAACTCAAAAACAAAGAAGAAAATTACATATATTCTGCAGCATATTTTTCGTTACACAGAAGAAACAACCTTAGTATGTAAATTTTTAACGTTTCATCAATCCCACAAAATGTATTTTCTTTCTATTATCAAAACATCAATAAAACGGCTGTCAGATCTCATCTGTTTAACATATCAAAATATTTACATTACCGGCTACGCCCCTAGATGCATCTAAACTCACATTCGACCCCCACCCCATTTTTGTTAAGTTTAAAAAAGAATAAGTAAAAAAATGAGGGAAAGTGCTTATGCTTTTTAAAATTATTTCACGGATTTTGCTAAAATTATATTTCTTCGTATAAAACTTTGATATTGTAATACTTGCGCAATAATTAATGTGCTGTTAGCATATTTTTACGGGTGCGTTTAAACACTAAAATTTGTAGAATTCTAGAAATTCAAAGACAATATAACCAGGGTTATAGGGGTATGGCAACATTAGAAGATATACCAATCAACTCATTATTTCTATTGACAAATTCTGTTATTGAAAGAAAGAGAGAGATGACAATATTGTTTTAATTATAAGCAATCAAAATCTTACAACTACGCATTAATTAGTCATTCCTTTTATTTATGTCACGCAGCTAACATAGCAACAGTACCAATGATTTATATAGTTTTTATATGGTTGGGGTTTAACCAATAACATTACCGACGGGTTTTTGTTTAATGGCATAAAGTGAATTGTAGTGTGTTGTTTATTTTGTCCATTGACCTGTCTTAGATCCCTGAGAAATTGAAAGACAATATAAATAATTGCCATCGAGAAACAAAGCCTCCCAGGGGTCAGGGACAGATTATGGAAGAAGAAAAATATTGCAGCGGCTAGGGTGGTAATCAGAATACATGGCGGATAAATCGATGTGTAGATGCTGTACGTATTGGTGCAAAAAATAGGGACAAACTTCAAATTGTTTTGGCGTGTGACGTCATACCCCCATCTCTTTTCTAGGGGGTTTCTTTCCTCCTTTCCTTTTCTTTACCCTCACTTGTGACGTAAATAAACAGCCCCGTCAAATCAATTTAAAAATTGTCCCCATTTTTTGCACCAATACGTACAGCATCCGATGTGTATCCTCAATTATGGTAAACAAAATTACTCCTTCTGTAGATTCAATTATTGGAGGTAAAGTTAGGACCAATCCATCAATATTAAACAAAATACCCGACAGGTTCAAATCCTCCGCATCGGCTGGATGATTGTCTACAAATTACTAAATATATCATTTAAGTTTAAGTAACTGATATTTAATCGTTTTCAAAGAAGGTGTGTCAACTTTTTTTTTTATAGCTAGCCGGTTCTTTTAGTAAGTAGTAAATGTAAATTTTTTCATAGAATTCAGATATGCAATCGGTTTTTTTGTAGACCTCTTATTTTTTAAGTAATTTAAGTTTTTTAAAAAAATAATTAAGTCGGTTTTAAGGTACTAAAACGCAACAAAATAAAAGAAGAAAATGGCCAGTAAGAACAAAAATAGTAAGATCTTTAATTTGACACCTTACTTTTAAAATTCTGTTGAGTAATTATTGAAAAAATCTATTTTTTTAACCTCGGTTTAATAAAAACTTTAGACCTAAATATTTTCTCAAACAGACATAAAAAACATGGGTTCATATATACCTTTAGAATCAGAAAAATATTACGAATTCATTGTAAGCAAAATTGAAAAAAAGTAAAAAAATTAAAAAATTAAAAAATGGCCAATTGTATTTTTTGTTCTGAAAACACTATTGTCTTCCCTTTTTTACCCCCTCTTTACCCCCTCTATACCCCCTTCCCATTTTTATACTCAATTCAAAAGTTAATACGTTGCCTGTACAATATAATATGATATTTTCATATAATTCCTTTTATTGTAGTTTATATACTATATTGTAAACTTTTTTTTTCAATTTTGCTTACAATGGATTCGTAATATTTTTCTGATTCTAAAGGTATATATGAACCCATATTTTTTTACTTGTGAAATGATAAAATTGAGTTCAAAGTTTTTATTCTCGTGGGTTTAAAAAAATCGATTTTTTCAATAATTACCTGACAGAATTTAAAAAGTAAGGTGTCAAATTAAAGATCTTACTATTTTTGTTCATAATGGCCATTTTCTTTCTTTTTTTGTTGCATTTTAGTACCTTAAAATCGACTTAATTTTTTTTTTAAACTTAAAAAAGGGAAGACAATAGTGTTGCCAGAACAAAAAATACAATTGGCCATTTTTTAATTTTTTAATTTTTTTACTTTTTTTCAATTTTGCTTACAATGGATTCGTAATATTTTTCTGATTCTAAAGGTATATATGAACCCATGTTTTTTATGTCTGTTTGAGAAAATATTTAGGTCTAAAGTTTTTATTAAACCGAGGTTAAAAAAATAGATTTTTTCAATAATTACTCAACAGAATTTTAAAAGTAAGGTGTCAAATTAAAGATCTTACTATTTTTGTTCTTACTGGCCATTTTCTTCTTTTATTTTGTTGCGTTTTAGTACCTTAAAACCGACTTAATTATTTTTTTAAAAAACTTAAATTACTTAAAAAATAAGAGGTCTACAAAAAAACCGATTGCATATCTGAATTCTATGAAAAATTTTACATCTACTACTTACTAAAAGGACCGGCTAGCTATAAAAAAAAAAGTTGATACAACTTCTTTAGAAAAATAGTTTTTGTACTTGTCGCTTATACTTTCAAACGGATGGATTTCATTAAAATTATAGATTTGCTACTAAAACTACGCTAATTTACTAAGAGACAATCAAAATTTTCCATATTTCCAAAAGTCAGTTTTAACAATTATTTATAGAAAAACATCGATTCAAATAAAGATGAACATTACTTCAACTCTGGTGTGATACCAAAGCATTTAGATATTATTGAAACAACTACTATTTTCAAGCTTGGTGACTAAACTGTGTGAAAAAATGTTCGATAATATCCGCAAATTTGCAATTTTTAACTTAGCAATGTCCCTTTGTGCCATTAAGAAATTTCGCTAGTTTCTCTGAAAGAAATAATTAAACAATTTGAAAGTTGAATAGGTTGGGTAGTTATTGTTTGAATGGTTATTATTTTATGTCATGTTAGGTTGGGTTATTTGGTACTAGGTGGCCCCGCAAGGTTGGGTATCCGCAGGTATCAGACAGAGGATACTTATCGAGATCTTAAATTTAATTTGAATATAATGTGGGAGGGGGGGGGGGGGGGGGAGGTAGTTTTCGATAGACATTTTGGGAAGAACATCATAAAGATATTGTGGTCAAAAATTATAATATCTTTAAAACAAAAAAATTATAATATCTTTAAAACATCGTTGAAATATAAATCTTGAAAAATATTTGAATTAAAAAATAGTCTTTAGTCTGATTTGATAATTAAATGGGTTATATTTTTAAGTTTACAGAGATTTAGTTGAAGAAAAAAACACCTTTTATCATAATAAATTTTCCTAAATTTTTTGACAAAGATGTAATTAATTAATAATATTTAGAGAGAAAAGATACCTGTGCTATAAAAGAAAGACATTGACATGTATTTCATAAAATCATCGTAGATTCCTTTTATTAAGCGACATCTTTTGAAGCCTTACTGAGTATTACTTATTTTTAACACTAGGGTCTCTAGGTGCGCTAAAGGGAAAGGGGGGAAATTTTCTTTCTAGTTTTAAAAAGAGAAAGTTTATGAATTTTTTTACAGGGTGATTTTTCTTGAGAGAGTGAGGCACTGATTTACCCTCCCCCAAAAAATATGGGCATTCAAATCAGTCGAGTGGTTAGGGAGATTTTAAGCTCTAAGGATATTCAGACTTTTTTATAATAAATGCTGTTAGCTATTTACATCTGCGCTACTTGTGGACATATCTGTTATATCATTTTACCTTTTATTTTTCACAAATTAATCCTTGTTTAAAAATTGTTTTTTGTCACATTAATAAAGCAATCCATTAGTATAAGCTTCGTTGACTTTTAACTCTAGTACAAAAAGTTTCGGCAACAGTTTCCAAATATATTTAAAATAAATCATTTTTTGTTACCTCCCTTTAGTATTCTACGAAAACTAACTTTTGGTTCCATGCAGGTTTAAGGCCATTTATGATTGGAGAGGGTTAAACATAAAATGTGTAACCAAAAAAATCAACTTCGCTACCATAAATTATATATTAAATGTGCTCATTTCTGACATATTAATGAAAAAAAGTTATTCAAATCGCGTTTAATAGTAATGCTAAAGTATGGCAAATTCTAAAGTAGACTAAAAGAGTGTTCACTGTTAGTCTAAAAGAAAATGACAAAATTATATCATTTATAAATATAATTAGTAAAATATGTCATAAATTCAAATTAAAACTATAAAAAAAAACTTGAGACAAAGTAAAATCAATTAAAACATTTTCGTCTCTCCTCCCTTTAAAAATTAATATGTTTGGGGTACTTCAATCGATATATAATACGTGGATATTATAATAGGTGAAAATTTGTCGTCAATTTAATCCTAACTTATTGGTCAGTGTGTTCATCACGTAGGAGTGGAGGTATGGGGTACAATAAGTAGATGGGGGGTAATATTAGCCAGCTGGAATAATCATTTCATTAAGGTAGGCGAAAATCTGGTACAGTATCCAAGTAATTTTATATCGATTGGTACTTAGTCATTATGTTAGACGGATGTTTTTTTTATTTATAAAAATTTCTTTGAACATTTACATTTTTATACGTGATTATGATGTTTATAACACATTTTTGGATTAAAGAAATATGATTCCACGGCTAAACGTTTTAAGAAGTAGCTACAATGTTAAAAAAACAAATAACCTTTAAACTGTTTAAATAAAGCCGGATGTGATATTTTGAAAGTAAATATTATAAAAGTTGTTTTTGTGATTTACAAAAGTTTCTGGAAATCCCAAATAGATATATGAACCAACAATACACAGCAGGGCTCGGCAACCGCTTATTTATTTAGTAACACCTTTCAATGAAATGTCCTTTCCGGACGGCAGAATAGCTACCAGCTAAAAGTTAGCTTATGATTTAGTATCATTATGCTAACAGTTGCAGATTGAAACAAATGCCTCTGTTCCCAAAATATTGCGGAGGCCAAGCCCTGAAACATTCTAAAAGTAACATGACATTCTAAAATATTCCATAGCCACAAGTGCAATTAAAAACAAGGATAACAACATCCACAAAAGCAAAGCTCAACAAGTAAGGCATAATAATAAAACATAATTTGTGATAGGAATCACAATTTGAAAATAAATAAAAATGTACAATTCAAATTTCAATAGTGTCACAATATCTATGGTGTAAAATGCTTAAAAATAAACGAACAGACTTTCTTATAACATTTAGATTTGCTAGCCATTCTAAATTAAATATACCATTAATACAATAATTCTTATACAAGGTTTAAAACTAGTACTACAAAGACGGTTTTAATTAGTAAACAAAATAATAAAAGAAGGAAGAGAAAAATGAAAAAATACGATAGAATGAAAAAAGTCAAAATTAAAAAGAAAGTGTGAGAGAAAAAGTTAGTTTTGTATATATATAAGTATTTTCTGTCCCAAAGGGAGTAGATCTTATAATCTAATTAGTAGCAAAGCTAATCTATAAATATGAACTGTTCGTCTGTTTGTTAACTTGTTTAGATAAGTTATATGAAATTAATAAATCCTACAAAGCTATCTCCTCCTATTTTCAATGTGTTTCAAAACTAAGAGAAGGGGGGGGGGGGGCATGTACTCGCCAAGCTCTAGAATCCAGGGAGGGAGAATATATTGGGCTGTTTTTTTACACTAGTCCTCAAAGTTTTACAATAACGTTTCCATATTCGTTGGCTTAATAACTTTGGGGACTTTTATGGTTTCATTAAGTTGAGTGTTCAAATGTTTCAGCCACCATTTGTAAACTAAAGAGGGGGTAATTTTGTGTATTATCATTAGGGATATTTATCCATTTATTCGCCATTGTCTTATCCCTGTTTTGAATTAATTATTTTTTTTCTTGATAGAATAAAAAAATCTAAATTACTAAAATAACTGAAAAAAATTCTTATTTTTTTGGTTTTTGTTGAGTTACATTTGAACTGTAATACCATTAACTAAAGAGTATCATTATTCGTTCTTTGTAAATACACCATTCATAAATGTTAGCTTTGTATTACTGCCATACTTATGGACAAAATTTGCCTTGTATTGCTTATTAATACTTCCTTTCTATCTAAAACTTTTCACCAGGTATTTCCATAAACATACAAAATTTTATACTTCAACAGCTACTTGTTTTAAAAGGTGTATCTTTTTTTATGGTAAGTGTCTCTCAATATGTATGTTTATTTGGGCATGTTAGAATTGTCTTATCGAATGCAAACTTTATATGAATTCTTGTAACAGTTAGGTACGATTAAAAGCAAAAGCGTAGCAGTTCTTAAATGGTTACAAGAAAGTCAGTTCGTCCAATATAACCAAGTTGATAATCTTACCTGTTTAGACTTATAAATTTATATTCTGCATACTACGTTATAGTCCGTTTATCATTCCTATCTGATTTTATAGCTTTGCTTTTATAATTGTTCGCATCTCTATTTGATTGCATCCATTTTATTGTTATCTGATAAATTTGCATTAGACAGTCTATTCTGCGGACATAAAGGAGTAGCCACGCTACTAGAAAAGTTGGTGTCATTTAGTGAAAGAAGAAAAACAAGGATGTCTTCTCCATACAGCTAATTTATTTAGCAAAACTTCTTATCTATTAATTGATAAATCAATATGTAAAACCGTCTGAGTACATTGTAAGTCACATATACTAATAGTTCCAACAATATTTTTTTCACAAAACTTTTTATAATTTTACTTCATAATAATTTACTGTATTTCTATCTATAGAAAAAGGACAAAATATTTTTTTTCTTAATATTCACTGTGGTGTCTTGAAAACTGGAAAACACAGTTTTTCCGCTTTCAGAGACACCTTGCATTTTTTTTCGAAATAGAAAAAAAATAATATAAATATGTAAATGAAATTTATTTTTTTCTTTTCTAAAATTGAAGCATATATTGTGTAAATTGATAACAAATTTGAATATAAAAGTATAAATAATTATAAATATGGGAACTTGAAAATTTAATATATATTAAAATAAAAATAGCATAGCAATCCAGTAATCCTAAATGCAAATAAAAAGTAACATGGTGTCTATCTGTGTGTGGACTTAACAAATATTGTTCGCCTAGCTTCTTAAAGGTCCTGGGAAGGTTTAGAACTATTTAGTGGGACAATACCACCATCTTTTGAAGAAAAATCACACTAAGAAAAATCCCCCTCCCCCCAAAAAAATAAAACAAATTAACTCTTTTTAAAAAAAGTAAAATTGAAAACCGGTTATGGAGGGGTGTGACTTCCACCCTCTCCCAACTTCAAGTGCTCCTAATGGCCCTGTGGGTAAAGCCGCTGAAAATTTTATAAAGTAGTAATGTATTTTGTCTGCATTTTAAGATATCGATAATTGCTGAACCGAATTGTTTTTTGATTTAAGGGAAGATTCACATAGGTTCCTGTTTTGCTTTCAGGATCTTTTGTTTTGAAAGTAGTAAGGTTTTTCTGAAGCTTAACGTTGTTTTTACTACTGAAATGATAGAGTTCTCCATTTCAGATAATTTAAAAATAAGTTTCGGTATGGTTTTAAGCTATATTCTTTTGAAAATATTAGGCTATCATTGTGCCTTTTCTACGCTTTTAAGATGCTAGTGGCGCCTCGATAGCCTGTTAATGATAAATTAATCAATTTTCAAGTTGTATCCTTATTATCAAATCAATTTCATGTTTCATACAATTCACGAACAATTTTATAAAATAAGTTTTACAGACGTACGCACTTACATACATTCCCTGCCTTTAGAGTATCTCCACTTGCGAATATATGAAATGAAATGAAAACAATGTAGTAGGAGAGAATTGAGATTAATAATATATCAGGAAAGTTTTTTTTTTCAACAGATAGACTTTTAAAAAAAATGTATAGTTATATTGGATTAAATTCAAATATTTATTAATGACGAAGCTACTCAATATGTTTGTCCGCCAGTCTGTCTTACACATAATTTGACTATGATAACTTTTTTAGTTTGCAAAGCACAATGCTCTTTATCAATTTTCTTACTTTAAACAAGTAAAAATACGCTTAGAATGGTTGTTTATTAGTTGTTGCGGCTATAGCATCTAAACTTTTTTATCAAAAAAGGCGAGGTTGAGTCTAAAAATAAATAATCAAAAACTCTATTCTAAAAAAATAGCGAAAACCATCCCCAGACCTTTATATAACTTCCCCAAAACTCAAACGGTTCATTGGTTAGCAAGATTTTTATTATATGATAATTTAAGTTAGTCTTACAGTTTCTTGTTATTTTTCATTGCTTGTTATTGCTGCGCTTCTTATAGACTTATAGCGTAGCTACTCTACAACTAGATTACATCAGTTGTTACGTTGTTACTAGAAGAAATGAAAGCCCTGGAAAGTTTAGTAGTGTGACGTCATAAAAATACTTCTAAAAAGGAGAGATGAGAGGAGAAGTGGGAAATGAAACCCTTAAAAAAGAGAAAGACATATTTTTATGACGTCATACATGCCACTTTCTGGCACTTTGAAGAAAGAAAAGATATAATAAATTTATGATTAATTCACATAAGTAATCTTTCTCTATTATTGACTTACTTATACTTTATTCCTGTTTTATACCAAAAAATATTTGGTAATTTCACTTTAACTGAAACTGAACCATTACAAAACTTGTAGTACATTATAGTTTAGGTTTGGTTAGATTAAGTAGAGTTTAGAGGGATAGTTACCCACAGGGTTAGATCACCCGGCAAAGACACTAATAATCTGGGTTAGGGTCTGCAAGGAACGTCTAAGCTTTTTTAATTTGAGAGGGGTAAGAAGTGAGGTTACAAAGGTTTGAGAGGGGTAATCTAATGTATTTTTTTTTTAATTTTAAGGGGGTAAAATAAGGGTTTCAAAGTTAACAATCCCTTGGGCGTCTATGGCTGGGTGGGGATAAATTGACTCACTGGTTGGTGCGATAGAATTAGATTTTACTAAAATATCCATTACTGTAAGTAATATTTCATACCAAGATATATCAAATCAATATATTTTTTTTTCATTTTACATTACTAGCGGATGTGCCCCTAGGGGCTCTTTATTGAAAGGGACAGAAAGAGGCTAAAAATAGCTGGAAACCATCCCAAGACTTAAATCTTAAAATGAAATAGCCTAAAACCATCACGGCACCTATGTTAAGCTTACCTTAAAATAGAAAACTCAATCATTTTAGTAGTTATTGAGATCTTAAACTTGAGACAAATAACTCTTACTACTTGATATAATAGGATAGTTCACTAATGCCTTCGCCTCTAGGCTGTAATTAATAATAAGAAAATAAAAACATTGTAAGAATTATTTAAAACCATAAAAAACGATATAATACAAAGTAGAATGATGTATGACCGTCCGTCCGTCCGTCCGTCCGTCCGTCCGTCTGTCCGTCCGTCCGTCTGTCCGTCTGTCTGTCTGTCTGTCCGTCCGTCTGTCTGTCTGTATGTCTGTCTGTCTGTCCCTTAAGATCTCGGTAACCACTGATTTTACATATTTTAATCTTCAGGGTATATAACTAATGGTCCTGTGGTGGTTTTAAGCTATTTTCTTGGGGGGTGGGACACCCCCAACCCCCCAAAAACAAAAAAATCCCCCCTCTTTCCCTCTTTTTTTTCTCGCCTTAATTTTTTTTTACATCACCTCTTGGGGCACAGCCCCTAGAGGCTAGGGGTGAAGCCGCTAGTATCTTTTATCATATTAATGTAAAATTTTTGATGAGAGATAAAATTATTTAAATATTAGCATCAGATGTTAGGGATATATATCTTGAAAAACAAAGTTTTGTCCAGTTATCTCGTGTGTTTACCAATCTAGTTTGAGAATTCCAGACAAAGGTCATGTAATCAAAGAGTATTTCGTTAAATCAGTTGACATAAACCAGTGTAAACATGCCATTTATTCAAATTGAATGTGACCTTTCTATTGACGTGTCAAAAAATATTCAAACATAAATTTAACTTTATCGTATTATTACTTAGATGTTCAAACCTTATTCAAAATTTCAATTTTTTTTGTATAATATTTTACTGTTCTTTTTACTTGTTCTTTTATACGAATCTACTCTATCATTCCAAAAGTTTGTCTCTCTCCGCGTAAATTTATAAACTATTATTGAATGCAAAGAATTTTCTTAATAGCGGTAAAGTCAAGGAGAAAGGGACAACTTAATAACTAGCTACTTCGCCTCTAGAGGTTTCTAGGCTGGGAAATCAACTTTTAATTGTAGTTTTAAATTTAAAAATAAAACAACATTTATTGGTTCAGCATTTTTTCATTGGTTGATTTCTCCCCCAAATTAGTTATAAATCTTTTCTGGACCTGTGAAGGCTATTATTCTGCCCCCTTCCTCCTACTTTAGATGCTAAGGGCGCAGCTTCTATTAAAAAATACTCAAAAAATTACACTCACTAAAGTTATAAAGTGATTAGGCTTACAATATCATGCCTTATAGTTACAGGAATCCCAATAAATTGACACCTAATAGATTGGCAACCTGTATATTTGTAAGTGTATGTGTGTATTAGTTCCAATCGCCCTTTTCATTTATTTATAAGATGAAGACATTCCCTATAAAAAAAAAGTTTATTGAAAAAAGATGTTAATGAAACAATCAATATAAACTTATTAGATATATCAGATAAAATTACTGAGGTTTTCATGAACAAAAAAATTTAGTGTTAAACTTATATAAAATTTATAGAAAACTATAACATCAGAGAATATTAAAAATGATAGAGATAAAAAACTAGTTGCCTATTAATTAAACCTATTATCTTTGACTAATTTGCCAGGAAACTAAAAAAGCTACGCATGACACAAAACCTTTTTTCCAACTTTGGAGAAGATGTTTTATCATTAAATTTTTTTTATTTTATAGTTATGATTATTTGCTTTAATGTATATAGGATATACGTGAGAGATATATTGACAGGGGAAAATTTTTCGTGAATTAAGCTCGCCAATATGGACCTCATTTATTGGCCAGTTCGTTCATCCAGTAAGTGGGGAGGGGTTATATAGCCATAGTACACGTAAAACTGGTGCAATGTTATACCTATTTTTGCATATCAATGCGTGAAGAAAAGCTTTGTGATGTTTTTGTTACATTTTTTTAATCCAATCGAACTAATCACATTTAATTTATCACAATCACAAATGATTAAAAACTTTTGCAGATAATTATTCTTGTTTTATATCATAACTTATGAATGTTCAAATAGGAGTTTAAATTATAACAATTCATGTTTTTAAAAATGTGAAGTGTTTTCTTTTATCCGCTAAAATTTAGCACATTCTTAAAAGATATTTAATAGGGTAATATTAATAGACTTATTACCCTTGATGGTAAATCAGACATTATAATGCGTCTAATGTGTTTCCATATGTGTTATGTGCATCTATTAATTTGAATACATATTGTAATTTAGTAAAGATTATTAAAACAGATTTATAAAAATTATATGTGATTTAATGCTTGCTATAGTATTTATATGTTATATTGTTTATATTTATATTGTTTTTATGACGGTTTGTAGGAACACAAAATTTTGCATGTTTTAATAAATCTGCGATACATTCTGCAAATAAACCTGTTTTTTGTCTTCACATAGCACAAAAGTGACATATCAAAAAGAATACTTGAAATTAAAACGTGCCATTTGTGAACAAAACATTTAACACTTCAGATATTCTTTAACAGGGAAATTTCGAAATGTTCGTCTATATTTTGATAAAATGAAAATCTGTTTTTTGGTCAATGCTCTTATGAAATGCATTTTCTCGTATTCATTCGAATCCGGTGCATATGAACCGGTTCTCATCCATACAAAAAACTATGTCTACCATCGTATTATAATCAACTTTCTACGAATATAAAAATGTACAATCATAAGATTAAAACCAGTTTCTTTAGCCCGTGCCTTTGGCACCTCGGGGCTAAAAATACTGTTTTTAATCTTATAATTGTACATTCTATATCCGCGGAAAGCTATTTATAATACGATGAAAAAAATAACTATTATTTCATGAATCACATTGGCTATTAGACTGCTTCTTAACTGTTTTTTTTGTGTTTTTACAATATTAGATGCCATCAAACTCTGCAATATAGTATGCACATCGTTTTAAGGTAGGGCCCAAAAAAATGAAGTATTTTAACTCGTAAATGACGAGTTAATTCAGTAAATCCTTACTATTAGACGTGGCCCCCTGTTATGATTTTTCTCTTTTAACAACAACTATGAGAAAAATTAAGCCTGCAGGGCTTTACTTTGTATTAATTGTCCTTACTTAACCCAAAAAATAGCATTCCAGACAAAATTTAAAAAAATTATGTCAATGTTTATGACGAAAATTGACAATGTAATGAAAAAAAGAGGTCAATGGTTGCATATTTTCGACATTGCTATGTTAACATAAGAGTTATTTTACTTATTTCGACGCTAAGACCAACATTATACATCAATATACATCAAAAAAAGAAGGAGGGGGGGGGGGGAGGGTATTTTGTTCCTTACTCACGATTAGATAGAATTGCACTATATTCATTTTACTTTATACATTTTCATAAATGTTTGAAAAAGTCATGTTTAAAATGAGATGCGTTACACCATTTACACGTTAAAAATTGTACCTACTTCTGTTATGTCAGATGCGCATAAGAGTAAGAGTAAGGGGAATGCTTTGGTCAAAACAGTCGTAACTCAATATCATGAATATTTATGAATTCCAGACAATAATCAAGCAATCAAGAGTTAGTTGCCTGTAATAGTTGGGATTTAAGTTTCTTGGGGCCTAGTATTAAGGTCTTGACTACATTGTTATCAACCTTCCCCAGAGATATATTTTGAGGATAAAAGAGAGGGAAAAATTTCTATTTCAAAAATTTTTGAAGTAAGGGGATGCACTGCCTCCAACCTCTTGTTAGAATTCATTGTGCTTTATTTTAATATCCTCGACAGGTTTTAGGTTATTTTTCCAAAGCTTGAAAGTTGAGCAAAGCAAATAAGAAAGAAGGCAATTAAACAGATACATCCACTCTTTTCTTTAATTTTGTTTCTTTCAAAGATTGTAAAAAAAATATGAAAAATTGATTATTGTAGAATATACGTTGATATTTTGACAGGGGGAAAATTACCGTCAATTTAGATTGCTAACATTGATATCACTTGGTCAATTTGGTCAGTAAGTAGGAGGGAATGGAATAAAGGGGGTTGATGGGGGGGTCGTTGTTATAGCCATCTACAAGTTCACTTTAAGGTAATGATAATCTGGTGTATGATCCAAGTAACAATGAATCCAGCAAAGTTATATCAAAACAGGATTTTGTAGCCTCCCTCAATCAACTCGCAATCCTACATAAGGTTTTACAAACCAGCAGTGTCCAAATCTATCAACCAATCTTGGGAATATATACACATCAATTGTCTTATCTCTTGTGATCCCTTGGTTTTACTTTGTATATCTATGTAATTGTAAAACTATGTCATTATTGTCCAAAGTGGGGGGGTAAAGAGGTCAAATTTTGAGACAGATCCCTTTACCGCCTTACTTTTTTTTTGAAAATACAAAAGATTACCCCCTCAAACATTTGAAATCCTTATATTATCCCTTCAATATAAAAAAAAGCTTAGACATCCCCGAATGTTGAAGTTGTATCAGAGTGCCAATATTTCCTTGTGTCTTGCTTAATTTGTGTCTTACAAATGACATAAAACCAGTAGATTGAAAATGAACACAAAAAAAACAGTGAAACACTATTTCTAAAAGTTATATTTAGATTTAAACCCCTGTTTATTTCATAATATTAAATAAATAAATATGTGTTTTATAATTTTTGATACACTCGAGGTTACAATATTTACATAATACAAAGCGTACAAAATCGGACCCTAAATTAGCCTGCAATCGCGTCGCCATACGATTACGCGCCCAGCGGGGGTTAGTACATACAAATATTTGTAAATCACAAAAAAACATTCTGCTTTTGGAACCATTTAAACAATAGAAATAGAAGAATAGAAGCATATTCTGAACCCTTTTTTTGTCAAATCTAAGAAGGAACATTTCTAGCAGACAAAAGTATTGTTTACTTTCGACTCAAGCTGATGTGGATTCTTAAGAAATTATAGAGTCGCTACTCGATAGTGAGGCAAAATTATTTTTGTGAAAAATCATCCAAAAGCACATTAAAAATCTACAAAAATTAATCAAAATCATATGTTAATAACCCTTTAAGATTTTATTTAATTTTTGTAAATTTTTTTATTCGATTTTGAAGGATTTTTCACAAAAATAATTTTGCATCACCAGCGAGTAGCAAGCCTAACTTTTTTTTTAAGAATCCACCTCGTTACTAAGCTTTCAAATTTAAACGAAATTTTTGGGCAAATAATTCTGATTCCGCAAAGCTTTCTACTAAGAAAATGTACTGTTTACAGCTGACTTTTATGGATGTATGAAATGAAAAAAAACATGCCTTCGTAGCAAAATGTGTACACAATTTCAACCAATGAGATCCAATGTAAATTCCGATGCGATTCTCCAATTGGCTCAATCAGACATTCCCTCTCTTTCTTAGTACCTTTATTATTTAAACATCCTTATTTAAAAAGGGCGGGGTGATTATTTTTATGCTTTAGTATTTGCCCTATAAGATCTCTTGTCACATTTTAAATGTTTTGATGTTTTAAATGACTTAACTCATATTTTTATGTCATCTGTTATCTCAGAAGGTCTTGACTAATTTGACTCTTGCTTTGAGGAAAGCATTTTCCAACATGTCCTTGAAACCGATTAATATCTGCTGGACTAGAACCGGTTCTTAGCTATATTGAAAAATTATTAATATCATCATATTACAGACGATTTTCCAATAATATATTAAGATATAAATCATAAAATTAAAACCAGTTTTCTTAGCCCTGAGTGGCCGAAGGCCAGGGGTAATCTTTAATTGTGATATCTGCAGAAAGCTGTCTATAATACGATGCTATAAATAACTATTATTGGCTCTGATATTGATCATAGCCGAAAAATTTTATATGATATTTACATTGAAAAATATTTCTTATTCACAATTATAACCTTTTATTGAAATCGATACATTATTACCTCCATTTTGTACCCGATTTTCATGTACTGACCAATACATTAGGACCATTTTAGCAACCTAAATTGACACCAAATTTCTCCCTGTCAATATATTCACATAAATACAAAATCTTAAGACTAAATAAAATTACTTACTTTTTCAATCACTAAATAATTGGACGCAAGCACGCACACAGATATCAAATAGAGATCACTTTTCACAGAGAAAGCCAATATTTGACTAAAAATGGTTTACTTTTAATTCTTGTAGTATATGGTTGTTTGTATAACAATCTATCTATCTACGTTTATACCGGCCCTTTTTGCATTGGGGTGGCAGAATATTATATTTTGCGCCCCAACCACCAGAAAAACCTTCTCTTTTTTTAATTTTTGACCAAGTTTTGGTCCATAAAGAAGAAATATTAAAGTTTACTTCAAATTATACGGGAGAGGGAGAAAAAAAGAGAAAGGAGGAAGAAACATTTTGAAAAAGAGGAAAAGGGGGGGGGGGAGAAAAAGAGAGAATTGGGTTTTGTTTTTAAAGACACGCGCGTGCATCCAACCCCCCAACCCCTCCCACAATGAAATAATTGTGCAGTTTTATTTTATGTTATGTTTATGCCTTTTTTGGGAAGGGTTGGGGGAGGTTAGAGGATGAATCTTCTCTCTAAAAAAATGAGATCTTATGGGATAAGACAATGGCTGATAAATTGATGTTCATCTCCAATGATAATACAAAAAATTACCCCTTCTGTATATTACATTTTGTGGTTGAAACGTTTGGTCTTTTAACAAATCAAAATTCAATAAAATTCCCAAAAGTTAAGTTGTTGAGCCAAAATATAAGAAAATGTTTTTTGAAACTTTGGAGACTAGCGTAAGAAACAGCCCAATGTCCCCTAACTCCCTAAAAAACTACAACATACAACTTGTTACCAATTTTTAAAAATAATAATAAAAGACCTATATGACGCGTCCTTTAAGAAATTACAATGTATGTAATATATTAATAAAGTTTTAAAAAGAACATTCAGACAAATTTAAACCTACTCTGTGGATAATTTTGCTCAAGGGTTACTTAATTTCTAAATTGGAGACCAATTTCAAATCAAGGGCCTTTCAAAATTCCAAAATATTTGAAAACATTTTACTGTGAAGGAACTTGTACTCCGCCGAACTACTCCGCTATTAAATATCATTTCAAGATAAAATATTAAACAAGCGCATAATATCTTTCTCTCCCCCCTCCCTTTATTTCTTTTAATATCTTGCTGTTTCTTTCTGGTTCGCTATCACTCCCCTTGTGTTTTGTACTATTTTGCATCAAAACGTTTTTTTCCGATGCACACCATTACAAAGCCATTAAAGTGGCGCAGCTACTCTATAATTATATTAGATGAAATGCTTTTGCATACAGAGGAAATATTTAGGATTGAGGGATTTCACCCAAACAAATTAAATTTGATTTTACCTACCCTACCCTTTAAAAAAGAATAAACAAATACTTGTGAAAAAAAACTTCTAGACAGACAGCAGCCCCTCCATTGTCCAAGCTTTTTTTTTTTTGGGGGGGGGTAAAATTTTTTTAAGGAGGGGGGTAATTTAGGCATAGTTAGGCATATGTAGGCATAGGTAGGCCAACCTAAATTCGTTTGGGGAGGGGGGTAATCGCCCCATAACCCCCCCCCCCTTGGACGTCTATTACAGACAGAATAACTTTTTTTACATTAGGATAAAATTTATGTCAGTTGTGACGTCATAAAGATACAGATCTAAATTCATCTCTTTTTTTAGGGATTTTCTCTCTACTATGAAACTTCTAGGAGGTATGATTAAATTGCACTGTCGGAATTAAAATTGGTTTACTACATTAAAACATATTCAAGAAAATGAAATTATGATATTTTTACAATAAGTTAGTTAAGTATACTTTAACAAATGGAAGCAGCAAATAGTGTCTAATGAAAATGACGTCATACAATACAAATGACCAATAAGAGATCAATATACATTTTACCAATGTTTAATTACACTGTATATTGGCCTATCATTGGTTATTTGTATTGTATGATATCATTTTTAGTAGGCACTATTAACTGCTTCTTACTAATGGATATACAAAATAAGACATACTCTAGTTATTGAGTAGATATGCTTTTAAAAATGTAGAACAAGACTAATACACACACAGAATATAAAATTCAATAAAATATAAAAGAATATACTCTCTCTCTCTCTCTCTCTCTCTCTCTCTCTCTCTCTCTCTACTCTCTCTCCTTCTCTTTCTATCTCCTTCTCTGTCTTTTTACCATGGAAAAAGGAATTAATGCAAAACTTAAATTACAAAACAAACATTTACAATCAAGCTTTCTTCTCCTTCAATAAAACTTTTTAAGAATCAATTCTATTTTCAAATTCCTATTTCTTTATTTTCTAGCTGCGCTTCTAGACGCTTTTAAGGGTGTTAGAGTCGACCCTATATAATTTCCTAAAAGAAAAAGTAAACAAAATATTATAAGAAATGAGGTTATTCTTTTGGGGGTGATTTCTCTGAGAAGGGTTAAAGTACCCTCATCCAAAACCTTCACTTCACCCATAAAAAGCTTCACTATAAAGGCGAACCATAACAGACACTAAGACAAACTGACATCCTGTTACTGTTATCTTTGTAAATGCATTGCGGTGATTTGGCTTCATTCATATTGGACGTACTTATTTTTAAAAATCTTACATGGTCTGTGTGAAAAAGTTAAAAAAAGTTGTTCTTTACAATTTTGAAAATAGTATTTTTTTATTTCTTTATCCTTGAAAAATTTCATCATCTTTCGCCTAAATCTAATTTCAATCACTTTGCTGACTCTAAATATTTGTAAAATTTTCCAGGGATCCTAAAGGATAAGACAATGGACAATAAATTTATATAAATCCCCAGTTATGGATATCAAAATTATTCCTTCTGAAGATCAAAATTACTGATTGAAAAGTTTTGGAAACAACCAATCAGAATCTAATGGAAGTACCCAAAGTTTTGATAACAGGAGAAAGATGATCATAAAACTATAGGTACCAATGTCCCCTCCCTCCTGAAAATTTTCCAAGATAATACCTTTACATATACATACACCAAGCAAATATAGAAAGGAATGGTTGTGATAAAAATAAAGTTTTGCGAAAATCGTAAAGGACAATGGAAATCTCCTTAAAAAAAAAAAAAAAAAAAAAAAAAAAAAAAAATGGGGGGAGGGGTATTTTGTTTTTTTGGGGGGGTTGGGGGTGTCCCACCCCCCAAGAAAATAGCTTAAAACCACCACAGGACCAATAGGTAGATACCCTGAAGAGTAGAATCCGATCGGTTCAGTGGTTACCGAGATCTTAAGGGACAGACAGACAGACGGACAGACAGACATCGTTTTACTTTGTATTATAGATGTCTATCCATTCGTAACGGTTAGCTCTTTTCGTTAATTTAGACATAATATAATTGTATATATAGCTTTCAAACTTTTAATGAAGATTCATACAACAGTTAGGTATAATTTAGAAAGCGTAGCAAATATGTAATCCTTACCATAAGTATCCTTCATATATCATATCTTCATATAGAAAGGACAACAAAGTACAATGTTATATGTGAAATATCTCTATAATCAAGTTATACAAATTTAAGTTTTGGACCTCCAAATTGTTTATGTTTGTTTGTTGGCCTTTATGAATAATGTCATCCTTGTTAACAAAGAATAACTATTCTAAGTTCAGGGTCGGTGCTCATGTTAACCTAATCGTTAATTCAACGATATACAAGATGTTCTATCCATTTCATACTTTGGTGATTAGGTACAATTGAAACTCATTAAATCATTAACAGAAAGTCCGGGCATACATTTTAAACATATTTATCTGTCCCAAAAAATTCTAGGTTCTTTGAAGAACTTATTTTAGTTTTTTTAATACCTTAAAAAATATGTCGTTCTAATAGGGCATGGATAGAAAAAGTTTTTTATCTATATTAACAAAAAAGACCAGAAATACATTCAGAAATTTAGGAGATATTAATGGTAAATTAAAATAGTTTGATGAGAAAAACTTATAGTATCTTACAAAATTTGAACGTTTAGATTTTTAGATTTTTAAATCATTTATAAGAGTTCCTGATCTAATATGCTTGTAAATTTATAAATATATTTTGCTTAGAATTTTAAAAATATGTATAGTCTCATTATTATAAAATTAAAAAGCACTGCCAACCTATCTTTTTTCTCTTACTCTGATTTTCAGCTTTGATATTTATGAAACTTGCCATCCTTCATAAAAAATACAAATCACAATTTTACAAAAACACGAAATTCTTCCAACTTCTGCTAATATATAATACTAATCATATTGTAATTAAAAAGAAAATACCAAAGAAGTAGTTTAATGAATAGATTACAATATATCAGGTATTTTTTAAAAGCGAAGCTTTTCTATAATTAGGGTCGGTCTGTACGTCCGTCCGTCCGCGACGGATAGCTTTTTTCGTTAATTTAGGCATGTTAGAATTGTCCTATCGATTTTAAACTTTGCATTTTGATTCCTGTTGTAGTCAGGTACGATTTAGAAAGCGTAGCAACTCTATAATCATTACCAGAGTGTCCGTACATCAATTTTAAATATGTTGATTTTTTTACTTTTTTAAAAACAAATTTGTATGTGATCTAATTATCCGATTGATCTGATTTTAGGTAAACTGATATCCTGAGATAACAAAATACAATATTATAAATGAAGCAACTCTATAATCCAGTCCTAAAAATGTAAGTAAACATAAACATTATCCTGTATCAAGCAGTATTTCAACAAATTTACTTACAATTTTGCTATGACTCATATACATTTATATTCTGATTATTCAGTTCTGATACTATACAAGTGTTAATGTCCGTTGGTCCTACCATTTCAGTGCTTCGCTTTTATGGATGTTGTCATCCTTGTTTATAATACATGTTGATGAAGAAAGAAAACACCTCAACATTCATGATAAGCGAGGGACAAAAAATGAATTATAGAGCAAACAATTCAGAGAAGATGAAATATCGAAACCTGCATAAAAAATAATATGTTTTATGACCAACGAAATGAAGGACAAAGTAAGTATTATACTGAACTAAAAAAAAAACAATGCAATATATTTCAAATAGCAGCCAAGAAAAGCATACAGCCCAATAGAGTTATAAAGTATCTTCTCTACTTAAAAAGTACTATATACTTGATGTTCACTGAAATGGAAGATTATTTATAACAAGAACCCAGTAATAATGTCGGACTGATTATGACGTATGACGTAAAAAAAATTAGCCAATGAGAGGCCTTTATTGACCAATGGTAAAATTAATAGTGGCCTCTCATTGGCTAATTATTTTTTTCCGTCATAATCAGTTCGACACTTTTACTGGGTTCTTATAACAAAGCTGAAATATATTTAAGGACAGTATATTTGTTAATAGCAAGCAGAAAAAAGATCAAATTTGCAGTTATTTTGTTTTTCTGAATGTATATATGGCATTTTTCATTTCATGGCAGTTTTTTACAGGTCTGGGTTTTGTTTTAAAAAAAAGGTGTAGGGCGTTTTGTGTCAGCTACATATTAGTTCTAAGGATTTTACCATTTTTATCTAATTGATATAACAAAGACTAAATAGATAAATTTACACAATCATAACCAATTTATAGTTATCCATTTATCTATCTAAACAATGACTACTCTATTAACAAGGATATTTACATCCACACAACTGAAACTTGATAATGCCAAAATTTTGGCAATAATGAAAATTATGAGAAATAAAATAGGTAAAAAATATAATATCAAATATTGTACAGTTCTCCAGACAATGATGTTAGAGTAGCTTCACTTCTTAAATGATAATTATTTTTTTTATTGATTAACATAATATTTTTGTACATTAAAAGACTTTTATATATGCCTAAATTTACGATTAAAGGAAGTGTTTAGAAGAATGGCGTATATTAGCGTAACAAAGTTTTGTTTTTAAATATATCAAGTAACATAATATTAAACAAATTTAAGATTAATAAAACAATAGATATTTCATTTAAATTTCAAATCTAATTGTGAAGAAACTTACAATAGTACATATAGCTCATGGTAGCGCAGCTTCTGCATAGCCTATGTATGAACAATTCCCCTATTCTCTACCCTTCCAAGAAATAAGTTCCATGTTAGCAAGCTATTTCTCTCCTGTCATAATATCCACTTAAATTCTACATCCATTTTAACATAATACTCACTTGTTTCAAATAAAGATAAATGTTTAAATGTTCCTGTTTTGTAGAAAGATAAATTACACATGGTGAAAATTACTTTTCCTATTTGATCACACATGTTCTCTACAATCCAATAAATTTAGAAAATGTTTTTTAACAATTTTCTTTTTTTCAAATTGTTTAATAGAAACACAACTTATGTAAGAACAAGGTTTCACAGCAAAAAAAGGTTTGTGTTAAGGGTTAAAATTGTCCTGTTCCACAAAAACTACTGGTCCGGTATAGGGACTAGTAAGTAATATTACTGTGCAACAATATACTGTCGTTTACAATAATAGATATCAAAGTAAATTATTTACATCCCATTTTTAGTGACTTGTGACAAAGGTATATGTTTTGAATTTGGAAATCTTTAGATATAGAGTAGCTGTGATCTTAAAACTGTGTTATATAATCACAAACTATATTAAATAAATGGTTACAATGAATTCACAAACCATTGTAAATATATATTTGGTTTTAATAAAAAAATCTAAGGTATCTGTCCATCTCTGAATTCTTCTAAAGCAATATGATATTCTCTGGTGTAGTCTTTCTTCAATTGAACTATGTTATCAATTTTCACATATGAAGGATCCTTTTTGTCCCAAGCTTTCAGACCTAAACCAGGCTCCCCAGTTATGGCAAAGTTGGTCCAGAGCTGTGCAATATTGGAAGCAACAAATGATTCTTCTACATTCAATTCACCAGTTAGGCAGTCATGCCATTTAGTTCTAAAAGCACCATCAGGTAGTGTCAGACAGAATACAGCATCAAGGTGAGAAAGGCATTCAAGAGCATCAAGTGCTATGTCAAGAACATTGCACCAGACAAGAGGTATTTCAACATCAAATAGGAACATGGATTCATCCCCATGTGATGTACCTGGATGACTCAAAAAGGCTTTGTCCCTGGGATTCATATACTGAAGATGGAACAAAGATTTGGGTGTATTAGAATAGTCAAATGCATACCAGAATGAGGGGGAGTGCTTTGAGTTTTGGATAACCATTTCATATGCATTAGCTTTGAAAAAGAAGACACTAAGTAAATCTTGAAGGCCAGGAATCATTGCATAAATATCACCTATCTGTCCTGGATCAAAGTAGTCATTGACAACAGTTTCCTTAAAACCATAATATTGAGTGACTTCCATAGCATCCATCAGCTTGGCAACTGTTTCATACTTCAGAAAATCTTCATCTTCTTCTAGTCCATTAGGAGTAAAGTATTCATTATATAGAACAGTGTATACATATGAACCTTCCTTCTTATTAGCTCCAAAGAAGATAGGCACTGATGAGTAGTTTCCAGAAAAAAGAATACTGTGTGGGGTCTGACCCTTCTCATAAAACTTTTGTGTTCCTTTTGTTTGAGCACAAGGACTGCTTGCACCAAAACCTAGCCTTGCTTCTAATCTTTCATTAGAAGCATATTGACCATGAGCATGTGATATTTCAGAAGCATCAAGATTTCTAAGACAAGCTACAGCATCATCAGGGTTTTCCTGATCACAACCAGCCAACCTGGCAACCTCTTTACTGCTTTTCTCTGGGTGATGATCAAAAGCCCATGATGCTAATGGTGAGCCAGATGATCCTATTCCTCTTGCAAATAGACCATCAGTGCTGTCAGACAACATAAGATGACCAATTGTTGCACTTCCAGCTGATTCACCAAAGATTGTTATCTGAGTTGGATCTCCTCCAAAATATTGAATGTTGTTGTGAACCCATTTCAGAGCAGTTACCATATCTAACATTCCCATATTACCAGGTGCTTCATCACTGTCCATGCAGAGAAAACCAAGAGCATTAAGTCTATAGTTGATAGCAACTAAGACAACATCACCATATGCCATAAGACGCTCAGGGCCCATCTTGATCTGAAAACCTGATGAGAATCCTCCACCATGAATGTAAAACATTACAGGTAGCTTAGGGTTTGCAGCACCAGTTGGTACCATGGGAGTAGAAACAGCCAGGTGAAGGCACTCTTCAGCTACACTGAAATCAATGTCAAGAAAATCATGTGCAATATCTTTGACCTTCTTATCAGGGCTTAGTGTTCCAGTGGGTACCTCAACAAGGATCTCAATAGTACGCAGCAAGGCAGATATGATCAAATGTGGTACAAATCCCTCAACTTCACCAGGTAGAGCAGATAACAGGAAATCTTCCAGAGTTGAGTCAAATATTTGAGTGTAATTTGTGAGAGTTCCCTGCTGACACAATGGTCCTGTTTTGGTAGCATCAAAAGGTTCACCTCCAGGCTGACTATATGGTGTAGTACGTACCTCTGATAGCTTGAATCTATTTTGACCAGCAATTGAGTTTTCAGCATACGGAATATCTCTAAATATTAAAAGAATTACTAATTAAGTAAAACCAATTGAAACACTAACCCTCCCCACCTTCCTTTATTTAATATGCTTTGAACGTTTAAACTAATCTATACCTGAACATGTAGATATCTCTGCCTCTGTGAGGAGCCAGATCATACTCCCAAGCTTTCTTGATGACACCCTTGAGTTGACCCATTGGACCAATATTGGCCACTATCTCTGGGAACTCCTGCAGCTTGAACCCACCACTATTCAGTAATTAATATATTTTATGCTCATGTTAATAATCTTAATAATAATAATAATATCAATAGTATAGTGCAGGATTGTAGGAGTTATACCTACACCTAATCTTCAGTCAAATATAAGGCTTCTCTTAAAAGTGTAGTGCATACTTTTTTTCTGTTTTATATATTGGAGTTTTTAAATATGTAATGATTTTAACAGAAACAAAAGTATAAGATTCATAACTTTTTCCTGTTCAAAATTATATTCAGACTAATAACTATAGAAACTGACCCTTTGAATAAATAACTTCGTCAAAAGGTCCTAAATATTCTAAGTAATATTTCTGTTACATGTGTTTTATATCAAGACATTTCCTCGCAGCTCTCTCAATACACTTTGCAAATATAACCTATAGGCATATACAGAATGTTTTAAGTTACACTCTAAGTTTACCATTACTCAAATACAATTTACTATGAACCACTTATGTATCTAACTGGAAATTTTGTATATAAGTGTGGTTTACACCTTGCATGGATCAATTGTATTTATACAAAAACGTTTGCTTTATTTTAACTAAAAATTGCTTATCAAGTTGGAAAATTAATATATATTTTATACAGATGAACAAATATATATAAAGTTATACATCTATTCGTAAATAGGAGAGAAAGCTTGAAATCCTTAAAGATAATGGGGTTTAATGTCTGAATTTCTGTCTGAATTGAAAGATTTCGTAAACAGAACTAACTACACTTAATTTAAGTAGCTATAAGTATGTGTATTTGTTATTTGAGAAATGGGAAAAAGAAATGCAAAAATATTCAGAGATATGGCACTGAGAAAACTAAGACTTACAAAGTAGCTTTGCTACTAAAATATTTATGCTAGTTGTATGAACATATTGATAAAATATACCAAATTTATTTTTTGCAACTGCAAAAGAAAACAAAATAAATGTGAATGCTTTTTCATAGCCGCACTCGATTTGCCCTGTCAACTTTTGTGGTGTTGCTAATTTAATCACACTTGTTTCTCTGCCATTCTATAGGGTCCGTCCGTAAGACCGTTCATAAAGGATAGCTTTTATCGCTAATTTAGGCATGTTAAAGTATCCTATCAATTTCAAACTTGGCTTGATGATTCCTCTAACAGTTAAGAACTTCTAGAAAGCGCTACAAGTTCAAAAAACATTAAAATAAATCTTCACAAAAGAAATCAACTGTCTACTTTTAATTACAGCCCCACAAACTTTTAGAATACAGCTATTATGACAGACGATCATTTGAAATTATAGAATTGCTTTGTTGATACAAATGAACCTAGTCCTATAACTTTATTCCTGATTTTATACTCTTATAACATTGAATATGATATCATAAACGACCTTTAATGTTACATCTAATGCATATTACATAGATTTAAATTGACATGAACAGGAATCATAATATCCATATCAGCGAATCTCAACAAAGAAGAGACAAAAACCATGCTTATACAGTAAACAAAGAAGAAACGAAAACATGCTTATTAAATAGCCTGGATTTTAAAATTGCAACCATTGGAAAAACTTTATATTTTAATTGTCAAAAAGTTACTATATATAAGTTTTCAAAATACATTTATCTGAATATCTATAGCATTATAGGTAAATAAATGAAGATGTTTTAATGAATAATTAAAATTTAATTTTTCACTTAAAGTGCCTTGTTGATCACATAAACTCCCCTTATCCTATTTTTCAAAATATTTTTTTTAAATGTTGGTGTACTGGTAGTGTTTTTGTTTTTTTGTTAATAACTATTGGTCAGGTTAGAATGGCATTGAATAGTGAACATCTGGATAGAAGATTATTATTTCGTTTATTATATATCCCTGTTTACATTTGAAGATATTATACATACATGAGTATATATTCTTCTCATTTACTCTATTTCTTTACAGGGTGATAAAGATTAAAAATAGAAATAGTCAACACACATTTATTTTCTTCATAATTATATATGCTATACAGTACAGAATTGTACACAAACGTATGTGGGGTTAATACATTTACTGTCCATTATCATATCCCCGTTTCCCTGATTTCTATGTGATATTAGGTTTATGGGTTATGCATACTTGAATATGAGTTAAGCCATTTCATAACTCATTTTATAATCTAGAATACAAAGTAGAACGATGTCTGTCTGTTTGTTTGTCTGTCTGTCTGTCTGTTAGTTTGTAGCGAAGGATCTCGCTAACGGCTGAACCGATCGGGTTCTTTTTTTAAAACCTCTTGGGGCAAAGCCTCTAGAGGCTAGGGGCGAAGCCGCTACTTATTTTATAAGAAACTAGTTGAGGTACACTAAAGAGGGGCAAGATTTATTTATTATGGAGGTAGAGGGTTTGACAGACTTTTTTTATAGGGGTCAATTTTTACGCTAGGGTTAAAAACCATCCTTTAGAATAGATTAAAGCTGCCAGGGACTTTTATAAAATTTTCTAATATAAATCAAGATCTAAAAAAATGGTACAATAAACATATTTTTTAAGGATATTAAATTCTATTAATGTATGTAATTGATGAAGGTTGCGTGATTAAAACATATGAAACAAGAAAAATACTTCTATTACTTTTATTCAAATGTCTATAAAACTACGTAGGAAGGTTGTAGTCGGAGAAGCAAAATATCTCTAAGAAACATATATTTGAAATATTCTTATTTGAAAATTAGACTTCTTCCCTCAAGATGCCTTATGCTTTTGAGAAGAAGATAAATTTTAAATATTGGGAAATTTTTCATTGTTTTTTATTAACTTTAAGTCAGATTATATCAGATTAGGGCACCACAGGTAAGAGCCCCTCGCAGGGGCTAAGCAGAAAAAAAATTAAAATTTCTTTAAAACATGAATATGTTAAATAGGAAATATATTATAAGAATTATAAAAAAATAAAGTAAAATTATTTTCTATTTTCATCATTTCCTCAATATAAATTTATTGTTTCGCAAACGATTTTGTTTATCATCTCCGTTGGTATATTTTGATAGAAAAGTGTTGTAACAATACTGTCAACATTTTGGCTCACAAATATACAGGCGAACCCCTTCCTGGAAAACCCCTATGACGAATGAAAAAAAGACATTTGGTGGTAAATGGTTGGTTCTGCAATCCATTTTTTTCACAGTTTTCAAACTTGTATTCCAAGGAATGGCATGTTTGTGGGGGTATTTAAGTGATGACAGAGCTTTTATGCCGGGAGGGAGGGGACAACGGGCTGTTTGTTACACTAGTCCACAAAGTGTTTTGATAAATGTTTCTTACTCGTTGGCTCAACAACCTTAGGAAATTTTATTGAATTTTGGTTGTTTACTTGCTTTTTTAAACAAGTGTCCAAACGTTTCAACCACTGATTGTAATTTACAGAAGTGGCATTTCTGTGTATCATCATTTGGGATGTATATAAATTTTTTGACAATTGTCTTGGCACTTTCAAGTATGATATTTTTTTAGTCTCCATGGTAAGGTTAGGTTCAGCAGGGGTCCAAAGAACTATAACTAGGAATAGTTAGCCATCATTTTAAAATTCATAATATCCTCTTCAAGTATTGAGGGATTCTAAATATCTTAGATTTGAAAAATCTAAAGCTATACATCATTCTTTCCTTTTTTTTCATTGCTAAACTATTTGGTTATATTTTTTTTTTTTAACAAGGACAATTATGTTTATGATTAATTCAACATTAAAAGTCAAACAAAAAAATTAGTTACAAATGTAATTTGCACTAAGCCTGAATATCTTTGGAAATAAATGACTTGTGTATTACCATAAAGACAAATCAGAATTATATAGTAGCTCTACTCCAAAATAGAATATTTAGCCAATTTTGCTGAGTTGATGGGAATATACTGTATCATTTAGACAGACAAATGGCAATAAAATCTTCCAAGAAAGACTCAATAAATCTGGAAAAAATACACATTAAGGGTTTTCTATCAAAACAACATTTATGTTGGAAATCTCCTTTTTTTATTTTAGATTTATGTCAGAGTGAAAGGCAGACAAAGCCAAAATTGTTTTAAAATTGTGTCAAAGCTGATCCATGTGTCGTAATAAAATAAGGTAGATGAGAGGAGAAGTAAGAAAGGAAACCCCTAAAAAGTGATGTATAGTCCTTCATGTTTATGACGTCACATGGATATTTTTTTTTACAAAGTTTTAACACAATTTGGGCTTTGTCTGAAAGGCAAAGCAATTTAAAATACTTTTTCAGAATTTAGACTTGAAAGTGAACATATTTTAAATGATGCATTTTACATAATTGAAAAAAATGTATGAAAAAAAGAGAGGTTTTGAAAATTATCTTTATTTAATGGCATTTTTTATCCTAAAATTTTTGGATTAAAGCTATCTGAATTATTAGGAAATTACTAAAGACCGAACCTAAAAGCTTTAAAACGACTAACCTATTCTAATAAAAAAAACTCATTAGCAATTCATCACTTCATTTTTAGCACATAGAAGCTGCTACATAAAGGTTTACGAATTGTAACTTTTGTGGCTATTTTTTTCTTCAAATTAGCAGTTTTGTACTGTACGCCAAATTATATGATCTGGTAATGTGGCTCTTTTTATATAAAAAGCGGGTACATATATGAGAAGAGTAAAACTTTAATATAAGAATAAGTAAACTTTAACTTCCAAGGTTTTTACCATAAGGAGGTCCAGTAAATTTTAACTCCCAAGATTATTACCTCAAGGAGATCCCTTTTCAGAACCCTTAGAAGCTAGGGTCTTAGGCGCTAGTCCTTAACAGGAGGTAAGTTTATTTAAATAAATAGCTTAAACCCATCCTAGGAATTATGTGAAGATTACTTTTAAAGAAGAACTCAATCGGTCTAGTGGTTATTGAGATCTGAGAACAGAGAAACTTTACTAAATTTTTCAATAGGCTGTAAAAAAGCTTTGCTATTAAGGTACATAATAGTCTTTAAATTCTTTTTCATTCACTTATCCCCTGTTCCCTGCAAGGCAATCTTGAGAATTTTATTAATGCAAAATACTGGAAATAGACATTTAACAAAAGTTTACCAAGTTCTGAGAAAACTGTTTTCATAAAGTTGTCCAAAATCAAAGATTTAGATTTGGTTTCTTTAAATGTTTAATTCTTTTATAACCTGGATAATTGTGTTCATAAGAAGCGCAGCAATATGAGGATAACAACGTTTTAATTACAATAACCTATCGTCTGTTCGTCTGTCTGTCCGGCCTGCTAATGATCTCAGTAACCGCTGAATCGATTGGGCTCTACTGTAAAGTAAAAAAAAGCTACTGGCTATTTTGTGGTTTTAAGCAAAAACTAAAAAGGAGGATGCAAATCCTCCCTCCCTCAAGAAATTTAAATTACAGTTTTCTGTTCTTTGTTGTTTTCTAGTTTTTTTTCTTTTCATAAAACTTATATATGTTACTGGCCCTAATGTAGAATTTAAAACTTTATTTTGTTTTTTTCCATCTTTATATTCAATCAGCATGTTTTAATTTATAAATTTCCATCTAATGGCTACACCCCTATCCTCAACGGAATGCACTATTGTTTTGGTTAGGGATAACCCATGTCAACTTAAAATTTAATGAGAGTATTAAAAGCACTAAAGTAAAATAAAGGGTTTCTAATGTCTTTTCTTGTATATATCTATTCAAAACCAATTAATATCATGTCGATTAGAACCGGTTCTAATCAATACGAAAAAAAAATATGTCTACCATCGTATTATATTCAGTTTCCTACGAATACAAAAATGTACAACCATTAGATAATTGTACATTTTATATCCGCGGAAAGCTGTTTATAATACGATACAAGAAATAGCTATTCCAGTATGGCTTCTAAACCTATCAATATCAGTTCTCAGTCATACTGAAAAATCATGTATAGCATCATATTACAGACAATGCTCAAAATATATAGTTCATTATATTTTATTTTATTAATTGCGGAAAGTTATCTATAATACGATGCGATAGATGACAATTATTAAAAATAGTCTTGAATCGTTCTTAAATGAATAGTATTGGACAGAATAAAGTAATTCTTAGAGGTTGGGTAATAAGAATATTTTTAAAAATATTTAATTATGTTGAAAGACAAAACCAAGCACGCAAAACTTTGTCCATAATTATAAAAGCAACATGCATATATTTATCTAAGTTTTATCTAGCCCACCCCAAACCATGTTTCAATAAATAAAAGGTAAAGTTTTAAAATTTTGTTCCTATTTCCATTTGACTGTGTAACAGTTTCGGATAGGCCCGTTTGTACGCTAGATGAATAATAATTAATAACAGTAGAGTCATTGTAAAGGGGTTAAAAAACCTATGTACCCGCGGCATTGGCGTGTGTCCTTTTACTTTCAGTGTGGTGTTAGGTTTAAGTTTTTACCAATATATGTCATACTAGAGACGTTAATCTTCTTTCTTAATTAACAGTTGCCAGCAATAAAAAGTAAACTGAAGTAGCTGAATTGTACTAGCCTGTAATAAGAAATACTCTCAAGAAGTTATAATATCTAGATAGCTGTATTTTACTGGCCTGTAACAAGAGGTACTCCGAAGGAGTTATACCCCTCTAGGTAGCTGTATTGTACTGGCCTGTAATAATAAGCACTCCCAAGAAGACATGCCCCTCTAGATAGCTGTATAATTGTACTGGCCTGTAATAAGAAGTACTGTGAAGTAGTTATACTCCTCTAGGTAGCTGTATTGTACTGGCCTGTAATAAGAAGTACTCCCAAGTATTTTTACCACTCTAAGTAGCTGTATTGTACTGGCCTGTAATAAGAGGTACTCCTAATGAGTTATACCCATCTAGGGGATCAGTAATATTTGACATAAAATCACTTCACATAAATTCATTTCACATAAAACGTTTCACATAAAGTATCATTTGACATAAACTCATTTGACATAAAGGTACATTTGACATAAAAACGTTTTACATAAACTCATTTCACATAAAGGTACATTTGGCATAAAGGTACATTACACATAAAGGTACACTTGACATAAAGGTACATTTCACATAAAGGTACACTTGACATAAAGGTACATAAAGGTACACTTGACATAAAGGTAAATTTGACATAAAGGTACATCTCACATAAAGGTACACTTGACATAAAGGTACATCTCACATAAAGGTACACTTGACATAAAGGTACATTCCCATATAAATAACCACTTAAATAGTGGATGTAAATATTCTTTTTTTCTCCCTGAGGTAGTCATTTTTTTCCCCGGTATCTCATTTATTTCCTAGTATTATTTTTTTTCCTCGAGCATGGCAACCGGTAAACAGAATCTCAGTTCTGCACCACAAGCCTTGCACGACTGAAGTTCCCATGTCTATACAGTCATATTTATATGAAAATATTTTTAGAAGATTTTTGAAGTTTTTTTTTGAAGATTTTAGAAATTTTTATTTATTATTAAAAGAAAGCAAAATTACCTTGGGGAAAATCTTCAAAAAAAAAACCTCAAAAATCTTCTAAAATTATTTTGATATAAATATGACTGTATAGACATGGGAACATCAGTCGTGCGAGGCTTGTGGTGCAGAACTGAGATTCTGTTCACCGGTTGCCATGCTCGGGGAAAAAAATGACTACCTCAGGTACACTTTGAAACGTATCTTTATGTGAAATGTTTTATGCCAAGTGTACCTTTATGTCAAATGTACCTTTATGCCAAGTGTACCTTTATGTCAAACATACCTTTATGTCAAATGTACCTTTATATCATATGTACCTTTATGTCAAATGTATCTTTATATGAAACGTTTTTATGTGAAGTGTACCTTTATGGCAAATGTACCTTTATGGCAAATGTACCTTTATGGCAAATGTTTTTATGTCAAATGTACCTTTATGTGAAGTGATTTTATGTCAAATGTTTTATGTGAAATGAATTTATGTCAAATGATATTATGTCAAATACTACTGATCCCCCTCTAGGTAGCTGTATTGTACTGGCCTGTAATAAGAAGTACTCCCAAGGAGTTATACCCTCTAGGTAGCTGTATTATACTGGCCTGTAATAAGAAGCACTCCCAAGGGAACAATAAACAAAATATATAATCAACAAGCCCAACAGAGGCTGTAGGGTAAAGTAAACGAAGCAAAATCTGATGTTTAGTTGAGCTAAAGATTATATGGCTAAAAAACTTAAAGTGCTTTTATTTAAATCTTGATTTGCAGGTTTAAACCAACACTGTTCAAACATTTCAACAACAATGTGAATCTGCAGAAGGGGAAATTTTGTTTATCAATTTACCGTCCATTGTCTTATACTGGGAGAAAGTTCCTTCTTATATTCTTACCATTCCACCTTATGGGCGGACTTTGAAACTATTGAATTGGTTCACTTTTATTTATACATATCTTACCAATGTCTATCATTTACTTATCCCTGCTTTCTAAAAAAGGGTTGAAACATCTTTTATATTCTAAAGCCTACAGAATGATAAGTATTTCTTTTAATTCAACTAAACAGTTCTATAACTTTCAATGTGGAAAACAGTAACAAAAATTTCTTTAATTAAGAAAAGCAATGCTTGTAAAATAACAAGGATGATACTGTCCACAATTAATAGAGAACACAAATATGAAAGACTGAATATATGAAATTAAATTATATCGCCTAAATAAACTATTTTTTATTGTTTAAAATTTGTCGTTTGCTAAAAAGTACAAAAAGAACAGACTGCTGTGTTATATTGAACGGTTTCGAAGCCTTACTGGAGTATCTCATTCTAAATTCTAAACGGACAGATTCTCTTTTTTAAAATTTAATTTACACTTGTTGGAAGGAAAGTATATTTTAATCTCGGCCCAAGCCGCTTCAGACATAAAGCTGTTAAAACTTTTTCTACTGCTGCTATGTAAGGTAAAATTTAGAAGAATGCCTGGGCCTAGTGATTATGAAAAAATATAATTTCCTTGCTTTTTTCAATAATTTTAGAGCATAAAATAAATTAAATTCCTGCATATTGAGACAAAAAATCCAGAGTAAAGAACGAGTAAGCTTCGCATTACCATTTTTATCACCAACTAAATATTTTAAGTTTATTTTCTAAACATAAACGTCACTTATTTATCAGGGATTAGCAGACACAGCCCATTTTTAAAGATTCAGCTGCAAGCATCTTTTTTTGTAATGTTCTGCAGTTGGCCTCTTTTCCCTTGGTTTTGTCTAACAGTAGCCAAATAGAAGCTTTTTGTGCACAACTTATGGCTGTCAGTAAGCTGCAGCCTTCTAATTTTTGCTTATTTTCAACCATAACAAAATATAAATAAATCTACATACTATTTAAAAAAAGAATATTTAGACCTTTTTGTTTATTTTACCAACTTATCTTTTTATTTCCCTATACTTTTTTATAAAGGTAAATAAAAATAAAATTTGTTTTATAATTAATTCTTTAGATAAGAAATTTTATATACATATGTTTTAAACACAAGCCCACGTTTCTGAATTTTTTTTAGTGGGGAAGCTACTCTATACTTGAGTATGACATGTGTCCATCAAAGAAAATGACGTATTTTGTGTTGTTATTATATCAGACAAAAGAATTAGAAGAATTAAGAATTACTAGATTCCGTGATTGGCTGGCAATTTTTACCACAATTTTATTTTTATTTGGCTAACAGTCTTTTTCGTGTATTATCCTTTAAAAAAAATCAAGGAAGCAAAAATATTACCAGTTATCCTTTTTAGAGAAGCTTCTTATGAATGTTATTATTACTACAAAATATTTTTTCCCAGATTGTTTAAAACACTTATTAATAGAATAGCTGCAGTTATAGATTCTCTTATCTTTCAAACTGATCAAAAATCAAGTTCAAATTAAGAAATAAAAAGTTTTATGAAAAAAAATTAATTATAGTTAAAACTTTACATTTACTAAATATGTAATAAGACTGTAACGTCATAGCCGTTTACCATCGATGTAATATGTTAATGTTTCTGTGACAAATTGTTAAAATATTTCGTTTTTTTTCATTATATTTTTCTCTTTCTCTGAAGGTGATAACTAAGTTTGAGTGACCTTAAATGACGCAAAATAGATTTTGTTAAAAAATTAAAAACAAGTATAAAATCTTATGACTTATGACCAAAAAACATTGATAATGCTAAAGCCAAGAGTAAAAAATCGTAGCTTCTTGCAGTATAGCAAGGGAAAATCTTAGCGATTCCCAGAAAATTTGATTTCAATGTTTTGTTTTGGTGTTTTGAGATTGTAATGTTTACAGGCACTAGGAAATATTAGCGATTTACAAGAAGATTAGATTTCTAAAGTATATTTTTTTAATGTTTTTAATCGCATTCCAATGTTTCTCATCGTTTTATATATTTCTTCAATGTTTTCATTGACATTGATTAAGAATCCTTCACTAAAAACATCCAAAATGTTAATCTTTCTAGTGTTCAAGTGATACTTTTTACATATTTGTTCTAGTTTGTTTTTCCATGTACCTAACCTTTCCTAGAATCCTGGTATTACCAACAAAAAAGGTTTAAGGAAAAGCTAAGAAAAAGTTTATGTTTAAATCCCAAGAATTCACACAACTTTTCACCTAGCTCTCATGAAGCTTAGGGTTCCTTCGCAATGATACAAACTTGGCTTCGCCTTTAGCCAATTGACCTTTGTTTGGGTGAGAGATTAAAGTAAAAGAATTGTAGGGGCATAAGTTATTAGTAACTTTGAATTGGGTCTTTGAAAATCAGCCAATAGCGTCGGAAAAATACGCACAACTAAATCGAGAACAGAAAGCAATTTCCTAGAAGACCAAAAAGAACTCCCACTTGGGCCAGATAGTTGTCTGAATTATAATATACAAATACAATAATTGGTGAGAGGGAAATTGTAAACACGTTATCTTATTTGTAGGATTAAAAACGTGAAAGAACCTTTTAAAAGATTCATTGGTTGGCACAAACTAACAGTGTCCAAACTTTTTCACCTTTACAGTGTTCATCTACAAGAGGGGTAATTTCATTTCTCGTATTCATTCGAATCCGGTGGATAGGAACCGGTTCTCATCCATACGAAAAAACTATGTCTAGCATCGTATTATATCCAGCTTTCTACGAATATAGAAATGTACAATCATAAGATTAAAACCAGTTTTTTTAGCCGGCGCCTTCGGCACCACGGGTTTAAAAAAACTAGTTTTAATCTCATAATTGTACTTTCTATATCCGCGGAAAGCCGTTTATAATACGATACGAGAAATAACTGTTATCATAATTGCGAGTACACTTTTTTTATTGTCCATTGTCTTACTTAATATTAAATGTACAATAATTAACCTCTCCCCATTTCAACTCTCTTTCAACTTTTAAAAAACTTTTTTAGTCTCCTAACATTGAGGTGCTCTTTTAAACCTTTATTAACTACTCTACGAGGAAGAAGAGGAGACTTTACCCCTATTCCCCTTCACCCCCCCCCCCCTTACATCAAAAATATGTTTATCAAAGCCAAAACTAACAAGGATGACAACATCCATAAAAGCGAATCACCATGCAAAGTTTTAAATCGATAGGACAATTCTAACATGCCTAAATTAACGAATAAAAGCTATCTATCTCGGACGGACGGACGTACGGACGGACCGACCCTAATTATAGAAAAGCTTCACTTTTAAAAATAAGAAATGTAAAATACAAAAAACGTTAATGATTGCTTGTTGATTTAAAGGCTCTTCCCTTTTAATATTTTCCCCTTTCTTACTTTAAAATTTCCATCTTTTCAACCTTTTTAAAAGCGAAGTTTTTCTATCATTAGGGTCGGTCCGTCCGTCCGTCCGTCCGTCCGTACGTCCGTCCGAGATAGATAGCTTTTATTCGTTAATTTAGGCATGTTAGAATTGTCCTATCGATTTCAAACTTTGCATGATGATTCCTGTAGTAGTTGGGTACGATTTAGAAAGCGTAGCAACTCTATAATCATTACCAGAATGTCCGTACGTCCATTTTAAACATGTTGATTTTTCTACTTTTTTAACAACAAATTTTCAAGTGTTTTAATTATCCGTTTGATCTGATTTTTGGTATATTGATTCCTGTGACAACAAAGAACAATATTATAAGCGAAGCAACTCTATAATCAAGTCCAAAAATGTAAGTATGTCCATAAACATTATCCTGTTTTTAAGCAGTTTTCAACAAATTTACCTACAATTTTGATTCGACATTTATACATTTATGTTCCGATTTTTCAGTTCAGATACTATACAAGTGTTAATGTCCGTTTGTCCTACCGTTTCAGTGCTTCGCTTTTTTGGATGTTGTCATCCTTGTTATCTTATGTGAACACAATTGTCTAAATGTATAAATGTAGGAAATAACATGAATGAAAGTTAAAAATTCACACATTTCTTGGACAAATTATATTAAATAAATCAAAGTTAAAATATTTGTTGAAAACATAATAGTGCAATTTACATACATGAAAACTAAACAACCAAAGAGTAACTGTTAAAAGTGCAAAGAGTAACAGTTGAATTTTTTTGGGGGGGTGCAGAGGATTCTTTCTCATTTTTTGTGTGTAAAAAAGACATTCAAGTGTAGTATTTATTTGCACACAATTTGGAGTTATATGTTTTAATATATTTTTATATTTTGCATAGTTGCCACAGGATACCAACATATCTTCATTGATCAATAATACTAAGCAATAATAGTTTATGAAGACTTAAATATCTCCATTTCAGGTTGATTATAAGCCAAAGTTATTTAGAATTAATTGTACATTCTATAAAAAAAATTTCTTTTAAAAATTCAATGGATTCAAAAAGATTCTAATATTACTTGCAAAGGTAAATGATAAATTAATTATAGATATAGAATATACATGGAATGATTTGTCGTCAATTAAGCTTGCTATTATGGACCTTATTTATTGGTCAGATTTTTCATCCTGTTGGAGTAGAGGGGATAGGGTGGATAAGGGGAGGGGGGTAAAAGCCAGCTGCGAGCATCACTTTACCAGATTGCATGAAAATCTGGTGCATTATTTAAGAAATAATATATCAATATTTAACTAAAAACCCCTTTTGTTGTTTACAGATGTTACTAAGAATCCTTTGTACACTCTGTAAAGAACTAGTTAATGTTATAAATGGCTAGCTGAGTGTTGCTAAAAGAGATTAAATATGCATAAGCCTGGGTAGGATATCAACATTCAACACACAATGCAGGTTTTCTCATCCCTGGTTAAAAATGCATTACTTCATTTTTTGTGTGTAAAGTTATAGTTTAATATTCCAGTTTTTTATTCATTTTTGTGCTACATATTGACGTATAGTAATAGCAAGAACAAACAGCTAAATATTCTTATAAAGTGTATTAATTCAATACAAGGTTAACATACAATGATAACATTAATATTAAGACAACTGTTCACTTTATGTTCGTATCCTGTTGCAGAGCAATGACTTGCTCCGAAACCGTGGATACCAGAACTAAAAGCTAAACTATAAAATACATGCATTGCTCTTAAATCAGGAAGAAAGGGACTATACATCACATTTCTCCCTGGCTTAAACATGAACCTCGATTTCAAACTGTAATATTTCAGATTAAATATAACAATAGGTTTTACATGTTAATTATCATAGATATTATAAGTAGCGTTGAACGCTTATTAAATAGATAATAGTGGATCTGGTATGACACCTGTCATTTTTTTTATTTTTTTTTTTTTTTTTATATATTTTTACTCCAGATCTTTAAACACTTCGTATACATTTTTTTATTTATTTTGGTTCCTTAGAACTCTTTTGTGTTTTTTTTTATATTTTCCTTTTTTCTTTATGTGTTTTTTTTTTCTTTTTAATATTTTTTTAAGAAAAAAACATTGATTAACATATAATCATTGAAGAATGCATTGATTAACACCTAATGCATTAATACATAATTATCATAAATACATGATATAAAAATAACATTGGTTAACATATAACCATCAGATTTAAGCATAATATTATAGAGCATTAATATGAAACATGAATTTTAAACTTTTTCTGAGACTACTACTGCCTCAACAAATATTAAATACATAAAATAAAATAAAATATGAATTAATACACATAAACTATAATTATTACTTTCTTTTTCCAGATGATCTGCTCTTCTTGCCAGATTCTTCAATATCCATGGGCATAATAGCTTCCTCATCATTCACTCCAAGTTTTGCGGTCTCATCACACAAGCCGTCTTGAGACATCCTTGCCTCAGTATCACCAAGCATATGAAGACATCTTTCAAATCCGTTATTAACCGCAACCGAAATCGAGGTTGCAACGTTATCAACCTCCTCCTGATTATCCAAAATCTTTTGATGCTTACGACTAACCTCTTCTCCAAATTTATCAAGCATCATCAATATTCCAGGCGTGTGTTCCAACCTCATTTCCTCCCTCACTTGTTCATCAACACGCCATTGCTGATTTGACAATTCAAGATCCAGACAAACAGGAATGTTCGGATTTAAGGGCTGATCCATCTGAACACAAACAGGATCCCCAAACCGAGTAACCAATTTGAAATCACCCTCGAACCACTCATTTACTTTGTGTTCAGGATTAAACTTCCACTCAATATTGGTTGTCAACAAACTTGTATAAACGTTTCCATCGAACTCCAGTTTGATTTCCTTCACTACATTCTCTAAAGTGGTATTTGGATCACATAACAATATCTGCTTGGCTAGAGTCGGACGAAGACGCTTGCAGCGCATCTGCATTTGCCAGGTCAAAACTCTGGAGTCTACTTTATCATTCATCAGACTACCTGCATATGTGGCACTCACCAGGTTATCAATTATGTCTCTTTGACCATCCAATCTAACATAACGTATCTCAGCAGGCATCTCTCCACTGGTGATTAGACTCACCGAATTCACGTTTATAATACGTGGAATGTAGATTGATAAGTTCATGTATTCATTCACCTGAATGGAGTCAATAAACACTTTAGCACTCAAATCCTGTTCAGACTTTCCATCAAGCCAATCTTTCTGTAACTCTAACAAAGTTGTGGATGGCATTTGCTTCAGAATAAAGCTTACTTTATTCACGACATCTTTCCAATGTGCCAGGAGCCGGATAGCTGACACAACCTGCGTCTTCAACCTCGGATCAACGCTATTACCCACCACCGTTCTCAGCACCGTCTGAAGGCTCATTTTACCATCTGCAGGTATGACGTCAATTTTTGAAAGTTGAAGCCAATCCTCAAGTTCCCCCATATGTTTGATTATGGGTAACAATTCGCCCAACGTTTGACAGCTTTTTCTCTCATCTCCATCCAGGTATTCAATCTTAGCAAGCAATACCAAACTTGGTAAATTTTCGCAAACAAGCTTAGAGAGAAATATGGTCGCACTCAACTTATTCAAACTAGTTGTCTCGTTCCATGACAACTTTTTATTTATAGCTTTAGAATGCTCACCAGCCGCCATCAGGTTGAGGTATCTTGAATTCTGGCTGGTAAAGATAGGGATCCTGTCCACAGGCCAGTCTATGGAGTGGATGCATCTCCCCATCTCCAACTGCACTGATAACATGTTTATCAAATTCAACTTAAACCTTGGTTCATTATCAATAAGACGAGCTAAATCTGCCAGTGGCATGTCCTCACTGCTCAAAAATATGTTCTTTGTCGCCCTGCCCACACTCAACGTGGGCAGCTCAACGCGCGACATTACCAACACCAGCCGGGATGCAGAGTTGCTGATCAATGCAGATACTGGTAGACCAGGTTTGACTTGATTTCCTTCATTGGCAGATTGTTTGTGGCGACCATCTTCTTCATTGCTCAATAACTTTTGATTCATTGTTGCCGCCGTAACCAAACTGCAAAAATACAATATAATTAATTTTCAGCATAAGAAATTTAAATCTAAATTTAAGATCTAGCATTAAATTCTGCCTCAGTAAATCTTTTTTTATGACACCATGAACAACAACAATACAACAATGCCAACGTAGGAATTATACCTAACAACAACATTAACACAATCAAAACAAACTTGGCAAACAATGGTAATATATCCTTGAACAAATGTTCTAGACCAAACCAAGGACCTGTAACCTGTTCGAAAAATGACAACTTATGATCAACAAAATCCAATTTAGAAGCTTGTCCATTAAAATCCTCAAAATCCTCTAATCCCTGATATTTAATAGTCTTATTAAAGTCAGCAATAAACACCTTTTCATCGTTCAGAAAAATCTTTTGTCCAACGTGTTCTGATTTTTCATTGGCAATATGCAGAAGTTCGAGTCCCTGCCCCTGATTCCCAAGGAACAAATTAGCTGTCAACTTCAAAAATACCGGACTTTGCGAACAATTTAACAATTTTATATCCTCTACTGCTACAATCATTCTACTATATTCTTGTATTCCAACTGTTTCACCTTTATAATCCACCATTAAGTGTCCTACTGCACATCCATAATCCACACCTAACTTTACTGGAATTTCAACCGCTGTACACTTTTCATACTTAGCAATTTCTCCCAGGTATATAATTCTGAACCCATGATGCATCTGTACATTTGACCTAACTTCTGTTTGAGCACATCTAGAAATACTAAAAAGTTCCATCATCCTCTCGTTTCTTTCTCTACTAGCCAAAAACATAGCATTCAAATCAAATCTAGCCTCCTGTTTTAACAAATCCCCAAAATAACTTCTAACAGCCGCCTTCGGTTCCTCTAAAAACTTGATACCCTCTAACTCTGTTACAAAAATGTTGAAATCCAAATGCTGCAAAGTAAGTTTCTCTGTTCCCATAATTTTAACTAAAATATTCCTTTCCAAGTTAGAAACAAAAAGTTGTTCATTCCAAGTAGTTAAATTGAATGTATCTTGAAAAACTACCTTAAAATTACTGGCCGGTTTTCGTACTACATACGGAAAATATGGAGAAGTTGATGTTGCCCACAAATGATTATCTTCAAAATTCGCCACAATCGTCTTTTTATCATAATCCATAACAACATTTCCCTTGATCAAAACGGGTGTATTTTTTACTAAAATATGCAAAGTCCCAACAGCAAAACCTAAATTGAACCACATATTGTGCGCGTATATTCCCAGTGTCTTGCATTGAATATTTTCACCACCAACATCCCAGAAAGGTGACAATGTTCCATTAATTGTGAAACTGTGAACAGTTGGCAAATCTATATTTACTTTAAAACTAATTCCATCATGCTGATACTTGCCAGAATGAAAAACCCTCCTACATTCGTCCATACTCAACTCTACCTGTTTTTCATGTGGCACGTCTAGTACGTGCACATGACTCGCAGTACCGCAAAACCAGCGCTCCAATTTTAGTCTAACCTCACAACTAATGGCTTCTGACAATATAAAATCGGTTTCTGCTAACCCCAACAATTCCACAGATCTGACCGGTTCCATCCTATCATGCAAACAGGCAGCTGATCTAAGTTCAACATTACTTATTTGAGAACAATCATAAGCTGCTAACCGTGGATCCTGTGACGTATACATACCACCAACAACAATCAAACAATAAACCTGCATCACAACAACAAATAACAAAATATCCAAGTACCTGACTCTTTCATCCTTGGATTTCTTCACAGGTACTGGTCCAGCACGTCCACTCTTTGAACTACAAGCGTCCGGTGACCTCTTGCGCATACCACGATCTCCACGATCTCCACGATCTCCACGATCTCCACGATGTCTATCACCACCGCCGCTTCCTCTCTTGTCATCACGCTCTCTACGGTTCTCATGGTAATCTCTTCTCCTGCAAATATTATACAAATTATTACAAATATTATTTTTTAATCAATTTTGCGAGGTTCCTAGTTACTACATCGGCTACTGAATAACGTTCTAATCTGTCCTTTTCTCTGTTTTGTCTATCCTCTTCTAATTTTTGTAATTGCACTTCATTTGTAGAACCTTTAGGACGACCCTTAACAGGAATAGTTTCAGACATTTTTTGCGATTTTGCATTATCTAACGATCTATCTAATTCATCCTCCTCAACATCTCTACCTCGTTTAACACTTCCCCTTCGTTGTTCCAAGTTTACAATTTTACTTTGCAATTTTGGAAAAGTGTCCTCTAAAATACTCATCCGAGACTCTAACTCTCTAGCAGATTCCATGTTAACATCCTCTACACCCAAACTGTTGTCTACTAAGCTATTATCAGAGACATAATCCCCATGAAAAACACTATCCTTACTAATAGTAGAATATGTAGAGTCTAACTTAGTTTTGTCAGTCATATCATTTGAATCTACACTATCAGAAATATGAGTACTTTCCAAAGTATCACTAAGATCCTCAACTAAATCATCTAAATTTTCATTATTCTGAGATACATTTGACCTTTGCTGTGACAACCCAACACCCAAAAAAGATTTCTCCAAAAATTCTGGTGTTACCTGTCCATCCTTCCGCCTTCCAACCACCTCTGGACTAGCGCCACAACTATTCTCCTCTTCAGAAACGCCTGAACAAGTTAAATTTCTCAAAGTATTGGGAAAGTCATAGTTTACTTTCAAGGTATTATCCACAGAGAAACATTCATCTGTAATCACTAAGTCAATCTTTTCATCTGGAGTCAAGTCTAAAGTACTCTCAATAACATATATTTTATCTCTTGGTACAATTCTCACCCCTTTATCTTTCAATCTACACTTTTCAAGGGGTTGAACCTCGAATAAACTATCAGAAATTGCTTTTGTCACTAAACACGGACCCACCCATAACGAGCAGAGTTTACGAGCTACACCAATCGTTGTGACGTCATAAAAAATGTAACAATAGGAATTTATAGCTACCGGCCTACCTATCCTTTCTGTATTTTCTACCTGCAAATACTTCTCAGTTCTTTCTTGTCCAGTCCTCCAATTCTTGTCAAGGCACTCCAATAACTCTGAAAAATTCATATGTTTAATTTTCGAGCGTGTTAACGGGTCAAATGAGTCAAGTGGAAGCTTAGGGTTTCTTAGAAACATCTTAAAATATGGGGAACATCCTAACCTCCGATTGAAAGAAGTGTTCATACAAAACTGTGTAGCTTTAAGTTTATAAGCCCAATCTCCATCTTGAAAACGTAAATCAGTCTTAAGAAACGAATACACCGATTGGTTGTATCTTTCACTGTAATTCGAATTTGCTGATCTTGGAGGGATAAAAATTTGTTCAATTCCCAACCTTAAACAAACTTCCCTAAAAACTTTTGATTTGAAGCTTTGTGCATTGTCAGTCCTAATTCGCTCGCATAGTCCCCAAACAGAAAATAAATTAAATTTCAGACATTCAATAATTGTTTCAGCTTTAACATCCTCAATAGCAAACAACCACACATATCTAGTACAACTATCAACTACTATTAAAATGTGCTTACAAATGACTCCATTATATTCACACTCATTCAAAGGACCTAAAGCATCTATGGCCAACTCTGCCATAGCTTCCCCAGCCAAAGGAGAAAATTCTATATTATGATTATGTTTAGGTTTTTTACGTCTATTCAAACAAATGACACAATTTGCAACTGCCGCCGCTACATATTTAGATACATAGGGCAAAATGAAGTGACGATTAATCCTGCTCAAAGTTTCTAAATAACCCCTATGCCCCGCTGTAACATCTGCATGAGCTAACAAGAAAACTTTATTGTACATTCCAATAGGTACCACTACCCGTTCAATAAATTGAAATTCTTTCTGAAGCCGCATAGGTGAAGTCAGGATAATTAAACCATCCTTATAACTCAGATGTTCAAAAAATCTTAATATTTGTTTACCACGATAAGGCATTTGAGACAATTCTCTGGACGTAGGTTTGACATTATTTACAATAAATTTCCTCACCTCAACTAAAACAGGATCCTTCTCCAGGCTACGACTAAACTCTCTCGCCTTCAATCTGGATGATATTTGACTGGCCGTCTCTGCTCCAATTCCTGCAATAAGACATAATTTAGGATCTTCCAATTGATATACAGTATCCAATATTAACTCTCCTTGTTCGTCTGTCGATAATTTAGATATCCTATCTTTACTATCCTTTAATGCAGTACGTGACAATATATCAACATTAGTATGCATCTTGCCCTGCCTATGTACAACCTCATAACTGAAGGTGGATAAAAAATTTATCCACCTTATGGTGAGACCAACAAAATATCCGTTCTGCCTCCAAGTAGATAGATGTTTCAGTGCAGCTGAATCAGTTCTCACGATAAATTTCTTGTGTCTCAAATAACATTCAAATCTTTCAACAGCATTTACTAATGCACATAATTCTCCTTTATGTGCTGCATAATTGGCTTCATGAGTTGAACAAACACGTGACCAACACGATATCATCTTCTCTTGTCCATTTTGTTTTTGACTTAACACCGCTGACATAGCTGTAGATGACCAATCTGTATCCAACACAAATGGTTCAGCCTCCATTCTCCAATCCGGGAACGATTTACTTATTTCTTCACAGAACAATTCTCTAGTCTTTGTAAAAGCTTCCATACTTTTTTCATCCCATTCTATTTTACTACTGTTTCTAAATTTGTTCAATGGTGCTGTAATATCAGAAAAATTCTTGAAATATGAACCATAATAATTTATGAAACCAGTAAATCTTTGAATATCTTTACCTGTTTCAGGTACTGGCCAATTCTTAATCTTTTCAATATATGCTTGGTCCATAAATATGCCTTCTTCATTTATAATATGGCCCAGAAATTTCACTTCCTCTGCAAACAATGTACATTTTCCAAGATTAATCTTGAGGCCTGCTTCACAGAATGTTCGTAGTAGAATATTCAAATGTTCCAGATGTTCCTCCACATTCATACTATATATAAGAACATCATCCAGGTAAACTAGGCAAAATGCCCTTAATTCAGGACTCAAATCCATTACTCTATCCATCAACTTTACAAATGCACTTGGAGCATTGGTCAATCCAAACGGAAGCCTCTTGAAGCAATATTGCCGTCCATTAGAACAAAATGCTGTATATTTCCTGACAGATTCCTTCAAATGCATTGAATTATATGCTGAAGTTAGGTCAATAGACGTAAAAATCTTCTTTCCTCCAAGTTTGTCAAACAGCTCACCAATGTTAGGCAAAGGGTAACAGATCTTCTCAGTTATCTCATTTAATGAGCGGTAGTCCAGGACAAAACGGACTTTCACCTCGTTAGTATTTCCAACTTTCTTCTTAACAGCAAAAATTCCAGAATTAAACGGTGAATTACATTCTTCTATCACATCTGTTTCCAACCATAAATCAATCTGTTCTTTTAGTTTCTCTGCATGATGAGGATTGAGCCTAATCATCCTATTCTTGAAAGGTTGAGCTCCAGGAACCAACTGAATATCATACTCCTCCAAAGTACAAGATCCAATATCCGTAGGATCAATCGATAATGCCTTGAAATTCTTTAAGAACAACCCAACTATCCTTCCTTTCAAAGAAACATTATCCTTTAAAAACGGAACTTTATCCAACTTCAATTTATCTTTAATAAAACGAATCTTCTTTAATGTTGTTGACACATCTTCTTTAACCCTGTTCTCTTGCAGCATTGCTATCTTCTCCGCCACAAACAAATTTCCAACCAAAGTACCAGCAGGAACAGATTTCTTAACAGTTTCAAAATTCGTGATTTTAGTCATAATTTTACCGTTCTTTCCCACCTCAGTAATTCCTTCGTTTATCAACAAGTTGTTTCGGCTACAGTAACCCTGTCTAGGAGCTATATAACACAACTGTCCTTCAGACATATTTCCTTTAGTTGAAACTTCTACCACCACTGTACTCAATGCAGGAATTTCTATTCGATTTTTCAATGAACAAATCCATTTTTGGTCTTGTAACTCAGCTACATTAATCTCAGGTTTCTTAGTTCTTGCTTTCTCCATTTTCTCCAAAACTGTATGAACCAAATTCTTCACTACAATTTTCCGTTTAGCTACTAAATTCACACTGATTCCATGCATCTCAATCCTGTTGCCGTCTTTGGCAAATATCGTCTTCACGTTATTTTTGTTCAACCAATAACTGCCTAGGTTCATAGGTACAGTCATGCCGGAAATAACAAAACAATCTTCTTGAAAACTGTGACCTCCAATCTGAAATTCAACATTCCGAACAACACCATCAATCTTGATGCTGGAACCCTGCACGCCTGTTGCTTTCGACTCCGTTTCTTCAATCACACAATCAAGCTTTCTAGCCAACACTTGAGATATCAGGCAGCCTCTTGCATTGCCGCTATCAATTAAAGTCAGGATTTCCATGCCACCAATCTTTGTTGGAACATAGACTTCAGCCGCTCCAGCCGCCATCTCAGAATCTTCATGAAACTTATAAAACAGCTATCTAACTCACACCAACAGTTATGAGGTTGTAACTATCCAATTATCCAATCAAATAACTATCTATCTGTCTACAACAAATAACAAAAAAACTGAATAAAACAATTCACTCACCGACAATATTTCATCCACCAACAGAAAATATCTCCTAATCCACAATCAACAACAGAAATTCTCCGGCCAACAGAAACTCCCCAAACTGTTAATCCACAATCAGTAAACTTCTCTCCGACCAATCTAAAATATTACAAAATTTTAGATGCCAATTGATGGAAAATCACTGTACATAAGAATTAATATTGATATCAATATATATATATAACAAATTTACAAGACTATTTTCGAATAGCAATATATAATGATAATCAAATGGTAACAACATGAAATCATAACAACTCACCATCAAATAAATAATGATGACAGTATCTCCCAATCACCAAAACAAAAACTCTTCTCAGCCAATCTAAAATTAATACAATGATTTTAGATGCCATAAATAAATGTTTCACTGAACCAATAACTTGTAACACAATAAAAGAAATTGTATTAAGAAATATGACATGATCAAACATTATCAATCACTAAGCAGATTAATCTTTCCAAATACCATAAGTTCAATTCTTTGAAATTCAATAAAATATTACCTAACAAAACTATTATTGTCAGATTAAACTGAGATGTATAAAAGGTTTAAAAGTCGAAATTCAACTAACTATATATCTCAATACCTGAGAGCACTTTCTTGCGCAGCTTTGCTTCTCTGCGCAGCCCAACTTTCTGCGCATGGCGCGCTCCACTCATTTCAGCTACCTCTATACACCGCCCCATATTGCGCATACCAGCTCTGAGAGACAGTGCAAATTTCTTTGCAAATATGGTCACTCCCCCTTTCTCTCAAACAAAAAAGACAGCTCCCCCATATCTGCGCATACCAACTCTGAGAGGTAGTGCAATATTCGTTGCAAATATGTTCACTCCCCCTTTCTCTTCCAACAAAAGAGACAGCTCCACCATATTTGTGCATACCAGCTCCGAGAGACAGCCCCTCCCTTCCTTCATAGAAAGAGACTTCTCCACGATTATATCTAATGCATTATAACAATTTTGCTTCATGAAATTCTAAACTTCATTAAAAATTTTGCTGAATCAACATCACTAAATCGCAATATAATTGTTTTAAAATCGAATACTTTAAATCACAATAACTGACTCATCTTTAAAAACAATTTTCCACATTTCATCAAAATTTAATACTTTTCAAATATCTAATTTCATATTTTTATCAAATTTAATCCAATTTAAAATTCAATTTAATATTTTTCAATAGCAATTTTACAAAATTGTATTCCTAATTCGTTTTTCATTTTCACTTTTTTATTATTCTTATCTCTGTTAGACTCCACAACAGTCTGAAACAAAAATGAATTTTCCTAATTTCAACAAAACATAATCAAAAACTAAATTAAATTATTTTGATTTCCATTATAACATAATCTCGTAATTTCATATAGGCTTATAAACAATATGTTATCTTATCATAATTCAAAATAAACCATCAAAATAAATTATCACAAAATTAGAGTCGCTTCGTTCACTCTTTATCATTAATTTTGTTTTGTTGTTGTTTATTTACAATGCGCATAAATCAAAACAATGCCGCGTAACAAGTAAAAATGGAATAAGGTTTTATGATTATAATACATTCAAAACATTAAAACCATAAAATGTCATCTATAATAGCATTATTCCATGCCTCGACTTCCGCTACAAGGTCTTCTTCATAATCGTTTGCCCCTAAACCATCGACATGCGCCACTTCCTTCGTATCCTCCCCTTCTTTCACCTCTCCTTCAATTTCACCAACCAATTTCTTTTTATCCAAACTATTTTCATTCTTTTTAAAACTCTTTTGCCCCGTCTTATAAGGAACAAAAGGCTTGTTTCCCCACCGCAAAAAGTATTTTCCTTTAGGATTAGGCAACTTTTTATCTCTAATATCAAAACAATCCCTCATCATGTGACCCTTTCTGTTGCAATAATAACAAATAAATCCACCTTGAATTGCGCCAATTAAAGGAATAAGTTCAGCTGGTCCACCAAATTCATCAGCTAAATCAATTTCACATTGATTTATTTCAAATGACAAATTATCTTCATCACTAACCTGATCAATAGTTACAGGATTTGACTTGGAACCAACGCCACCAACCATCGTCTTGGCCAAAGCCATCTGGTTTGTTGTACATCCTCTAGCCATTGACCCTGAAATTTGATTAAATTGTAGCCCTTTAAAGGAAGCCCGCAAGGAATGCCACGCTTTAACTGCTGAAAGACTGCCACAAGTAGATCCAATACCCAAAATTTGAAGCCTTCAGCTTCTATAACAAAAAAGTTCCAGGCATTTTAAAATGACATTTTAGGTACAATGAAAATTTTCAAAGAATTTGAATGCTAATGTTAGAAATTTTGAAATTAAACTACGTGGCCTAGAAACAAAATTATAAGCTTATTTTTGTCATAAATTTAGATTGCCAGTAACTAATTATATATTTACAATAAAAATACCCATTTTTATAGTCAAAATCATTAAAAAAAATTAAGTTTAACTTGCGTTGTACCAAGTGTACTGTAGCCAATCAGAAGGCTGAATCAGCTAAGCAACCAATCACAGCCGAGCTTGCAGAAGTTTCCCCCTTTGTTTCCGCTATGATTTTTGTTTAAAAATGCAATTTAAATTGATTTTTTTTCATAGATTTTGACTATGAAATGTGGTGTTTTTATTGTAAAAATGTAATCAGTTACCGGCAGTCTAAATTTCTGACAAAGATAAGGTTATAATTTTGTGTCTAGGCGACGTAATTTAATATTGTTTTTTCTTTTATGAGCATCGGAAATCTTTCAAAATTTCCATTGTATATAAAATGCTTTTTTGAAATGCCTAGAACTTTTTTGTTATTGGAGCTGAAGGCTTTAAATTTGGGGTATTGAATCTACTTGTGGCAGTCTTTCAGCAGTTTAAGCGTGGTATTTCTTGCAGGCGTCCTTTAACAATCAATTGTGCTTTAACTATTAACTCTGTCCGAAACTTCGTTATCATTCGCACTTGTCCGTCACGTTCCAAATCCAATGCAAATTGACGCATCTGATTAGCCAAAAGTGGAGATAAAACCACATTACACACTTGAGAATAGAAATCCATAAACATATCATCAGTTGGTTTCGGATACGCACGTTTCCAGAAAGATAGTATCTTATCAAAAAATGCATCAATCTTATCATTCTCATGTTGCTTAACACTCAAATACGCATCTTTACACACATTTTTCATGTCGGGTGGTAAAAATGTCTCCCGCATCTTACACAAGTACCCCTTTAATGTTAATTGTCTATTCTCCATATCAGCAGGTTTTAGTGTATAACCACAAGCGGTTCTTACACCCACACATTTATCAAACAAAATTTCCTTACACACTTGATGATTAGTCATATGATAACGTCTAGTAGTCATCCAAAATCTCTCCAAATAATCATCAAAGAAAATCACATCATCGTCAACTGCAAATTCAGGCGCATTTTTTCTGAACTGATCATCAAGTTTAGCACACGTTTCATTGTACCTATGCACATTCTCCTCCCCCTGCGAAACATACAGAGATCTATCTGGTACATAAACAAGAGATTTACACCAACTAACCTGCGAATCACTCAGTCCAGCTTCAAAAAAATTGAGCGTATTAAAGTCCTCCGCATCAATCTCAGAAAGGGCTGGCCACCACATGAGAACTCAATTATAGATATTATCCACAGCATCAACTCTAGACAATTCCCAAAGTTTTATGATCTTATCCTCATGTCCCTGCATACCACCAAAAATAGGCCGAGAACCACCAGCAAACAACTTAGGCTTCTCTTCTGATCCTCCAAATCCTCCAGATCCACCAGCCGTCCTCTGCCACGGCATAGAGTTATTTAAACCATTCTGCTGGTTATTCGACCCATTCTGCTGGGTATTCTGCTGATTATTCGACCCATTCTGCTGGGTATCCGAACCATTCTGCTGGTCATTCAAACTATTCTGCTGGGCAATCTTTTCAAGAATTCGCTGCTGACCAGTCATAAACTCATTCACAACGGTCACATTCTCAGTCTTGATATCATTATCAACACTAGGCTCCACCACCTTATTAAGACGATCTTCCAAATCGTCCATCCGAGTAGCCAGTCCAGTAACCGCAGCAACATTAGTATCAACATTATCCGTCAATTCTTGAATTTTCGTCTCCAGTGGCGCTATACGCCCACCCAGCTCCGCCGCCACATTATCAATTCTAGTCCCAAGAGCATGGATCTCATTAACCAAATGCAAATCCTTCTCATCCTGAGACAACTTCCTCCACTCTTCAATGGTCAATCCCATCGCTCCAACCAAAAAATACCTGACAAACTAAAAAGAAAAGAAATAATACAATTAAAAGAAAATCTGAGCTATAGATTCGTACTACACTACTGCGCCAAAATGACGTATAGTAATAGCAAGAACAAACAGCTAAATATTCTTATAAAGTGTATTAATTCAATACAAGGTTAACATACAATGATAACATTAATATTAAGACAACTGTTCACTTTATGTTCGTATCCTGTTGCAGAGCAATGACTTGCTCCGAAACCGTGGATACCAGAACTAAAAGCTAAACTATAAAATACATGCATTGCTCTTAAATCAGGAAGAAAGGGACTATACATCACAATATTATATTTTTTGGCAAATTCTCCCATTGTATCAAAACTAAAGTATTTATATTATTTCATTAATTATTTACCTACAAAGAAAGACTAAACACAATAAAAAGTGTGTCATAGAAATCTCATCAATTTTCTGTTTGTGAAAGATAGAGGGCCATTACTTAGTGACTTTTTAAATATTTTTGATTATCTCCATCCTGGTGGGCACAGGATGCCAGCAAACCTGGCATTGTCATCCAGGTAAAGAGCAAAAATTTTGCTTGACTTAATACTAAAATATCCTCTAAGTTTTTCTTACATGTCTAAATAACGTATTAAAATTTCATAAAGATCCGCCGCCGTTTTCCCGAAATTTATGTTTTGAGATTTCTAATATAAAATTTACATAAAGATAAACATTTTCTGAAAAAAATTGTTTTTCTAGCTTCAATAATAAAAAAATGACAGCTTTTTGAAACTTGTAATTAAAAAGGTACCTAAAAACAAAAGTTGTTATAAAAGGGTGAAAAAAGCGAAAATTGACTCAATTATAGTCGGAAATTTACTATCAAACAGGGGACATGCACAAAATTTTTAGCCCAATAACTCTAATAGGAGCTGAGATAATAGAGGGGAAAGGGGCGTTCAAACGCCCCCTACCTATAAAGGTGCGGCAAAGGGGCCGACTCTTAATGGACCTATAAAAGTGCGGCAAAGGGGGTGGAGAGTTAATGGTCCCGAAAAATACAAATTTGTGCATTTGAAAGTCAGAAAAGTTCATTTCTGTATGTTTTAATAAGACATATTATATTTTGTCAGGTTTTCATGGATTAGGTACACTACTAAATCTGAACAAATGTACAACCAACGAAGTAAAAAAGATTACTGAAACATTTCAAAAAAGATTATTTAAGTAGCTTGTTTGTATAGAAAAAATAAAAAGTGTGAACTGTAAACCCCAATTTTTTTACTTCTTTCTACTGCTTGATTGATAAATCTGTCTTAGGTGATTCGGATCTTTATACATTAACTATTATTGGAGTTTGAACAATTTATTTTGAAAACAAATCTTAAACTTTCATCTTTTGTTGTTGGATACAAATGTAATTCAATTTATAAAATCCACATTTGATTCTGACTGGGGCTGTATTCTTGAAAAAAGGCATGATGTATTGGCTGAGTCCAAAGCCGCTAGGTGGCTTCAGAAACTGTTTTTTATACTTTAAACTTAATAACGAATCAATCTAACTAATAATATCATCTTTTTTATTATATACAAATTGCCTTTTCTTGGTAAAAAAAAACATCCCAAGACATTTATAAAGCTTCCGAGAAATGCATAACAACTAAATTGGACCAACATTTTCCGAGATCTTTAGCTTCAGATAAAAAACCTTACTACTTTTTAAAAAGATTGTATTTTTGGTTTTCTATAACATATAAGAACTGTATTACAATTTTTCCTTTATATGCTATCCTACAGTTTACTGTTATTTTTTTATTGAAACTGAATTACTTTAAATATCTTGTTACACTGTACTACATTTCACTGTTTTATTTACCTTAGTTTATAGGCTTTTAATCTTGATGATAAAAATGATAAAGTGCTATTTTCAAAAATATCTATACCTAGCTGTCCTGTGTATTAAAAGATTGAAACCCTACTTGAGTTAAATGAGAACATAGAGGGAGTAACTACATTTTCACTTAAATACAATTTTCAGGCTAAAACTTTAAAAAGTATCCTTTTGCTAAAATTAAGCATTGAAAAGTAAAATTTCTAAAATATAGCTTCAATCCAAAATTGAACCTAAATGAGGCTTTCTTATAAAGAAATATCAATATATCCTACAATTTCTAAGATTATTTTATCAATCATTTTTGTAATTTTAATTATGAATGTTTTACTTAACCCACTGCAGTCTTTAAGGATCCAACTTTGAAGACCAATATTTTCCAGCGTTTCAAGTGCAAGTTATATTACTTTGGAAATACACCTAGCCATCAAGGTTGAATTCATCAGGTAAGATATTTTTTCGATGGTAGAGATAGGCGTCTGGAAATTGCCCTCGGATAATAGTAACAAAACGTTGTTTGATATTTACGTAATTATTATGAAATAAGCCTATGAAACTCTTAAATCTTTCAAAAATTGGGGCCACTGAAGCCGTTCAAAGTTTTCTGAAGACCTGGAGTATGACGATCTACAAGATCATTACTGGTACCTGAAACTTTAGCCGTAAACAGTTATATTCTTTATTGTAATCCTCAAATAGGTCCTATATAAAACAAGGATGACAACATCCATAAAAGCAAAGCACTGAAACGGTAGGACAAACGGACATTAACACTTGTATAGTGTAAGAACTGAATAATCAGAATATAAATGAATAAGAGTTGAAGCAAATTTGTAAGTAAATTTGTTGAAAAACTGAATAATGTTTATGGACATACTAATATTTTTAGGACTTGATTATAGAATTGCTTGGCTTTTGATATTGTACTTTGTTATCCCAGGAATCAATATACCAAAAATCAGATCAATCGGATAATTAGATCACATAAAAATTTGTTGTTAAAAACGTAAAATAATCATCATGTTCAAAATGAACCTACGGACATTCTGGTAATGATTATAGAGTTGCTACGCTTTCTAAATCGTACCTAATTACTACAGGAATCAACATGCAAGTTTGAAATCCATAGGACAATTCTAACATGCCTAAATTAACGAAAAAATCTATCCGTTACGGACGGACGGACGTACGGACGGACCGACCCTAATTATAGAAAAGCTTCGCTTTTAAAAAGTAAACATGAAGTTATTAGATCCCCTTATGAAGGGGTGAGAGAGGAAATCTGGTAGTCTAGATAAGCTTTTCATTCTCATGATTGTACTTTGTTAATTTGTAACCTTTAAGAAATCACCTGTCTGTTCAATCTGTGCAAAGACAAAACTAGGGCTTCTAAAACAAAATAAATATACTAGAATAACAACATATTAACAACCCTTACAATCTACTGATTCAACTGTGATATAGATGTAAATAATGCTTAAAAGTCGTTTAAGAATTTCTCAATGACCTTATTTCATAAGTCTATTTAATAGACCAAAATGTAGAGACCAACGAATGGGCATACTGTGGCACGTGGCTGCGGCCCTGTACTGACGTTCGTCCTAAATAGATCGGGTGTATGCAGAGGAACCTAATAGAGGGATCGCGCCGAAAAAATGAGAAATAGATGTGTTGATGGTTTGATAACTTTATTGTTACTAATTTAAACAATACACAAAATTCAATAAATATACAAATATGATGGAAGGGTAATAAAATCGTATAATAGCTGATTAATTAAACTTATTTCAAAATGTAAGATACCAAAATAATAAACATTTACCATTAATTAACAATAAGAAATTCAGCTTTATTCAAATATTAGATATGTATAGGGAACATATTTTAAATGGCACCCAAAGTTTTATTGACAAGTTTTCTCATTCATTGAGTTAGAAACTTGGAGGTTTATATTAAATCTTGTTTCGGTTTAACAGACTAATAATGTCAAATTTTTTCCACTAATAATTTTAACATATAGAAGTGATAATTTAGTTTATCACAATTAAGTTTGCACATCACTGTATAGTTTATTTTCATTATCATGCTAAAAAAACAGACTACAACATTGAACAATTTTATATATTAATTTAAATTTGGGGTTAATGAGCAGTATTTTTTTTTACTTGCACCTTAATTTAATTAATAAGATATAACTTTCTTGAGACAGTATCTGAACCATAGACAATCGATTTTTGGGGAGATTTTTATTGCTTGTCTGTTGCCCTATCCCTGTTTTCAGCTGTGTACATAACATATTGAAGATAGACTTGACATTGGCTTTAACTTTAACTTTCAAAATGAATATAGTTTGCTTAAGGAAACAGAAAGGGCGATTATGTCAAATACTAGCGAAGATTCTTCAAAATAAAAATTTAAAACAAGAATTTACTTTTCGTCCAACAACCTTTTATTGCACCATTTGACACAACACTCTCAATACATATTTAACCCAACAGTCAACCAACCCTTTGACTCAATCGTTGTCTGAAATAGTAATCAGTTGCATCTGTTGATTATGGACTTAAAGAGCAGATGTGGGTCCCATTTTTAACGTCTCTTATATGATATGAACCAGTACATGCATCAACAAAGAATCTTGAGAAATAGTATTCTTAAAAACAAATCATTTCTATTCTCCTAATCCCTGAGTCTGAGAATATGTAGGATAGGGATCTTGCAGTTGGATTTAAAAACAATTATTTTTACCAGTTTCAGTACAGACATACATCATACCATGTTTATGGATGGATAGAGTTAGAGACAATTTTAGCCAAATATAGCGCAGAAACAATAAGCTATCTCATGCGGGCGAAGTTGCTGTCCATGGCATTGAAACGTCAGGTCCAGCAACCCAGGTTAACTATAGGGAGCCAAATCTCTCCTTTGTTTTTCAACCACCCGGGGTATTAGGTTAAATAATATATCCGAAAACCAACTCTTTGATTGCACGACCTTTGTCTGAGAATTCCTCCACATGAACCACCGAACCAATTATCTGTCCACAATATGATTTAGAGTAGCTTTGCTGCTTGCAAGGATCACTGTAGAAAATTTAGCAAATATCCTAATGACACAATGAGATTAAAAAGTTTTGAAATTTTTCATCAGATTTTAAAAATATTTCCAAGAGCATCAGAACGATCAAAAATTAGATCTTTTAAAGCGAAGTTACTCTGTAAATTTAAATGTTCGTCTTGTTTATGTTGCGAAGAATCTGTCTGTTGGCTAAATGTCCGTCAAAAACATTACTATCTATGTTTAGGGAAGAGATAAATACCTGGGTAAAGGGATGTTTAACCCTCCAAACCTTGAAACCCCTCATTTTACTAATATACATATTTTTCTCTGAAATTGCCTAGTCGAGCACAAAACCCTCCCCTTTATTTTGAAATAAATTGAAAACACTGGTGTTATGGTTGAGCATAGAAAAAACCTACCTCCCCCCTCGAACTTATCTTTATAGAGGCAATAATCTATCGGCGGTTTTCTCAAAGAGTTTTATAGATCACAGAACCACCCCCCCCCCCCCTGTTGTTTTCAATTTATCTGAAAAATAAGATCGTGGATGAGATTATGCTCGAATGGGACTTTGAGCAAAAACACCCAGATATTAATTGGGATTTATTTAATTACATCCAATCTATAAATCTGCTGCTTTTCTTTCTTGTACTTGTGTTAAAATACTAAATAGCAATTGTGCTCGATTTTAATACAAGATAAACATTGAAAATTTTGACACATTACAAACTATCCCGATTTTGTATTACTTTTGAGGAACATGATTCCAGTTACGTCATATTTTTCTTTCCCGAAAAAGGGAAGGGGGGAAGAAAATCTCTTCAAAAGAGATGGGGAAAACCCCCTTTTCTCCCATATCTTTTTTCTTCCCCCTTCCCTTTTTTTTCTTCCCCCCTTCCCTTTTTCGGGAAAGAAAAATATGACGTAACTGGAATCATGCTCCTCAAAAGTAATACAAAATCGGGAAAGTTTGTAATGTGTCAAACTTTTTTGTGAAGATTTCCATATGGACCATTGAGTATTTACTCCATAACACACTTTGCCTGTCTGTCTACCATTAACATTATAATTTTATTTGTTTTACTTTTGTGATTGCTATTTATGATGTTGCCTTTCTTGTTTGCAGTAGCTTAGCAAATTATTAGGTACAATTACAATGTTAAATTTTATTTCGTAGAATACTCAAAATTAATCCTTTTTGTAGAAAAGGTAGGGTGTCTTTTAATTCTTTAAGTATTTAACCTTTAACGGTCGGGGGGGGGGGGAGCTTTGAAACACTAACCTATATTCTTTTATATTATTTTTTTAATACCTCTATCCTAACGGACTTAGTATACCAGTAACATCTAGGTAAAAAGAAATACTATTTTTTTACTTAAACAAAGTATGATGTTGCCAAAATACTGATATATCCTTTATCTCCTACCTCCAGGGTTGATGCTCCAAAAATTGGGATCTGGAAATTGTTACCACTTCTTATTGATTTGAATCCTACACAAAATTTAAATAATTCAATGGTAAAACTTTCTATTTGGACTGAAGAAGCTACAGGCGAAGCTTCTATTACATTTTATCAATGAATAATGAACCAATTATATAGTTTTATTCCCAGAGGTTTGGCTTTTGCAGATAAACAGTTAGGCAACATTGTTTTCAAATAAAATGAGAACACTGAACTGTAATACTGTAAAACTCACTGTATTGACACCAGTATGTCTCTCTTCTGTCCCCTACGAGAATGTTTACATTAGCAGTAGGGTTACATTCAAAATAGGTTTTACTCATATCTTCATACACTATGCTACTATTAATATTCAATATGCTGAAATTCTGCGGCTCATTAGTGCCTATGTAGCGGCTGTCAAACACTGCTCTAATCTATTATTCCTAATCTTCTAATGTCTATCCAAAGTCAATCTCTGTCCGAGGACAAGGGATATTTGTTTCTCCCTCAAATGTTGTAGGAAGAATCCAACCAGACTATGAGAGACAATTAACAACTCGGTGGAGGGGTTGGGGGGAAGGGAGTAGGGATATGTGAACACCTCCCTGAACGAAATTCTCTTTGCTAACCCTCCCCTCTTCTCATCCCTCCTCTACTATAAGGGTCGGTCTTTCCGTCCGTAAATGTTATCTCTTTTCTTTAAACTATTCTGACACTCTACAAGTGTTAATATCTAATTGTTTCAGAGGTTCGCTTTTACGGATGTTGTCATCATTGTTTTTCTATTTTTTAACCCCCTTCAATTATTATTTACAACATCCTAAATTGTAATATTACATGTTATCAAAATTCCCATAGGGTTGTTACATGTACCCTAGTATCAAAAGAAAATTATAATTCCGTCTGTCTAAGTGTCATAATTTGTTTAAAAATTCTTAAAGTCCCTTCTGTGAATGGTAAGGAGTTACGTCTGTTTTGAGCTAATGCATTTCCCCTACTCTAACTATTTATGTAGCGCACCTGACATTACAGCAGTAGGAACCATTTTAACGTGCAGATGGACCTCATCTTACGCTTTAGCCGCTGAGGGTTTATATTTTTCTCTTAATCCTGACAATATGACAAAGGTCCAAGTATTGAGAAAATAAAGAGACAAACAGTGAGGACTTTAAATAGAACTTCAATCCCCTGATGCGCTTTTTTATCACATTGTTGGAAGTGCAGCTACTTCAAAATAAATTAATTTTACGTTTTAGTAAAATATATTTTCTTATTTATATTATTATAAATATATTGTGCATTTTCTTAAGGTAAATGCAGGTTTTAATCATTTACCTGGGAATGGGATCCTCTTGAATATTGAAAAACAAATTTAATATTACTGAACTTAAAACGTCTAACCTTGTCTTGAAGTTGAAGTCTGTAATTAAACATACTAATTAGATATCGCGGGTAAAAGACAATAAATAAACGATAAGTTGATGAAAATACCCAATGATGAGATTCAATTCTTTTTGATAAATAACTCTTTTTGTAGACTAAAACCAATCAACAAACATTTATTACAATTATCCAACGATTTAAAGCTAGCAAATGAGAGACATTGGTTATAAAACTTTTCGAACTAGTATTATTTACAGTTTAATGTTCTCTCCATCCCTAAAATAAAATATAACATCTGCACAAGAAAAAAGAAGTGTATTCAACTACCTCACTACAATAGCTGCCAAAACTAATCTTTATATCATATTGATACCTTCCTTTCTTTCATAGTAATTAAATACAGACATTACATACAATTTATTTATTTATATAGATACATAGACATCTTCTATATTAGAAAATTAGAAATAATAGAGAGTCAATATGAATAGGTTTAGTTTTTTTTTGTAAAAGATTTCAACACCATTATAATATCTCCGTTGAAGTGTCGGGATCTAGTCCAGGCCACAATGTGTCATACTAGAGACGTTAAAGAATGATCAGCCAGCATTTAATTTACCCATTTTTCTCCTAATATTTTTTGATAGAAGTTGATGTAGATGTTTGTTATTTGGTCAAAGATGCTTAGACAGAAAAATTAAATGTTATAATAGCTGTAGATGAATGGATATATTGACAGGGGAAAATTTGATGTCAATTTAGGTAATTAGTTATTTATTCGTCAGTTAGTTCATCGAAAAAGAAGGGAGGGGATAGGATGAAGGTAGAGGAAGTGGGGTAGTCAGCTGGTAGTATCACTTTAGTATAATACATGGAAAATGGTGCAACATCCAAGTAGTTATATATCGGTAAATGTTCTCTAGTTATAATATTTCTACAGTTTATAAATACGTAAATACATCAGACAAACAAAAATCAATGAGAATGCTTCTTTAGAATCGCATCAATTCTATAATTATTGTAAGAAGATACGTCTGTAATTTCTTCTTTTTTTATTATATCCTAGCGGCTAGGCCCCTAGATGCCTTAAGGTCACTTGAGGTAAATGGGGTAAGTCGACCTTTGATTTTACTTTTTTCCGGCGATGTGAGGTAATCTCTTGGGGATTTCTGGTAGTAGGGTGAGAATTTCGTACCCTCCCACAATATAGATATGAACCTTTTGTGAACCTATGAGAAGCTTCAGTGTTAAGGAAAACAATTTTGGTTTAGGGGGAAGCGAGAGTTTCAACAGACAAACATTTTATTACATTTACATAAGGATTAAATGATTTTGATAAATCATAATGGTAAAAGTATTAATCAAACACACGAATTTAATGTTTATTTTTCAAATTTGTGTTACTTTGTTGTTTATGAAGATTATTGTCCTTTTCAAGAAGCAGACAGGTAATTTTAAGAATAAAAGACAGTTAATGATAATCTTATATATTCTTAATTAATGGTTATTTATAACTTATAGTGTAATCATTCACCGATGGTTGCAGGGATTGTAAGGGATAAGACAAAAAACGGTTAATTAATGTATTAATTACGATAAACAAAATTACCCCTTCTGTACATCAAAATTATATGACATATTTGTGAACACTTAAAGTTTGGAATGAACCAATTACAATTCAATAACAGTACCCAAATATATCTCGAACAAGATATCCTGGTTATAAAACTTTGGGTATAAGTCCAATAAAATTTAGAAGCCAATGTCCTCTCCCACCCTGGGTGGATGAATGACTTAACAAGGTTGACAACATCCATTAAACAAAAGCTAGAAAATCGTTAACGAGCATAATTAACAAGTAAATCGTGAAAATAATACTATGGCTAAAAACACATAAAATACAGTTAATAATTATTTCTCGCATCGTATTTTAAACAGCTTTCCGCGGATATAGAATGTACAATTTTAAGAACTAATCCAGTTTTTTAGCCCCGAGGTGCCGAAGGCACGGGCTAAAAAATTGTTTTTAATCTTATGATTGTACATTTTGATAAATTCATAGAAAGTTGGATATAATACGATGCTGGACATAGTTTTTTTTTTGTATGGATGAGAACCGGTTCTTATCCACCGGATTCAAATGAATACGAGAAATAATATTAATTTCTTTTGTAAACTATGTTAATAAATGAAGTGTCTAGTTCAACCCCCACCACCTCGAGTGCCTCTAGAGGCTTAGCTGGTAGTGAAAAATAAATTGATAAAAGATTTATCACATTTTTTTCAAAACTAAAAACAGATTTTCTGTTCATAATTAAAGCGTTGCTACTACGTTTTCATAAATAAGATAATATTTGCTGCGCTATTTATCATTTGATCGTCATGTTTTTTTTTATTATAAGAAAAGTACGAGTCTAAATTTGTGTTATGTGTCTTATCTTCCTCAATAAATATAATTAAATATCCACCCAAGTCCAGAGAATTCTCGTTTCAATAACAAATTATTATTAGTGGGTTCGATATAGGTCTAGGATAGGACAACATATTGAAATTAAATTGTCGTATCCCTTTTTCATTTGGGTTCGGGGAGGAGGGGTAAGAGGTCCACTCGGTGGTAAATAGAAAAAACAATAAATAAAATGTAAACAAATTGAAGGTAATTTAATAGAAATTTATTTCAGTTGAAAGAAAGAAAATATTTTTTTCAAGTATTGCAGCTACTCTGCAACCAAGATATGCTTGACTGACTGACCACAAACTACTCTATAATTAATGCATTACAATTAAAAATGATTCTTAATAATTTATTCAGAAGCTTTGCTGTAAACTTTTGATTTAAAGATTTGTTTTATAAAAAAAATCATTAAAGGCAGTACTCAGCAGCCTCAGAAGCATTCGGCTGCGCAGCTTACAGAGCCTTGCTATAAGCCAACAAACTTTCATATGAGGGCTTTGACAAATCTGCAGTGCCAGGCGAAACTATTTGAGGAAGAACAAGCCACACTAAGTCACAACCACCCTTAGCCACAGTAACACTTAGCCTAAGTGACCCTCAACCGTTGCCACTCTTACCCTAAGCAACCAAGGATCAAAAGGAATAAGACAATTAAAGATAAATTGATGTATATCCTCAATGTTGATAAACAAAATTTCTCCTTCTGTTGATTACAATTAGTTGTTGAAAAGTTTGGACGATCAACTTAATAAACCAACTTATCAAAATTGATCAAAAGTAACCAAAGTTGTTAAGCAAACCAATAGGAAAACGGTATTATTATAAAACTTTGGGAATTAGTATAATAAATAGCCCATCGTCCCCCTTCTCCCTGATAAACCACTCTCAGCGAAATTATGCCTAAGCTGCCACTCTCAGCCTTTCTAAGCAGAGGGGCGCCGGATCCTGAGTTATGATATAGAGTTGCTGTGCTGCTAAAATGTTTTCAAATGTTGAACCGATCATTAGGAGGTAAAAGATGGAAAACCCAAAACTTCAGGGATCTAGGGATAAGCCAATGTACAATAAATTAATATAATTCCCCAAAGATGATAATAAAATTACCCTGTAAGTAGATTTTTGCATAAACAGTTAGAGCACTGCCAGTTTGGAAGCAACCAATCAAAATTTCTGAACCAACGAATATGATAACGTGGTCCTAAAACTTTGGGTACCAGTGTAAATTACAATTCTATGTACCTTCCCTCCCTGCAAAACTCAGTCTCGTTCATCAATCTTCAAATACTGAATTATAATTGAGATATTTTCTCTTTTCTATTTTCAACTGAGAACGGGGTTAAATATTAAATGTATTTTCAGTCAATAATCATCCTTTATTTTTGTTAGTTTATTAAGTTTTTAAAACTGGCCAATAGATTGTCATATACTCTAAAGAAATGATAATCTTAGCTGGCTAATTAAGGACCTCCCCCCCCCCCTTCAACACCCATTACCCTATCCCATACTAAACTGGATGAACGAACTGACCAATAAATTAGGTCCACATTAGCAACCTAAATTGACGACACATTTTACCCATTCAATAACCACGCATTCTTTATCCACTGTATTAACACAGACAAACTTATGATCATTAATATTTTTTTTTAATTTCATAATTGTTAATTAAAAGATTAAACTCTATCAACTATTCGAAATTGATTTGTCTTCTTTGTAATTGGTCAGATTTTTTTGACCGCTTGTGATTGGTCCATTGCTCACTATGTCTATATTGATCTGTACTTCCTTAGGAAGCAAATACCTCTTGTAAACCTTGGATGCGTGAAAGAATTGTCTCCGATAAAACTAGTGTTGTGTCGAACTTTCTGCAAAATCTAAATATTTACTCAATGTCTAACTGCCTATGTTTGTTTGAAATTAATAATTATATCTTTCTGCTTCATCGTAACAAAAAAAACAACTATATTTTGTAACCAAATAATTGATCAAACGGCAATTTTCCGCCGATACTGTAACACCTGTTTATAGGCCATTGCAAATCCTGCTTTGAAAAGATAAGCGACAAGATTGATTGAATACAAATCAGACATGTAAATTTAGCAATAACAAGTCAGATTTGACAAATGAGTAATCAACAAAATAACTTTAGGTTTTTTTTAACAGTATTAACAGTATTTTTAACAGTATTTTTTAGGGTTTTATTTGAACACAGTAATAGTGTCTGACTAATTATGACGTAACAAAAAAAATTAGCCAATGATAGGCCGTTATTGACCAATGGTAAAATTTATTGTGGCCTCTCATTGGCTAATTTTTTTTTGTTACGTCATAATCAGTCAGACACTATTACTGTGTTCTTTTTAGTTTAAATTAGACAATAGAAAGTGATAATAATGTTTTCTAAAATGGCTGGATTAGAACCAGTTCCCAGTTATACTATTGCTATACTTATTAGTATAGCACCGTATAAACAATGTTCCTTAAATGTTAAATTAAAATCATAAAATCAGTTTCATTAGCCAGTCCTTTGGCTCCTCGGGTCTAACAAAACTCATTATAATCTTAAAAGTTGTCATTCTATTACCAACGGAAAGCTGTCGAAATTACGACGTGATGAATAACTATCAAATTTAGTATATGTGTTAAAATATTCAACACATTTTATTTCATAGACATCCGCTATAATTCAGTTTTCATTTAATTAACATAAATTTATTATGATAAAATTTGCATTTCTAACTAGAATGATAACATACATAAAAGAGACAATTAACATTAACATATACAAAAAAGGTTGAGTATATTATTACTATGTATTTTTGAAATGAATATAAAATAAAGCTTGCTATCTAATCTAGGTTATACTTTTACAGTTAGTAAAGATTCTAAATCGTACCTTACTGTTAAAAAAAAAACATTTTTTGAATGGATATAACAGTTCTAATATGAATAAGTAAATTATCAGAGCTTTCCGTTACAAATGCATTTACTGATTAAACCTAAACAAAGAAAAGCTTTGCTTTTAAAAATGTTCAATTAAATTAGCATAAATAGAATGCAAACATTTTCAGTAACACAATTTATGTAAATGATATGAAGTAAATAAAACATTTTAGTCTCAATATTTAACTAACATTAGTTTTATATGAAAAAATAGCAAAGGACGAATATAAAAGTTTTAGAACGTTAACTACATAATACATGGAGGGTGGGGACATTGTACTATTTATTACAGTAGTCATCAAAGTTCTTAGCTACCCTCCTATTTGATATTTAAACTTTTGTGATTGACTGTCAAAAAAAGTTTTTTTTGTTTATATTGCAAATTGATACAAATTTAAGTTGCCATGTCTTGAAACAGTTTAAAAGTTGATGATATAATACTGATATTTACTGTTTTTTACTAGTTCTGTATCTCAAAAACCATTACTAAACTATTTATTACCAGAAAAAAATTATTAATGAACAAAAAAATCATTGAAATAAAATTCCGCTACAACCCATCAACATTGTCTCCGAAATACAAAGAAAAATTTGAAAACTCCTTTAACAAGATTTAAACTTTTCCTTTTTATCTCTTTTCTTATAAATCCTACAATTGAACTTAAGGGAATAAGGGATAAGAGATTTCGTGAAATATAAAATTATCCTAAAGTAAGTTATAAATGTTTCCAGATATGATCCTAAAGGTCAGGTTCTTAAATTTTTATGAAATAATCTTAAAATCTGTCAGTTCGATAACATTCCTAAGCTACATGGGATTAATACAGAAGAAAATAATGGTTAATCGTTATTTTAAACACCTTTCCTTACCACCCTGATAAGCACAAACTTTTCTAAATTCATCAAAATACTTTAGAAAATACTTTACAATTTAAACAAACAATGTTGTCCTTAAGTAGCCCAAAAGGGATAAATGAGAATAATAAAGCAAATTACCAAAAAAGGAAAATTTCTATCCCTCTAACTCATTCATAAGCTGTGATAATAGGGATGTTAATATTCTGGATTATACCTGGAATCTTGAATCCGCTTGGTCATTTCATTAGCTTGAATTATTCAGTATTGTTAACCCTTACAGATCGGGGGGGGGGGGGGGGCTCTAAGAGCCCCCCCCCCTCTAGTTTTTTCAATCTCATTTTTTTTGTAGGTAAGATGAAGTGCTGTGACTTCATGACTTTTTAACTTTAGTAATTATACGTCGGCAAGAGTTGATTTTATTAGGATATCTGGTCTGTGTCGGTCGTGGTGTCCGGTCAAAGTCGGTTGGGTAGCACCAAAATTAGAAAAAAATTCTAAAAAAAATCTTAATTTCTACATTATGACTTTTGTGTATAAGGAGAAACCTAAAATTTTTTTGGTGAATACTTAGATATCAATGACCTTCTGAGAAAAAATGTGTTATGACCGTTTGACCGCTCCCTGACCGACTTTATGACCGATTTTTGTCCGGCTTTTACTACAGACATATATCATGAATATCGTGGCTTCTATTACAGCTAGAGTCCTATAAATTTTTTTTGGTAAATCCTTGAGCAACATCAAACAGATAAAAATATTAATCGGCGCCGCCAACCGCCGTTTTACCGCCGTAACTGCCGAAAATGGCGGTTTCCGTTATTGCCGTTTTTTGGCGATGATCAGAAAAAGTAATTTTTTTGTTATGAAAAATAAAAGTTCGTCCTAAAATTTGGTCATCCTAGCTGCAAAATTGGCCGCTCTACAGCTGTTTTAAAATTTAGCGGCTGGCCGCTAAAAAGCGGCTAAGGAGCGGCCTGGCTGCTATGACTAGAAAAAGTAATTTTCTCTAAAAATACACATGAACCACCAGAAAAAAATTTTACGTCTTTATCTGTAACAGGAGCCGAGATAGAGGGGGGGGGCTCTTGGAGCCCCCCCCCCCCCCTGATCTATTAAGGTGGGAATTGGGGCCCGAGCTGTAAGGGTTAAGTATTATATCCATTCCCTATTTTTATAAAAAAAAATTTTGGTTGAAAAGTTTGGACACTAGTAGTTTGAATCCAACCAATCAATTTTTAAAATAATTAACACAAAGCTTTTAGTGGTAATAAAACTTTGGAGTGGATACAAAACAGTGAAAAACATAACAGCGAATGTTACAAAACCGCGAATGTTACAAAACCGCGAAATTACAAAACAGCGAATGTAACAAAACAGCGAAAAATAATATACTATTAAAAAAATCTACTATAAAAAATAAAAAAAATGTTCCAAATTTTAAAAGAAAATCTTCCAATCTTTAAAATTTTATATATATAAAGAATAACTAACCACTCTACCTACTTAGTGATCTGTGGGTTTATGAATGAAGAAGATGCCCTGGCTCGCTCCAAGTTTTAAGAGGTCGTTGCAGGTCGTGCCATCAATCCTAACCCATCGAGGAAGGGCAGGAGGACAGAGAGGCTGGATATGTTGAATGTGTCCCTCAAGAGTTATAAGAGAGCAAACATGAAAGAGATTCTGTTTAGAAACCATGACACTTTTTAAAATTCACTTGTTTTTTTGTTTTTTTTGTTTTTATATACATAAATTGTTCATTGATTTAATGTATAATATGTTTTCTCTTTGTTTGAATAATAAATTTTAAAAAATTCCTACATAGTTATACTTTTGTAACAGTCGATGTTTTGTTACATTCGCTGTTTTGTAATTTCGCGGTTTTGTAACATTTGCGATTTTGTATCCACTCCAAAACTTTGGGTACCAGAGTAAATTAGGTACAAATGTTCCCTTCTTCCCCGTGATTACTGCCCAATACTAAAAATAAAACACTAGGAATTTTATTTTGCTGTCATTCATCTAAAAAATTAACAGTAAAGGTGTAATAAAAGCAAATTATATAGTAGCAACGTTCAATGAACAAACAAGTATATCTGAAAGTTTTTCAAACACAATTTATTTCTTTTTATTGCTTTCAATTTAATTTCAGACGTTTAAGTTTTTATTTGTTTTTAAAAGCAAAGATTTTCAACCATTGTAGTTTTGTTAGACAACAAAATTCATATAAAGAAACATTGACGTTGAAATAACATATCGATGGAATGTAAACAGTTCTGAAATTACACCAGTTTCAGACATAAAGCAACTCATTTTTATTCTTTGTATATATATAATTTGCATTGTACTTAAACTTTGTATAATTAACACATTCTTTTGTTTACCTTTAATTTATAGAGTCTCTTAGATCATATTTTTAGAAGGGAAGAGGTGATCTTAAAAATACTTATCGTGGAGTAGGGTGGGTTGGGTTTCATAAATATAAAAAAAAAATTTCCGAAAATTTTCCAAATATGCCGGTTATAGTTAACATGACGCTCTATATACTGGGACCTTTCATTCTAGGCCTTGTCTTTTCTAAGGTTAGAACTTGGCTTTAAATTTAAAATCAATTTTGTTTTATGGTTGGAGCAAAAACTACCAGAATTTTGAAGAAAAAAGATTAGATTTCCTTACACATTAAATATTATTTTTTCTTTCAATTTCGTTAATCTTTAAAATTATATTCGTCTCATTGTATTTTAAAGAGTTCCATTTCTTAATTGATTTTCGTTAAAGTATAAAAGTGTATTGTTCTTTTAGAATGTTATAGCTACCCTATATTTAATTGTCCCTAGTAGAAAGGTACAAAGCCTCTGCCATGATATCATTTAAAATTTTACAAAGATTCAGAAAACCAGAGAGTAGAAAACCTATTTTTATTTCCTTGTAAAACTCTACAGTCAATTTCTCAAAGGTTTTGTATTTTCTCGTATTCATTCGAATCCGGTGGATAGGAACCGGTTCTCATCTATACGAAAAAACTATGTCTAGCATCGTATTCTATCCAGCTTTCTACGAATATAGAAATGTACAATCATAAGATTAAAACCAGTTTTTTAGCCGGCGCCTTCGGCACCTCGGGGCTAAAAAAGCTAGTTTTAATCTCATAATTGTACTTTCTATATCCGCGGAAAGCCGTTTATAATACGATGCGAGAAATAACTATTCTGATTTCTTTCACTTTCTCTGTGTGTGTTTTCTTAATTCTTACTTTTTAATCATCCTCTTTTCTTTTACTTTACCCAATTGTGTTCAAGAGCAAAAAATTGACAAAAAATTAAATTTGCTTCGAATGATCTTTTTATCTTATCTACAATACAACGTAATAAGATGTATGTACATCAGTCCGCCTATCCATCCATTGGGTAACTACAATACTAACTGTAATTAATTTCATTTTGATGGAAATACATTATTGAGGGAATAACCTCATGCGAGGGACTAAGCCTTCACCAATTTTTAATAATTATCATTCGTATTTCTTATTTTAAAGTGACAGGTTGGCTCTCTGTCTCTGTCTTTCTGTAGTGACGAATCTCTCTTATCTCTGAACTGATAGGTTTCTCCTTTAAAATGCAGCTTCGTACATGCCCAGAGAAGGTTTATAAGTTTGACTAGAATTGACATGATGTCTGCCTGTCTCTGTCTTTCTGTAGCTATGAAGCTCGCTGACTCTGGCACCGATATGTTTCTGCTTTACATTTCAGTTCCATATATGTCCAAACAAAAAATGGTGGTTCATTTTCATAAAGAATAGAAACTGCGCATGCAAATGCAAGCCAAAGTTTTATTACACCTTTAAAAACACACTCACACACACGCTCACATACACATAAAACCAAACACAACACCAACATACACACACACACACACATAAAACTAAACATAAACACTCACACACACACACTCACACATTGTAGTTATACCTGAAGCCCCAATGAGGGACAAGATTTCTAAAGACAAACAGAAATAATTTTCAAAATTACAAATCAAAGCATAATCCAGTGTCCAGTAAGATCTCGAAAATGCCAAAATTAACTAACAAAGAAATATGATCATTGGAATGTAGTTATCCCCCCTTTTTTTTACATTGTATAAAGAGGAGAGGGGGAGGGGGGGGGTTGTAACCCTAAAAATAGAAAGGCTTAATCAGAAAACAACAATTTTATTAATTAATGATTTATTCTAAAATTATCCATGTTTTTATTTATTGTACTTTATAAAAAAAACCAACACGATTCTTTCATAATTTTTTCTTGACAGCAAAGCTTCTCTTTCTGTCTTATGTGACTTTTGTTGATACTTCCGTAATGATCAAATATCGATAATTCAACTGTCGGACGGTAGGTTGCAAGTCAGAATGAAATATATTTTAAAGAAGTTGTATCAACTTTTTTGCTTTTTATTTAAGATAGCTAGCCGGTTCTTTCAGTAAGTAGTAGATGTAAAATTTTTCATAGAATTCAGATATGAAATCGGTTTTTTTTGTAGACCTCTTATTTTTTAGGTAATTTAAGTTTTTTAAAAAAATAATTAAGTCGGTTTTAAGGTACTAAAACGCAACAAAATAAAAGAAGAAAATAGCCAGTATGAACAAAAATAGTAAGATCTTTAATTTGACACCTTACTTTTAAAATTCTGTTGAGTAATTGTTGAAAAAATCTATTTTTTTAACCTCGGTTTAATCAAAACATTAAACCTAAATATTTTCTCATACAGACATAAAAAATATGGGTTCATATATACCATTAGAATGAGAAAAATAATATGAATCCATTCTAAGCGAAATTGAAAAAGTTTTAAAAAATTGTAATAAAAAATAGAAAAAATAAAAAGTTTATTTTAAGAATTGTAACTACTAAACTAGCCAATCACAAATCGCAAAAATTGACGAATCGGGAAGCTTAATCTATAAAATTAACCTATAGAATTGCCAGAAAAAAAGGAGAACGTTCATACAATATATACAATAGATACTACAATAAATATAGTGATATTAAAGAAAAATTATGAACAAATATGCATCAGTCTGTTTATAAACTTCAAAACAATGCAGTTAAAAATACATTATTGTTTCTTGTGTTTAAAAAATATCTGCTACATTGCATTGTCTTTTGTTTAGGTTTAGTTCAGGTTTGGTTCAAGCTAACCCTTTAAAGCCGAAAATTATGATTCTTAAAATAAACTTATTTTTTTTGTAATAGTTTTATAAAACTTTTTCAATTTTGCTTAGAATAGATTCGTAATATTTTTCTGATTCTAAAGGTATAAATGAACCCATGTTTTTTATGTTTGTTTGAGAAAATATTTAGGTCTAAAGTTTTCATTAAACCGAGGTTAAAAAAATAGATTTTTTCAATAATTACTCAACAGAATTTTAAAAGTAAGGTGTCAAATTAAAGATCTTACTATTTTTGTTCATACTGGCCATTTTCTTCTTTTATTTTGTTGCGTTTTAATACCTTAAAACCGACTTAATTATTTTTTTAAAAAACTTAAATTACTTTAAAAATAAGAGGTCTACAAAAAAACCGATTGCATATCTGAATTCTATGAAAAATTTTACATCTACTACTTACTGAAAGAACCGGCTAGCTATCTTAAATAAAAAGCAAAAAAGTTGATACAACTTCTTTATGAATTGCACTGTTTACTTTAAAGCTACTTTACAATTCATGGGTGTTTGTAGGAATGTTAACTTAATGAATAACGTAACATATCTATTTATATCCATCTTGCCTTTTAGTAAGTACATCTACTCTAAGATACAACTGTGTTTGTAATTCGCTGTATAACCCTTCACGCTATCCTGTCTTTTGTTTATTATGCTTTGTAAGACAACCAGAGTACTAAAAAATCTATGTCACATATTATTTCTCGATTTATATTCAAAAGCTTCTGTACTGAATGGACATAATTGCCCTTGCTAGATTTTAACACTCCTCCCACCTCCCTTTTAAATTCTTTTGTTTCTATGATTCCCTTCCCATTGGCATTCATTCTTCTTTCTTTACCTGGTTGTGCAAACGAGTCGACTATTTGAGAACTATAGCTAATTCCAATTTAAAATTAAGCATATATCTTTCTTCTCTACAGCTGTGTCAATGTGTTGGTTTTAACCTAACCCAAACCTTTCTGAATACTAAACTATATTGTATAAATGTCAAAATTTTAAAATCACTGCTACTCAATTAATTATTACTAGAACCCTATAGACTAACTTTAAAAAATCGAAAGATTAGGTTGAAGTTGACCTATTACCTTAAAGTTTAGCTATAAAAGATTTTTTTTTTGGGGGGGGGGGGGGGTATGAGGTTAAAACAAACATACCTGTTACTGTAATATTTAGAAATATTTTTTGTCCTATTTTCTGTATAATTGCGGGAGCATTTATGCATCAGATATCGGATAAAATCAGGTATAAAAAGACATTAGTGTGTCATTTACACTTTTTAATTTTTAAACAGTGTTTCATAAATAACACATCGTAATGCACCCTATTCGAAAAATAGCATAAAACTTGCCCTGAACCAATAATAAACTTCCCTAAAAACTTTTGAATTATCAGCTTATCAGCTCTATACTTGACACACAAATTTCCTGTTACTTTGTTATAAAAAATTTCCTCTAACCTTTTTTCATCTAAATTTTGTTTATGTGTAATGATAGAGCACCCTGCAGGGGCTAGGCAGCGTTTAAAACACAACAACATATTAAAACCTATCTAATCCAAATGATTTCAATAAATCCATTATCAATAATCATGTCACAAGAAAAAAAACGCAAAATTATCATTATTGTACATAAATATCTTTAACTTTTTTATCCCTAATTCCCTAATTCCTGGTTCAAAACCTTGACATTTACAATCCCAAAATATTTCAATATTTTATGATAAATTGTTACATCCGTGTTGTTGTTGTCATGCATTTGGTGAAATTATTCAGGGATCTAAAGGGGTAAGAAAATAACCGATAAATTGAAGCACATCCCCAATGATGATATACAATTACAATTAATGGTTAAACCGCTTGGACAATCAACTTAATGAACAAACCAATCAAATTCCAATTTAAGTCCACAAAGATGTTATACCCAACGAATAAAAAAACATTATTATAAAACTGTGGGGACTAGTGTAAAAAATAGAGCAATGTCCCCTCCCTCTCTGCAAATTATTACCTGACATTATCAATATTTTAAGCAATATTGCCTTTTCTCCTTGCCTCTAGTTCCTTAAAATAAGACTGGGAACCTAAACCCATGGTGTTCTATCTCTTAGTGAAGGATTATATCTGCAAGCTAATAATATATCTAGGACAAATACGAAACTTTCTGTGAATTGTGAGAATTTTATTTTATTATTTTTTTTATTGAAGTTTGGAAACATTTTATCAAATTCTAATACTTTTTTTGGGCTTTAAATTTTAATCATTTTTGACTTTTTATCAGTTTTGTTGATCCCCAATTTCGCCAGTTATTAAATTATTGGAATCATAGCCTTCCGCCCTCTAACCCAAAAAATAAATCTTTTAAATTTAAAAGAAGTCTAATTAGATATAGTCTAAAGTAACGCTCTATTATTCCTCTTGTGTTTGTGTCCACTAGTGTACCAGTTCCTACCTAACAAATATTATTCAATTAGAATTAATAACAGGTACAAACTTCATTTTTGCTTGTGAATTCAGCCATTTTAACTAGTACAAACAGCAAAAAAACAAAATTCGACCCCTCTATCTTCTCCCACCCCCCTATTGTCAATTTTAAGACTTACAGAAGCCAAACACTCATTATCTAAAATAATATTTATGATTGTTAACCTGAACGAACTAACATATCAATTACTATGTTCAAATGGGCTATTTTGGACAGGTAAACAGAAATTCAACTGCATTTTTCTTTGAATTATCAATGAAGATTTTTTCTGAAAAGTTCACAAGTATATAACTTAACAAAGGTAAAATTTGACAAAAAATGCGTTCAGAATAAGAGGGCTTGATAGGAAAGGCCTTTAAACGAAAGAGGGGGTTTTTAGATTAGAGTAAAACACTAGAGGGAGAAAGAGTTAAATAACTGTATCTCCCTATTGCAACCGCCTTGTGCAACCTTTCTATTGGGTCATTGAAAATCAACCAATGGTATCGCTTATATTACACAGCCAAGTAGAAAAAAATATTTTAAAAGCAGACGAAAGAGGTCTTTGAAGGGAGGTAATTGTCTGTATATACATCTATACTATAGATCTGTTATTTTTAGGATAGTTTAGCTCTCTTGTAGGGTTCCCCTATTAAAAACTCATTCCATTATCGTTTATGAAATACTACAGATAGATTCTATTCTACAATTATTCTATGTCACCTTGCTCATATGAATATGCATTAACGGATTACAGTTCAAGGGTAGGAATTAACAGAAGGGTAACAACATTCAATATCAAGTATTTATTACAGGGCGACCAAACATTGAAAATGTAATGTGTTAAATTTTAAAGTTAAACTTAAACAGATTCAAGGTTTTTTTTTAATATATATTCAAGTTTTATTTTGGAGAACTACAAAAAAGACTGCAAAGAGCTGTTTATAGTTTAAGAATAATGAAAAATATTTTAGATCAAAGACATTTAAAACTCTTATATTTCTCTTATTGTCATTCACTAATTGACTATTCTTGTATTTTATTCACAGGGATTAATGATTCTATTGTAGGTATGATTAAAAAAATTCAAAAGAAATGTGTAAGGATTATTACTCACAGTTCAGCCACAGCACCTTCAGCACCATTGTTTAAGCAACTGCAAATTTTACCTTATGCTGAACTTCGTGATTATAATATAATGTTATTTATGCATAAATACCTACATGGTAATCAACCTGAAGTTTTTAATGGCCAATGGCCATACAGAAATCAAATTCACACTTATAATACTAGACGTAGAGACGATTTTAATGTCGATATAGCCACTAAAGCCTACATATTTAAATCACCCTTGGTACAGTTCCCAATGGTATTCAATTCATTACCGGAACAAATTAAGAGTATATGAGATTTCAGGGTCTTTAAGAGAAGAGTTTTTAATTATCAACTAAACAAAATAACTTAATAAGGTATGTATAGGCGTATTAAGTAGCAGGGATTCCTTTCTGGAGTAACGTAATAACTTAATAACTAGGTATGTAACTAGGTATGTATGTACGTAATAACTACCAGGGATTTCTTTTTCGAAATCCTTTTTTCTTTAAAAATCCTTTTGAAATTAATTAATATCTTTGATTCTCAAATCTTAATGGATTCTTTAAATAGGTATGTAATAAATAAATATCAGGGATTCCTTCTCCGGAATGAATTAGATTCTTAAAACTTTTTGGAATGACTTAACTACGCGTAAGCAGGGATGCTACTTTTCAGAATAAATTTTCGGAATAAATTTTCGGAATAGATTTTCGGAATAGATTCCTTTTTTCTCAGAAACTTAATTAAAACTAGCAAGTTATTTCTTCTTCTATTTATTAGTTCTTTATTAATTCTCCATCGCAGATTATTATATTATTAATTTACTAGGATTTTAACTAGCCTCATTATAAGTTCTTAGTTTTCATTAATTTAATCTTGAGAATTTAGTTTAATCGAGCAGAATCTTCACGAGAAAACTAAGTTCCTTAAACACGTACAAATTGAATTAGGAATTGTTGATTCTGTCGTTAATCAAATGAATCTGTCTGATAACATAATTGCAAATCTTTAAGATTTGCATGAGTACAAACTGTATTATTTAGAAGCTGCGCACGGGGGCATCCACAGCTGGTATGGGAGTCTGGAAGGGAAGGTCTGATGGGAAAGCTAGGGGTATAGCTGAGTCACAAAATTACAAGATAATATTGTTTTGACTAGTAAATAACAGATTTAGTCAAAGTCATTTGCGGGTGGTAGGCCAACAATAGTGCCCAACAACACCAGGTCACGCTCCAGCCTAGAGGGCTATGATTGCACCTGGCCATCCGTGTACGACACCTGTCATATAATATGAATATGTCGTATTTTTATCAATCATGTATTTTTATTTAATCATGTAATAAAATAATAGATGTGGTGGGAAATATAATTAATCCACCGATAATTATTAATCAATATTATGATATTATGATTGTAAAATAAATAGTAAATTACTCAATGGCGGAGTGTCCAAGATCGAGGCGGTTGTATGATCTTATGGATAAATAAATTATTTTGAATGATTTTTTAATTTTGAAGTATGACATAATAAAAAAAAATTTACTCTTTAATTTGAAAAGAGAAGACAATTAACTAATTTAATGAAAGAGTACATATCAATTGAAACATCCTATATATGGATATTTGTATGAAAAAAAAAAAAATAACAATGTAAATAGAACACTCTGTAAATGTACATTGTACGCACAATTTGCTGAAACACCTTGTAGGTAAGTAACATTTTCTGTTTATCGCCCTGTAATGTGACATTGATTTTAAAAAGTTATATTAGTGGATACACATATAGAGGCCTTTAGGGGCTCTTGAGGTTTTAGTTTTATAAAGAGAAAAGTACGTGTAATTTCACTTGTTAGGGTGGTTTTACCATCCCCAGGTCTTTTGAGAAGCTACCCTATATAGGTAAACCCTATCAGTTCAGCAGTTACTGAGATGTTTCAGTACAGACAGTTACAGATACTGTTGATCCATATGCTTTATCGCATACAATTTATTTAAATCACCCTGTGTAATGGACATTAGTGTACAATGTACATACAGAGAATATGGATAAATATGACACATGTGATTTTGCATTACACCCAGGGTCGAAAGGATAGACCATTGGACTAAAATATCTTTCACTAATATTTATGTGAACATTTCTGATTTAGTTGTTGTTAATTGTTGTAATAATGAAAAAAATAAAAAAAATATTTATAATGAACTCCCTGAATTCCAGTACATGCTCATGCATTTCATAGTTTTATTTATCTTCAAAGCAACAAGGACAATCATATCTATAAATAACGCAACAATGCCAGGTTAGAACAGAAAATATAAATTAGTTACTGTAAAAAGGTATAACTAAAGTTTGTTGTTCTTTGTCACCCAAATAATGAGATACTTTTTATTGCTATGCTACATTTGTAAACAACAGTTATTGTTAATAACTAATTACAAGCAATTAAGGTCATGAAAATTAGTTTTTTCATCAGGATTTGAATTAATTAAATTTGTAACTTTCATTTTTAATTTAATTTTGATCAGGCCTGGTAGTAAAAGTTGAAATTATTTAATTATTTTAAAAAGTTTAAACAAAAATGAGATTCCTTTTCTAGATGTAGTTCATCTTACTGTCTATCTTAATATTCATTCTATTCATATTTTTTCTTGTCCGTATGTCTATCAGCAATAATAGAAAGGACATTGTATTTGTGTGGGAAAATTTTTTATTTGATAAATGGTATCTTAGGGAAAAAGGTGTTTGTTTTGCTGATTTTGCTTAGCAATGGACATCTAATCCATAACTAATTTTGTCTTTTGACTGTCTGTAGGGCTCCAAAAACAAAGTAAATGTTTTCTTAGCTTACTTTGAATGTATATATGTTAATAGAAATATCCAAGAGACATATAGTCTAAATCAGCCAACAGTAGAATAGTGAAGGTACATCCCAAACCTATCATTAGTTAAAACATTGTCGAATTTCATAGGTTAAAGCTTTTTTTGGGTAAATTATTTAGTGGCAAACCACATAATAAGTTAGTTATACATAGTTGAATTTCTTAGCATAAAGAAAGCTTTCTAAAAATTATTTCGTCAAAAAAATTCATCGCGCTATTTTTTAAACTAGCGACTTCGCCCCTAGCCTCTAGGGGCTTCGCCCCAAGAGATGGTAAAAAAAGTGTAAGGTGAAATTTGTAAGGACCAAGCAAATCTTCTACAAAGGAAATATTCCACAAAGAAAATCTTCTACAATGGAAATCTTCCACAAAGGGAATTCTCTACAAATAACCAAGGATATTTCTTACAGAAAAAAATAAAAATGGGGGGGATTTTTTTGTTTTTTGGGGGGTTGGGGGTGTCCCACCCCCAAGAAAATAGCTTAAAACCACCACAGGACCAATAGGTATATACCCTGAAGAGTAGAATCCGATCGGTTCAGTGGTTACCGAGATCTTAAGGGACAGACAGACGGACAGACATCAAGCGCTATTTTTTAAATAGATCTCGATTATAACAAAGAATAAACAATTGTTTTCATGTCTGATAAATATCTCTGTTGAAGTTTAAAGAAATATGGGGTCAGATGGATCATCTCGAAATAATATGTCTATTGCTAATTGTCAAGATTTACAATGCCACTTAATATCTGCTCCATAAATTCGTTTGTCCATCTTTTCTTTGTGCTCTGCTTCCTATGTTTTTTTTTTCATCCTATTAAATACAGCATCTTCTAATATGTATCGGGATAGTTTTTGTTATTACTTCGCTACTTTTGTACAAAACTGAAATTATATTTGTTAAATACATGTATTTTAGTTTGTTGTTCAGCAAGAAGACAAATTAAGAATACTTAGCTTTGATGAGGATGTGACTTCAATATGACTAGAAAATATTAACAATTTTAGTTATTTAGCTACATAATAATAATAAGGAGCAAGCATAGTATGATATCATATAAATGATTTAATTCTAGTCAATTAATATTTCAAATTTTTAAAAACCACCATGTAACCTAAATCCTTTAAAATATACTAGCTCCTGCGCCTTTTGCATCTAGGGGCTTTATATTTAAAGAAGTGAAAATAGGAAGAAAATAGCCTTAAATCATCCTAGAATCTATGTTAGGTTTTCCAAATATACCAAGTGATCAAAAAAAATTTACAGAATATGTAAATTTGCTGAAACACCTTCTATAGAAGTTGTGGGTAAATAACTGGAAAATAAAATTAAAACAATTACATTCTAAGACATTCGTACATTCTATTAGAGAAGCTAATCTATAAATGTTCGTGTCTATCCGTCAAATTAATGCCCTGACGATGCTTCATTATTTTATAGTGTTTTTATTTAAAGTTAAATTGATTCTTGATATAGATGTTCTTAGCTATGCCAACTTCCTATTTTAAAGATCCATCAATTATTTCTTTTTCATGGTATTAAAAATTGCCAATGCAATATTAGTCCTTGTTTGGATGTTGAACAACTGTGCTTGGATGACTTCTTGGAATATATTTGAGTGTAATAAAGACAGCCAAAATGGCATATGGACGCACAGCCAGTATGAATAAAAACTTGGTAAGAAAAAAATATGAAAATTAACATATTTATATTCACCTACTCTCGAGAGACATTTAAAATACACAATATATATGTATATATCAAGAATATATGTATAGGTCAATGGAAAAACTTTTAATCTCCCTCCAGAATTAAAAAAACATACAAAATGATTCTAAAAAGACTGAGTTTTCCGATTTTTAGAAACAACCAGAAGGTATACAAAAAAATGATTATAAGTCATTGTACTTTTCCTTCATAACCCCAAATGCATCCCCCCCCCCTTCCTCAGAAACAGCCGTTTGGTGGCTATTGCAGTTCTTTGTCCAAAATCCCGCCTAAATTTTGAATGCAAAAAAGTTAAACATTTTAAAGATCAATTCATTGTTATTCTTCAAGGGAGATGGTTCTCTCTAAAGCTTTGTTGAATCTTATTGTTGAGTCCTAATTTAGCGAACAAGGTAAAAATTTGCTTTATGAAGCTTTTTGATTTTATTTATTTAATAGTCAAAGCAGTTTTCTTTCCTTTTTGATTTCTTCAAATGAAGAATTGATCGTCTATATTAATGTATTCATTGTGAAATGAATTATCATTATTATAAAAATTATATTGTTCAGTTCATGCTTCTAATTTAACGAGTGACTTTATGTCTGACTAATTATATTTATTTTTATGATAATGAATTTTAAAATTTCTTATGTGTTTAAATAATGAAAATGTTTGTTCGCATGCCTGTAACTTTTCCTCCATTTATATTAGGTGATATATTACTAATATTGTTTGTATGTTTAGATGTAAGGAAATGTTGTATATAATTTCAGTTAGTATACTTTTTTGATAATTTAGCAATAATAATGTGGAAAAATGTCTATAATAGTTTCACTTAGGACGCCTCTATAATATAGAAAAGGTTATTTACAGTGCAATTCACCATTCAAGTCTGGTTTAGACTTGACAAGTATTAAAGCTGGCACATGGTAAGAAATCACAATGATAATAGGGTAACACAGACAAACGTATTAAGGGACAAAGGTACTAAAGCACAAAGGTACTAAGGGACAAAGGTACTAAGGGACAAAGGTACTAAGGGACAAAAGGTACTAAGGGACAAAGGTACTAAGGGATAAAGGTACTAAGGGACAAAGGTACTAAAGCACAAAGGTACTAATGGACAAAGATACTAAGGAATAAAGGTACAAAGAGGCAAAGGTACTCAGGGATAAAGGTACTAATGGACAAAGGTACTAAAGCAAAAAGGGACAAAGGTACTAAAGGACAAAGGTACTAAAGGATAAAGGTACTAATGGACAAAGGTACTAGGAGACAAAGGTACTATTAGACAAAGGTACTCAAGGATAAAGGTACTCAGGTATAAAGGTACTAAGGGACAAAGGTACTAAAGCACAAAGTTACTAAGGGACAAAGGTACTAAGAGACAAAGGTACTAATGGACAAAGGTACTAAAAGACAAAGGTACTAAGGGGATACTAGTACGTTTGTCCCTTTAGTAGGTCTGTCTGTTAACCTGTTAAAACTATGATGTTTGGGTATTTCATTATAAATTATGTTTAAGTTGTTCAAGTTTTTTTTAATTAGAAGAACACTTCATTGTTCAATTTCTTAAAATCCCTCGTATAAATTACTTAATTGTTCTTCGCTATTCTTGGATGTAAACATCCTTGTATGACCTTGTGAAAATATAAATATGAAATGTGTTAATTCTGAATCCAAATCTTCCAGATGCTTAGGTTTTCAATGTTATAGTTACAGGTGTAAAACATGTATATGAAATTTAACATGCGCATAACTTCACAAACCTGGAAAGTTGTTTCCAGCATAGCTTCAAAACCGATTATTGTCCACTTATTAGAACCGGTTCTCAGCCATACTGAAAAATCATGTATATCATCATATTACTGACAAACGTTAAAATAAAAATCATTAAATTAATACTAGTTTTGTTAGCTCCAAGGGTTTTTATCTCATAATTTTTCATTTTGGTTTCTGCGGAAAGCTGTCTCATTTTCTTCGTACAAAAGGCATTTAGTTTAAATGGTTGCATTTTATTCAAATCGCAGTTTGCATGGGATGAATTTTGAACAAATTTCATATGAAAAAAAATCATCTATTAAGTTTCAAAAATTATTCTAATCAATAATCTAATCATCTTAGATATCAATTCTTATAAAACAACTTTTTAACTGATTACAAACAAAAAACTTACAAGCTTATAAGCTGCTACACAAGGACTAAGAAAGCAAAGACTTGCTACTTATATATACTAATCTATAATTACAAATAAAATTATGTCTGTCTGTCCACCTGTCTGTCTCGTCTGAAGCTTAAGATCTTGGTAACCGCTGAACCGATTGGATTCTATTCTTCATGGAATATACATATTGGCCCTGTGGTACGTTAAGCTATTTTCTTAGAGGGGGGGGAGGGGGATCAACCCCAACCCACCCAAAATTGAAAATTACCCCCCCCCAAAAAAAAAAAAAATATTTTTTATGTTTTTATAATTGTTTATATATTTCTTATATTTTTTTATAATCTTTTTTTATTTTTTTTCTTCTTAAAATTTATAACAAGTTATAAAAATTTTAAAAAGATTATAAAATAAAAAAAATATGAAAATATCCCTAGAGGCAAGGGGCGAAACCGCTAGTTTTTTAATAACTGTTTAGACAAAGCTAACTGCCAATAAATTTGAGGTATTATTATAATTTCATAAATACACCTCAATATATTTTCTTGATTTCTGAAGTAAGATAAATTAATGTTATCTCGCCTTCTCAGAGATTTTAGAAAAGTCACTTATTTTCTCATTAGAACACCCATCAAATCTTACCCCTATCTTTTTAAAGAATCAATGTTTAGTAATGTTAGTTCCTTCAAAGATTATTAATAATTCTGAGTACCTTATATATCTTAGCATCATAGAATAGTGTAAATACCCAACCTCAAACTATACAAGAGAAGGAATATTCCTATTTTTTTAATAAGGGGCAATTTATAGGTTGTGCAATAGTCAAAATTGGGATTTAACCGAGATTTGCTTTCAGAACCAAAATATTTATATTTCTATATATGTTACATCCTATCATTACAGCTAAAATGATCTATGGCACTTTAGCTAAACTTAGATAAAAATATATTAACTTAATAGTCATAATGTACTTTGTGACTGTCCGTCGATAAATTGTAGTACAGTATCGACATATAGTTTCTCCTGCATATAAGGAAAAATTTTCTTGGGATATACATGTATTTTCTGCTGTTCTTTTTCATCCAAAATATCAATTCTTTGTTACTAATTTCTATTTGAATTGTAAAAACACTGTATAAATATGAATTTGTGTATGTTTCTCGGAAGATTATGGGATCAAACTTCAAAATTTACCCTTTTTATCAAGCAGAGCATTTTTCTATAACGCTTTGCTTACAGTTAGCTTTCTATACATGTAGCAGTCACAGCCGCCAATGAAATAATAATATGAATAATATTCGTTTGCATACCGAAAGATACATACATACACAGATACATACATAGTGTTTTAGATATATGTTTACTATAGTTTTGACGACAAGATAAACAACTAATTTGTATAAACAAACAACATCTTAGAAAAGTAGACGGATAGTCTCACAATTTCCCATTTTATTACTTACCAGAATGGATTTATTAGTACGTGCATCTTACACTAGATTTTCATATTCTCTGATAAAGTCAAACACGAAGCGAGCTATATTAGGACTTTTTCCTTTAAGTTTTTGAAGATATTATAAAACTATTTTACCTTAAACGCTTGGATATCAATAAAAAAATTCAGTTTTATACACTTAATCCTGATAATAAAAGGCTCTATACATGGTAAAAACCTTGTCCATTTGGTTTTAAATGTATCATTATTAACTAGCTTGAGAAACCAAACATCAAATGCTTTAATAAAGTCAAACTAACATTAAATAATAAACTGAATGAATACACTTAACATTCAGAGATATAGAAAAAGTACTTTGAACCAAAGAATTATCTTTATAGGTTGTAGATAAATATTGTCAGGGGAAAATGGTTCAGATTATTTTTCTAACAAGAATTGAAATATCTCTTTCTCTGATTAATTTCTACGTATGCTTGCAAAAACTAATTCATCTAATTGTTTCTTTTGAAGAACAAACTATTGGTTGGAAAGTTGGACACTCCTTGTTTGGATTCAACCAATATTTTTTTTTAGCCAACTAATGAGTTGATGAGTTTATAAACATTCCGTTTATTACAGACGATACTACTCCTTTAGTGAACTAAACTTATTGGTCGTAAAGTTTGAACACTGCTAGATTTAACCCAAAGTTTTTAAGTCAACAAACAACGAAACATAATTTGAAGTCTAATATCATCTCCTTTTTTCGTACAAAAGGTATCAAATCAAATTAAAAGGAAAATTTGAAAGAAAACAACTTATAATCTGAGGAAAAGCATTCTTTTTATTTTTGTTTGTAAAGTTTAGTTTAAAACTTGTTGAGTAGGTCCATTTACCTAATTAATAAACAAAGATGAGTATTAGTAAGTCCAAAGTTAGCGCAGCAATCATCCAAAGTTAAAAAAAATGTGCCTTTTTTCATGAGTAGCTTTGCGTAATGTATATATTCTATCTAATATACGAACATTTGTTTTAATTTATTTAAATTGAAACTATATGGTATGAAATTTATATATTTGTTAAAGATGTTATTTAAATACAAATAAAAGGCTTATCAAAGAAAAAAATTCTACGTTTTTTTTTTACTTTTGTAAGCCTCTAGAACCTTTGAATGGTGAAGTTTGTAAGGTTTAAAGTATGTATACCTAAGATATGTTTTATTCTTTGGGGTGAGATAGAGACGACTCGGATAGATTGGAATATAGGTAGATAGCAAACCTGGATAGATAGAGACAGATAAATAATGGACATGGATAAATAGATAGTAAACCTGGATAGATATAGAGATAGATAAATAGTAAATCTGGAAAGATAGAGATTTGATTTCAACCCTTAACGGTCGGGGGGGGGGGGGTTTCTATCTCATTTTCTGTGTGTGAAAGATAAAGAGCCCAAACTGCGTGACTTTTTAAGTTTGGGTATGACACATAATCGAGAGTTGGAATTTTTTGAATATCTCCATCCTGGCGGGCACAGGATGCCAGCAAACCTGGCAGGGTCATCCAGGTAAAGAGCAAAAATATTTTTTTGACTTAAAAAAAGCTTTTTATCTTACCAAAATACTAAAATATCCTCTAGTAGTACATCCTCATATTAAATACAGGTGTTCAAGTCAATTTCAGGTTCCAGGTATGATCCTGCAGGTCCTGATCCTCCAGGTCTCCAGAAATCTTTAAATGGCTCCTGTGGCCGCAATTTTTGACTCAGAGACTTCAAATTTTAAACTTAAGCTTTTCTTACATGTCTACATAACGTATTAAATTTTCATAAAGATCCGCCGCCGTTTCCCGCCGACTGCGGCGGCTGGCAGCTGCCAAGTACAGCTGCGGCCGCTGAAATTTATATTTTGATATTTGAAATATAAAATTTACATAAAGATTAACATTTTCTGCAAAAAAAAATTTATTCTAGCTTCAAAAATAAAAAAATTACAGCCATTTGAAATTTTTAAGTAAAAAAGGACCTAAAAACAAAGGTTGTTAAATAAAAAGGTGAAGGAAGCGAAAATTGACCTTGACTTACTTAAGTTCGGAAATTCATCATAACACAGGGGACTTACACAAAAAATTTTAGCCCTCTAGCTCTAATAGGAACTGAGATAACATGGGGGGCGTTGAACGCCCCCCCCCCCCCCGACTGATTAAGGTGCGGCAAGGGGCCCGACTGTTAAGGGTTAAGTATACCTGGACATATAGATACATAGTGAACCTGGATAGTTAGATAGATATATAGATAGTAAACTAGATGAATAGAACGATAGATTGATAGTAAACTTTATCCAATTGTGTTAGTAAGAAATGAACTGATTTCATTTTCCGCCCAAGAAGTGATTGATTTAATTCTTTCATGTTTCTGTTGAGCTACTGTTTCTACAAAAGTACATGTTTAAAAAAATCAATAAAGTATTTAAACTTCCATAAATGATAAAGCTCCAAAACTCGTATATATTAAATTTTCATTGGAATTGAATCCTTAGGTAAATGGAGAATGTCACTCAAAAATCAGATATGTGACGTCATAATAATGAGTAATTATCCATCTTTTTTATGGGTTTTCTTTCCCACTTCTCCTTTCATCTCCCTCATTTTTATGACGTCACATGTCTGATTTTTTAGTGACTTTCTCCTTTTTAATCCTGAAAAAAAATAACTTTTTTACTCTAAAGATAATTAGATACAAACTGAACTTAAAAAGTTAGGCAAAATATTGTAGATGCTCATAGGTTTCTGAGACCCAAGGAAGATTGGGGTCAATGGACTTTACTGGTATCTAAAGTTTTAGAGACACGTTATCTTGGCTCAAAAAGCACCTATTTTTGCCAGGCATTTAAAATAATTTGGATTTGCTATTTCAAATTATTCTTCATAAAGTATACACTCTTTCTATTTGATAAGTTGTGGTAAAGTGAGAGGTAAAAACCTACAAACTTTTCGGTAATATTCCTTCAAGCACAGAGGGAACACTATAACAACCTTCAGAGATTATAGAAACAGGATGTTTATTTGTCTTTATGTCTGTGTAATGAAGAATTTCGTTAACCGCTGAACCGATGTGGTTCTCCTTAAGTCCTGGAAAGGTGTACTTACTTTTACTTATTCTTTTTAAAATCAAAAATATATCAAGATTACCATCCCCTTACCCCTTGCTTTATGCGAGGTTTTATTGAGGTTGAGATAGACTGCGTGGTTAAAACTCCCCTAAAGAAAATGTGGTTCTTCTTCTTCATGTTCAAGTTGAGTTTCTATAAACCTTCCTTCCAGTTGCCCTATGTTAAATTACTAGGGCGCGGCAGACATTTTTCATTTCTTTTTGAAAAGAGGGGTTGCCATATTTGGGTCAGGATTAGACTTCAAGCACGTCATTTGAAATTGTAAATGGTTGATTTTATCATTTTATGCTTACAGGCGGCCGTCGAGCCTTGGATATTAGGTTCAGATTACTTCAAATCAACCGCCCCTCCCCTATTTTTAATTTTATAAAAAATACATAAGGGGGGTATCTGTGTCCAATTGATGCTTATAGGGATGCTGTCAACTTTCTAACAAGATTTATTTACTTAAAGGAATAAAATCAATCAAATTTATTAATAGTGCACAGTATACGGATGTTCGTTTGTTTGTCCGCAAGTCTTATACAGCTAACTTGGGTAAACATTACATTATTTATATTTTGAGAGGTTTACCCCACTAATAAAAATAAAAAAATTGACAAATATGATATGTTATTTAACTCTTCATTTTTTTGAAATTTGTTCAAGAAAAAAAGGTTTGGTGTTCCTCGACATTATATCTGAACTGTTGTATATAATCATTTTTGTTATTTATTCAACCTTCTGTGAAAATTCCTTGAATTTTGCTTTGTTCTTAATGGGCATCAACTGCAATTAGAAATTTACAATTTAGCCCAGGAGCGTGCGCGCATATTTTCAGAAGGTGTAGGAATTATTGGGTGTGTGCTATTTATCATCTACCTCAGTGGGTTGTGTTTTCCCTAATCATTTAGCCTGAGGGTCGTGCACACTTATTTGAAGGAGGTGTAGGACTTAGTGCTTGTTCCTATTATCTAGTCCAAGGGCGTGCATAATTTTTTTCAGTAGGTGTATGTCTTAGAGGGGTGTGTGCCCCTTAACATTTAGTTCAGGTGTGTGTACACATATTTTCAGGAGATTTATGTGCAGAGGGGTATGTGCCTCCTTTTATTTGGCGCGATGGGAGTGCCTACACATTTTTAGTAGTTTTATGTCTTAGTGGGGCGTGTGCCCTCTATTATTTAGCCCTGGGGTAGGTAGGGGGACGGAAAATGCACTCATATTTTCAGGAGTTAAAGCTCCTAGTATATATTTAAAATTATTCCGGTTCTGATGGGTACAGGATTTCAGCAAACCTGGCAGGGTCATCCTGCTAAAAAGGAAAAATAATAGAGCATTACATGTGACCGACAACTATATAGACAGACATATATACCTATGACAAAAAACGGAATAATAACCAAACAGAAAGACATAAGGATGTAATGAAAGAAAGTTAAATGATAATAATACAGCAAATAGTAGAACAATATAGTAGACAAAAAAGACATAAAAAGATAGACCAACAAAAACACAGATAAAAAAAGTAAAGAGAATAAAAAGAAGAAATAGCTAGACTGATTCACGTAGATATAAAAATATATGTAGAGAGACACATAGATTAAATTTAATGGTTTTAAATTTAATTTAAAAACAACGTAAAAAAACAATAGCTAGATAGAACAATCATTTAGCTGAGACAGCAAATAAGCAACTTGCAAAATAATAGCTTTATCAGGTAGAGAGTAAACTATTCTCAAATAAATATCGACTTTAGGAAATATAATAAAGAATATTTATTGCATCGTATTAAAGAAATCTTTACATTGGTTTTGAAATGAAAAAAAATATAAGATTAAAATCAGTTTTGTTATCCCCGAGGGGACGAAGGTCTGGGCTAACAAAATTGGTATTAATTTTGTTATTTTCATTTTATAAACGTGAAAATTGTCAGGAATTTGATGCTATACACTATTTTTCTGTATGGCTGAGAACTATATATATTAATCGTTTTCTGAAAAAGTTATTTTGGCTAACCTATAGTTTAATTTTTATTTAAAATAATAGAAAAAAAAACAAAAGTTTTTAAGAACTACAATCACAAAAAAATAATTAAATGTGGAGATGCAATTCTTCATAGATTTCCTTACGTATTATTTTTCTAAAATTAAAAAAAATACTTTTATTCTTCTACGCTTTATTACTTAGAATATTTATGGCAACTCCTGGTATTTGGTGCACTATAAGCATGAAGCAAGCATAACCAACTTGTTTTGCAATTTTGTTTCTAAAGTGGGCAGGCCAGTTCATTTTAAATTTAAACTCCCCTTCCCAGGCCCACTCCTACCTTCATATCTTCATCCAGGGAGGAAGGACACATTGTACTGTAGTAGAATACACTCTGGTTACAAATGTCTTATAATAATGATATGTTGGGTAAGATGGTCAAAGTGTCCAAACTTTTCCACCAATGATTTTAAACAACACCAAGGTTATGTAATTAAGAATGTACACCAATGTATCGTACATTGGCTTATCGCATAAGATCCCTGTCTTTAACCCTTACAGATCGGGCCCCAATTCCCACCTTATCAGATCAGGGGGGGGGGGGGCTCTAAGAGCCCCCCCCCCACCTCTATCTCGGCTCCTGTTACAGATAAAGACGTAAAAATTTTTTCTGGTGGTTCATGTGTATTTTTAGATAAAATTACTTTTTTCTAGTCATAGCGGTCAGACCGCTTCTTTGCCGCTTTTTAGCGGCCAGCCGCTAAATTTTAAAACAGCTGTAGAGCAGCCAATTTTGCAGCTAGGATGACCAAATTTTTGGAACAAAAAAATTACTTTTTCTGATCATCGCCAAAAATTGCAAATAACGGAAACCGCCATTTTCGGCGGTTACGGCGGTAAAACGGCGGTTGGCGGTGCCAATTAATATTAATATATGTTTATTATTGCTCAAGGATTTACCAAAAAAATTTATAGGTCTCTAGCTGTAATAGAAGCCACGATATTCATGATATATGTCTCTAGTACAAGCCAGACAAAAATCGGTCATAAAGTCGGTCAGGGAGCGGTCAAACGGTCATAACACCACTTTTCTCAGAAGGTCATTGATATCTAAGTATTCACCAAAAATATTTTAGGTTTCTACCTTATACACAAAAGTCATGTAGAAATTAAGATTTATTTAGATTTTTTTTATAATTTTGGTGCTACCCAACCGACTTTGACCGGACACCACGACCGACACAGAACAGATATCTTAATAAAATCAACGCTTGCCGATGTATAATTACTGAACTTAAAAAGTCATGAAGTCACAGCTCTCAATCTTACCTACAAAAAAAAATGAGATGGAAAAAATTAGGGTTAACAGTTGAGGAAATAAGCTAATTTTGTTTGAGTTTAGACATTGTGTAGGACTACAGTTCTGTCTATACGTCCAAGAGCCCAACTAGTTCATTTTTTGTCTAACCTCAACTATTTCTAAAATAATATAACCATGTACAAATATTTGTACAAACACTAAGCAGTCTCTGACTGCAAAATTTACTATGCTTTCTAATTTCCGGCTAACAACTTTGGGGAATTGGATTTTGATTGGTTGGTTCAATAGGTTGAATGTTCAAACGTTTAAACCACTATTTGTAATCTAAATACAAAAGGGGTAATTTCGTGTATCATCATTGTGGATGTACAATTTACATTAATTTATCTCTATCTTTAGAGAGATTAACCCTCAAAATATAAATGACATTAAAGATAATCAACACTTTAATCATAAAATAGGCTAAAACCTAAGGATATGAATTAATTATGGAAGAATTAAGCAATAAAAGGTCTTCCGACTTATATGATCTTGCTAGACATACATTCTTGCATCATGTTACTTTAGTATGTAGTATATATATGTAGCATTATATATTTTTCTTTATTTTCTGCCTGCAATAAATATGTCTTGACTCGCAAATATGTAAACCTCAATTAAAGTACCTATCCTCCTTATACTTCTTTACTAGTACTACCCTATTTAGTCTTGTCAGTGAAAAGGGGACAGAAAATCTAGAAAAAGATATAGAATTAATAAAAAGGTTTATTTATATTGTAATTATAGCTTTGCCCCAAAAGAGGTGATAAGGCATAAAATCTATTTTCATCAATTTAAAGGAATATTTTTAGAGGTTCAGGATTTTTTTTCTTCTTCTCTGAACTAATTTGGTAAACATATTTAGTCGTTTATGGATCTTATGATGTATGTTGTATAGAGTAGTTTTCCACCCAAGCTTTTACAACAAACGAACTTACCCTAATAAAAAGACCCAAACCATCCTTATATTTGATTAAATTAATTCAACCATTATACTTTTAAAAAAATGAATGGTTGTTAACCTATCCCTACCACCTGATTTTAGCACAAATAATTTCATTCAATTCTTTGACACTGACCTTGGACCCACAAAGAAAAAAAAGTTGAATGTTTGTTTTCATTTTTTGCAGGGATTTATGGTTATCTAATGACCTATTTACTTACAAAAATAATTAAATTGAGAAGCCAAATTATGTAAGAAATTTAACAATGAATGTAGTTGAACGAATATAAAATATTTTAAAATTCTGCTAAACTATTATCATTTTATAAAAACTAGAGTTGGCTCGATATATCTCGCTAGTTTTCTATGAGTACATATCTATTTATCTATTTCTCTTTAAATCAATTTTCCTCCCCCGCCATTATACTATCTAAAAGAAAGAAGTAAATATTTAATAATTTAAATAATTTTAAAAAGATTTTTTCAATTATATTTTTTTTCACTTTACCATCACCAAAGGGTTATTATGATTAAAATTTTAGTTTAAATATTTGAACACACAAAGGGTGCAGCCATAATCGAATTCTTTTAGAACAGAGTTTTCTTAAATTTACTATATTATAAATTTGAATTTTCTTTTTTATGGTTAGAAATAAAATTCTTCAATATAATGTAAATAGCAACATGAAAGGAAAAAATTGATTTTTTTTTTAATAAAGTAAAATAATGGGCCTTATCGTTCTGGCCAATGAGAGTTTATTATGGAATATTGAAGCACTATGAGTTTCAAACATTTATTCCTTGGAAACTTGAGCTCATTTATAGATATTTATTTCCTATATAGATCTGACATGGATCTTGAAGCAATAAAGCAAGCCGTTTTGTAAATGTTAAAAATTGGAAGAATCTATTAAATAAAAGTTATCGCAAATATACTTAGTAATTAACAAGAAGTCTATCTTTGTGTAGGTAAAGATCGCTGACAGTTGACCAGATATGGTTCTCCTTCTTGTAGCGTCTGACAGGTCCAGGTGAAAATTATAACTAACCCACCTAAGCAAATTGCCCCTAAAAACCATGTCCTCAGAACTTTTTAAAAATTCTTCTTTGTAAACTAAAATTAAGATTGAATGGTCAACTTTCTCCCTCCCCCCCCCCCTTTCCTTAGGTGCTCATAGAGGCCTCTTGTTACAGCCACTAGTACCAAAATAAATGAAGGATATAATGCTTCAGATTTTAATTGTTGCAATGCCATAAGATATCTAAAAACGACTTTTGTTTACTTAGATATTTAGAAATAGGAATCCTATGTATGCACAAAGTTTTTGTTATTCTAGTTAATACCTTCATCCTTATATCCCTGAGAATTGCACAATGCTGGTGTTGTTGTATTGTGTTCTGAGTCCTTTTTTTAAAAAAAGATTTAAATATACATAGATAGGAGGGAGATAGTTTAAAGGTAAATAAAGCTAATAACAATACAAATGCATGTGTATCATTAGGTATCTCTGTTGTATCCTAATTATCTTAGTAAATTATATCTTTTGATATCTCTGTTGTATTCTAACTATCATAATAATTATCATATAACTCTGTATGTCTAGGTATCTCTGTTGTATCGTAATTATCTTAGTAACTATTATATAACTCTGTATTTCTATGTATCTCTGTTGTATCCTAACTATCATAGTGACTATTATATAACTCTGTATCTCTAGGTATCTCTGTTGTATCCTAATGATCCTAGTAACTATTAAATAACTCTATATCTCTATGTATCTCTGTTGTATCCTAACTATCATAGTAACTATTATATAATTCTGTATCTCTAGGTATCTCTGTTGTATCCTAACTATCATAGTAACTATTATATAACTCTGTATCTCTAGGTATCTCTGTTGTATCCTAACTATCATAGTGACTATTACATAACTCTGTTTCTCTATGTATCTCTGTTGTATCCTAACTATCATAGTGACTATTATATAACTCTGTATCTCTATGTATCTCTGTTGTATCCTGACTATCATAGTAATTATCATATAACTCTACATCTCTATGTATCTCTGTTGTATCCTAACTATCATAGTAACTATTATATAACTCTGTATCTCTGGATATCTCTGTTGTATCCTAACTATCATAGTAACTATTACATAACTCTGTATCTCTAGATATCTCTGTTGTATCCTAACTATCATAGTGACTATTATATAACACTGTATCTCTGTTGTATCCTAACTATCATAGTAACTGTGTATCTCTAGGTATCTCTGTTGTATCCTAACTATCAGAGTAACTGTGTATCTCTAGGTATCTCTGTTGTAAACTGTCATGGTGACTATTCCATAACTCTAGTATAGACAACGTCTGCATAGACAGAACATTATATCATTTTTAAAAGCGAAGCTTTTTCTATAATTAGGGTCGGTACGTCCGTCCGTCCGTCCGTAACGGATAGCTTTTTTCGTTAATTTAGGCATGTTAGAATTGTCCTTTCGATTTAAAATTTTTGTATGGTGATTCCTTAAATAGTTAGGTACAATTTAGAAAGCGTGGCAACTCTATAATCATCACCAAAATGTCCGTACGTCCATTTTAAACATGTTGATTTTTTTTACTTTTTTAACAACAAATTTATATGTGATCTAATTATCCGATTGATCTGATTTTAGTATATTGATTCCTGGGACAACAAAGTATAATGTAATAAGCGAGTCAACTCTATGATTAAGTCCTAAAATGTAAGTATGTTCATAAACATTATCCTGTATCAAGCAGTTTTTCAACAAATTTACTTACAATTTTGCTTTGACTCTTATACATTTATATTATGATTATTCAGTTCTGACACTATACAAGTTTTAATGCCCGTTTGTCCTACCGTTTCAGTGCTTCGCTTTTATGGATGTTGTCATTCTTGTTATGAGTATGATTTGTAGCATTTACTTTCTGTTTGTATTTTATAACTGAAGCAAAATGTATTGTTAATAGCGAAGGTTTTCTCTATAAATGCTTAGTCTGTTCGTACATCCGTCCGTGACGGATAGCTCTAATTGTTAATTAAGGCATGTTAGAGTTGTCCTTTTTATTTTAAACTTGGCATGTTAATTTATGTGATATAATTCTCCTGTTTATGGATGTTGTCATCTTTGTTTTATTTTATCTTTTTACTCAGTATAGTCTGCCTGAAAAATCTGATCCTTTATCCTGAAGAAGCTTGAAGATTGTATTCCATAAATCTTTGGAAACCCTGTAAAAGAAGTTTAGTTGGGTTTCCAGAATCTTACAATTTTCAATTTTAATATCTGCGGAAAACTGTCTATAATAATATGCGATATATAACTATTCTAGGTGAACTCTACTATGACTTCACCTATCAAAACTTTGAATGAGTTTTGGTTTAAAAAGTGGCCAATTAGCGCACACAATCTGCAAAACTATTCCTTTCTTTTTCTTTGTCTTTTTACTTTCTCTTTCATAATATGGAATTTTGTCTTTCTTCCTTTTCTTTTTAGTACGCTAGCATCTAGGGACTCTATATCCCAAAGGATATGGAAGGGCAGAAAAATAGCCTACAACCATACTCAGACTTATTTTTGAAAATAAAATAGCCTAAATCCATCCTGGGACCTACAAGAAGCTTTAATGTAAAAGAGAACCATAACAGTTCAGCGGTTAAGAAATTCTTCGCTTCAGACAAAAAAGCTTACTACTTTATATAATAGGATAATATCATTTCTTATTTTTATGAAGCTTACTTTTTAAACATTTTTTTTTGAAGAAGGAAGATGGCATCTCATGTAAAAAAAACGTTAGACCTTTGTAAAATTTGATTGGTTGGTACAAACTAACAATATCCACAATTATTCAATTTCACATGCAGAAATTTAGTTTATTTTACAATCATTTTATCTTCCATCGTCTTATCCATTAGGATCCCTGGTTATTTTGTTCATTGTTTCAACACTAACCTCGTTAATTTTAATTATTGTCATAACCTGCAAACATTTACTTTCACAAGGATGACGTCATGCAATTATTTTATCCTTCACTACCGGCTTTTAGGCGCACATGAGTAGTGAATTGCTAGTTTTATAGATGACTTATTACCTATGATTAAATTGAAAAAAATAAGTGCCCTTTTGTACTAAAATTTGTTAAATTTTTTACCAAAATATGGTCAGATTGTTACTGCACTGTGTTCTTATAGGTCAAATTTACTAATTACGGATCCTGATATCCTTTTATTATAGTAGAAAGTTTTTTTGTATGTAGCGAAGGTTCTCGCGTACCACTGAATCGATATGGTTCTCCTTTACAGTGAAGGTTCTTATAGGCCAAAGGTTCGGTTTTAAACTATTTTTGTAGAGGGTAATTCCATCCTCCCAATGAAATATGACCCCAACCCTAAAAAAATATTTTACTTTTTTTTAAACTCAAACTGAAAATGGGGAAAGTGTCAACTTTTTAACCTCACACCTTTATTGTCCCTAGAAGCCTCTAGGGACGTAGCCGTAAGCAATATATATAGTGTCCAAGTTATTATTAGGTATGAGTAATATATTATGTCAACTAAGTATGATATATTTATGTGCAGTGTATTAAACAAGAGAACAAGAGAATAATCATGACCATAAAGAGCACATCATTGTTTATAATTTATTTATCCCTTGAAAAGTAACAGAATGTGTATGAATATGTCTGTCTGTTCACACCTCTGTATATCGGTAATCGCTGAACCGATATGGTTCTCATTTACAGCGATGCTTCTCGAGGTCCTGGGAAGGTTGTATCTATTTTAGAAGAGGGTACGACCACCCTCCAAAGAGAAATAATTCAAATTTCCCTGAGTAGGTCAAACAGACAAACATTTATCTAAATTATAAAGTAGATTCATTTCTATAATATGATGATCTAGATTGGGTAATACACTCTTTGAAAATAGTAGGACACTATAGCACTTTCAATCATTTTAGCTTGGGTAATATCACACAATGAACACCATTTTGAATCCCACTTTTAACCATTTATTAAATCTACCAAAATATAAAAAAAATTTGCATAATTAAGAAACCAGGGAAATAAAAATTTATCATCCTTTGTCCTATCAATGAAATGTAAGACAAATGCTAAAAGTTTGAACATCCATTATTTTCTTTTCAGTTAGGTTTACAATTTACTTAATAAAAAAATGGACAATTATGTTCTTGGGCAGCGGAGCGACTTTTTCTAAAGTTGAAATTCATACTTCAGTGGCTCTAGATATTACATATATTCCTATATAAAATAGGTCCTGGAAGGTGTACAGATTTTGGGGAAGGGATCAACCATCCTGTAAAGAAATATCGTCAATCAAAAATAATGACCCCCCCCCAAAAAAAAAATATTTCCTAGCTTTTTCGTTTTAAAACTATAATTTGAAAATGGAAGGGATGGTCAACGTCCTTCCCCCTATCCTACCTCAAGTATCCCAAATGGCCTCTAGGGGTGTAGCAGTTAGTTAGTAATTTCGTAGTTCAAATATTCAATTACAAAACTACTCGGATATAAAAAACGTCACTGGGATAGGACTAATATGTCACCATTATAATGGTTCATTTTATTATGTCATAGGTTAAGAAGGCTGGTAAACAAAAATAACGAATTCAATTATTTCCTATCACCTAGCGGCTTCAGATTGCCACCATACGCTGCTGGGTCATCCAGGTAGATAACCAAAATATTTCTTAGACTTCAAAGTAGATTCTAAAAAAAGCAAAAAGGAAAATATCTTAAAATAGTACAAAACAACATATATTTTATAAAAAAGAAAAAAATAGATTTCAAAACAGATTCCAGGTTCTTGGTGTAATACCTGAAAGACTTTAGTAAGCTTGGAATCACTCTTCGACCGTAACTTTGAGTGGATAATTTAATGTACTCATCTAAATTATGAAAAGAGAAAATGATTTTAATCCCTCCTCTTGGTCGTCTATGGTTAGGGGTGTATATTAAGAGATATAAGTTTTCCGGAATTGTAATGTAGGGAGTAGATTTGAAATCTGCATCAAATTTTAAGGATTTTTTATAAAATTCGTTTTTTGTATAATTCTTTATCTAAAAGCGGAAATACAAATTAAGTTAATTAATTTTGGCATCTGTGATTGGTGGATTTAAAAAATCTGCGCTCTGATTAGATGTCGTACATCATTCAACCAATTAGAGCGCAGGTAGTTTAAAATCCACCTATCCTATTGGTCAAAATTAATTAACTTAAAATGTATTTTCGCTTTTAGATAAAGAATTTTACAAAAAACGAATTTTATAAAAAATCCTTAAAATTTGATGCAGATTTCAAATCTACTCCCTACATTAAAATTCCGGAAAACTTATATCTCTTAGTGTATATGTTTAAGTTTTTTTGCTCTAATGTCCAAAAATTATTATTAAAACATTTGTTGGGCATCCATTATCCCATCACCAGATAAAAATCGTTTAGCCTACCAAAGAGCACTCCACATTTTATTACTAGACTTGCATGACTAGACGTTAAATGAATTAAGATAGAACCGCATTAATATTATAAAAATAAACAAAATTTATTATGACAATTTATTTAGTTTAATAAAACATACACCTAATAAATATAATCTAACATCATCATTTACAATATACATTTTATATAACAATATTATATTAATAGTTTAGAAAAAATAAAAATATGACCAAGTCAAAAAAATGAAGGCAGGTATTTTTTTGGCAACTTGAAAAGGTGTTTCTTACGATAAAATGACTGACTTTTTAACGTGTTAGATGGGCTTTTTTGATTGTTGACTACTGACTAATAAAATGAATATCTGAGCCTTTTTGGTGGACTATAGGACCATTTTAAAGTTGACAAAAAAACCTATCCTATCTCTGACCTGGTCTAAAAAGAAAATTTTTCAAAATTATTTTTATTTTGATGAAATATACTTTTTTTAAATACAACTTAAATATGTATAATAACTGTTATATGAGCCTTTTTAAAAATATGACAAATATATATAATTATTTCGTAGCGACACTCTTCTAAAAAATCCTTTAGCTTATTTTTTTTCTAAAAAAGATTTTTTTATTAAAATTAAAATTAGAAAAAATGAATTTCAGAAAATGATTGAAAATGATGAGTTGCACAACGGAAATCCTTTTTTGATGAATATTTGATATTAGGTTAGGTTAAGTAAAGACTTCAGAACCTTAAATGGATATTGCTCTACACAGGGGAAATACATTAAAAAGATAAGTTTAAATTTAAAATAAGAGAGTTTAATCTCAGTCGTCAATTTCAAGGATTAGACCAAATAATTTTAAACTTTAGAACTGCAAGTAATCTCTTTAATAAAGACAAAATTTTGTAATAATATAATCACTACTTGCGGATGAATTATCTTTAATAATACTTTTTTATCGTAGTAAAATTTACAAAAAAAATAATTATTTTACTAAATATTTTGTACAATACCATTAATTCAATATACTAATATACAACTTGATAAATTGTAAACAATATTTTATATTTTAAATTCAAAATTTGTTTTCATGCAAAATAAAATAAAGTGATACCTTTGTGAAATCTTATGAAAAAGGACGCCCTAGGAATGCAATAAAATATTATTTTTATATATAAAAATTAGTAACAAAAAAGACATTATATCACATTACTTAACCCTTTACAGTCGGGCCCCTTGCCGCACCTTAATCAGTCGGGGGGGGGGCGTTCAACGCCCCCCCCTATTATCTCAGTTCCTATTAGAGCTAGAGGGCTAAATTTTTTTGTGCAAGTCCCCTGTGTTATGATGAATTTTCGACCTTAAGTAAGTCAAGGTCAATTTTCGCTTCCTTCACCCTTTTATTTAACAACCTTTGTTTTTAGGTCCTTTTTTACTTAAAAATTTCAAACGGCTGTAATTTTTTTATTTTTGAAGCTAGAAGAAAATTTTTTTTGCAGAAAATGTTTATTTTTATGTAAATTTTATATTTGAAATATCAAAACATAAATTTCAGCGGCCGCAGCTGTACTTGGCAGCTGCCAGCCACCGCAGTCGGCGGTCGGCGGGAAAACGGCGGCGGATCTTTATGAAATTTTAATACATTATGTAGACATGTAAGAAAAGCTTAAGTTTAAAATTTGAAGTCTCTAAGTCAAAAATTGCGGCCACAGGAGCCTTTTAAAGATTTCTGGAGACCTGGAGGATCAGGACCTGCAGGATCATACCTGGAACCTGAAATTGACTTGAACACCTGTATTTAATATGAGGATGTACTACTAGAGGATATTTTAGTATTTTGGTAAGATAAAATGCTTTGTTTAAGTCAAAAAAAATATTTTTGATCTTTACCTGGATGACCCTGCCAGGTTTGCTGGCATCCTGTGCCCGCCAGGATGGAGATATTCAAAAAATTCCAACTCTCAGTTATATGTCATACCCAAACTTAAAAAGTTAAGCAGTTTGGGCTCTTTATCTTTCACACACATAAAATGAGATAGAAAAAACCGGAGGGGGGGGCGTTCAACGCCCCCCCCACGACCGTTAAGGGTTAAGAGACAAAAATATTATTGACAATTTTCTTTGGACAACCTTAGATACACCGGGGTTGAGATATATATAAAAATCGAAAATATTTTGTGCTTAAATAATTGCTTGCAAAAAATTGAAATACAGTTTTGTGCAAATAAATCTATTTGACATTATTGAAAATGGGGTATTTCAATAAACAAATAGAAAGAAAATCAGAATTTAGACAAAATTATAAAATGGTAATTAATCAAATCACAGGAAAGATAAGAAATTTCATAAAAAATTATGAAATAAAAAAATCTCCTAAAAATTTACCCTTACCTTAGGTTAGCAATGTCTGTTGGTACAAACAGAAAAACACCTAAACTTTATATAGAAATAATTTTATTTTTAAAGAAAAATATTTCCAACTATGATATTTCATTATATCCTATGAAGTTGTTATCTACCCTGTAATTTTTTATTTTTTAAATTACCTTTTCTGATTATTAATAAAATGCCATTTGCAGAAAAGTGTTTCCTTGATTCAGCAGTTTGAAATAATTAGAACCGTATTGTATCAAAAAAGAACATTTTGCCTCCTTCCCGTTGATTCACTCCTAATATTTAAACCAACATCTTTTGCCTATTCAATAACAATTACTGATGAAATGTTATGCGGCAAAGAAGTCACACCTTGCATATGAATGTTCATAATGATTGCCTACATTATTTTTTTTTATTGAACAGAGGAAAAAGTAAGTATTTTTTAAAAGTAATAAAAATATATAATGAATTTTTTTCTCCTTCTTTTAAGAACAAACAAAAAACCTTATTCAATAATCAAACTGGTAACAAAATTGACGACTTTTATTTATTAATTTTGTTTAATTTCAGTAATTGATATAATTTATACTGTATAATTTTTGGATATAATTTGAATAGTTAATTCAAAAAGTTAAAATAATAAAGTATATTAAATCTTTTACTTTATTTTCAAAAAAATTAACTAAAAATTATACAGTACAAATATTAAAATATTTTACCTACAACCATAAATTTTAGATTTTTAAATTGTATGCAAAACTATGAAATGAAAGCTTATAACTGTTTCACGGATTCAGGGAGTGACCAATGAACACTAAAATAATCTTTCCATATTAATAGGAGAAAAAAGGGACGTAGATTAATTTAAGTGTCATTGTTCACTCCCTCCCTCAATGTACTATAGTGTATATAATTATAAAATTTAGATATAGGTTGATATTATTAGAATAGAATAGAAAATACAGATCACTCTTGCAGCCAGGGAACTTTGGGAAATACCTGAAAATAAAAAATAATATATGTAATCATGATTAATCATTAAATGATGTTCATAAAAACATAAAAATACGTGTAAAATTAGACAAAGCTATAGAGTAAAGGTATAAAATTCATAGATCTACCCTATATTTTTGTGTTAAATTAAAATATTTTTATTAAAAATTAATAATAAAATCTTATAACTATTCAAAATCATTTGATTTATATGATACTAGCGGCTACGTTCTAGGGGCACTTGAGGAAATTGATTGTGTGCGAAGTAAGTCATTCACCCCTTTTCAACTTTAATTTGAAAAAGATAATTAAGAGTTAAATTTTTTCTTATGAGTTTCTAATAGTCATAAATTTAAGAAGCTGCATTGTAAGGGAGAACCATATCATTTAGCAAGATCCTTTACAGACAGACATCATGTTACTTTTGGTACATTGGTACAAACTTATTCTTGTTCTTAAAATAAATAAATATTATTCTAAAATTATTTAAAGTAAAAATTTAAACTATTTAGCTTTTCATTTTTTCATTAAAAAAATGCATTTCACACTGTATCTTGCAAAAAAAGTGACATGATAAAAAAGAAGCGAATCATGAACTAAAAATCACATAATTAAAATGTGTTAAATGAATTGCAGATAGATAGAAGTTATGATAAAATTTTTTACTAATTCAGTGCTTGGTATCTAAAACCAGTATAAGCATGACACAGTTACATTTGAAAACAATTATTTTTTCAAATCTATAGCTGCAGCCGCAGTAAGCAATCAAACAATCTGCTGCCGTAGCCTAAGCTTACTTTCCCTATTCCAAAATTATTATGGATTATAGGTAGGCTTTTCATGATATAATGGACAATATATCAGCCCTTCCCATTCCCTAAAAAAATAAAACTTTAATTTAAGGTGGCTAATCTGGACCATTCCATCTTTTTGGGTTGCCACTAGGGACACACAATGCTACTTTTGGAATCACATAGGGGGGTTACAACTATGTCTCAAAAATCTCCATTCACAAACTAGTTACCAAAGGCCGACATTTACGCAAGTTATTACAGATTGAAATTTGATCATTAAAATCCTATACATAATACCTAACACAATCTTCTTTGTATATTAACCCCTCATATTTTTTGCAGAATTGAGTGCACACCACTCTGCAATGCCATGCTTTTATCCAATTTTAGCACTGGAAAAGTTTAAATTGAAGTAGAGTATAAAAATTTACATAAAACTTGATAATGCTGCACATTTACACACACACTATTATTATTCAAAGCAAGGCTTTTCCACACTATAATTGGTTGTTGAGAATAATCATCGATAATTTAAATTTTATGATGATTCCTGAGACAGCTAAAATATGAGAAGTTTTCTTAAATCTTTTTTTATTTCCAATTTTGAAAATATAAATTATCCTATCTATAAGCATAGCATTAGTTAGAATTTAAAACATAAAAGTAGGCCAATCACCCTATGCACTTTGGTTTGACTGTCTGATTTTTTAAAACTCTGCTATTCTGGATTTTGTTATCCTTGTTGTAAATAAGTTTTGGCTTGGTCATACAGTTATTAACTTTACCTTCTAAAGCTTATATTTTTCTTTGCACTTAAAGTTCCAACTTTTAGAAACGCTTGTGGCTTTGCCTTTATCCTTTAGGGGTTTTGTAATAGGGAAACAGGGCCTTTTTAATCGTATAAGTCATAAAAGCATTGTACAATTTTTAACCTTTTTTTAAAAAAGGTTGTACTGTAATGGTAAAAGTTTTTAAATGTATGAAAAAACTCTTCACGGTTGAAAGAATATTGGAAGGCTCGGCAGCTGTGCATTTAAAGGAAAGCAATGTGCATTTGGCTGTGCTTAGCAAAAAAAGGAATTAAATGGCTTTTAAAGATAAAAATAGCAGCAGATTTAAGGTTCTGCACCCATGGGTTACAACTCTGACTGAAGCTAACCTCAAAGTAGTAAGTTGTTAAAAATTCAGCAGTAATTGAATTTTTGGCATGAGCCGACATTTTTTCAGTTCTCACTGAACCACATGATAAGACTACAACGGAAAATTTTCTATTTGGTCGGTTGCAAAGCCTAGAAAGGTATTGTATGCATTCAGTTCCATTTCTATTTTCCTTCTTTAAAGTTGGATGTTCATGATGAAATTTGCTCTTTTTCAGGGAGGAAGGTAACATTAGACAATAAATTGCATTGGTAACCCAAGTTTTATAAACATAATCTCTCATTAGTTGGTTAAAAAACTATGGGTACTTTCATTAAATCTTGTTTGAATAGTAAAACTTTAGTGTTTAAACTATCCACCAATGGTATATATCTAGAGAAGGGATAAATATGTTTATCTTAATTTTGAGGGATCCATAAATTTATCATAAATTGTGCAAATCTATAGATCCATTGGTCCTTATCTTATCCTTATCTTTTTTTTGCCCATTTAACAGACATATCTTGATTGTAATATAATTTAAGTTTTAAAATTTTAAAACATTATTAACTTAAATCGTATTGCAAACACTATTTATAAAGCAACTTTAATTATAAAACATCAGTAATGTTAATTTTTAACTAGGAAAAAATAGGAAGTATTTTTATCTAAAGAAGGCGTCTTAACTTTTTTGCTTTTTATTTAGAATAGCTAGCCGGTGCTTTTAGTAATTAATAGATGTAAAATTTTCCAGAGAATTCAGATATGCAATCGGTTTTTTAGTATACCTCTTATTTTAGAAGTAATTTAAGTTTTTAAAAAAAAATAATTAAGTCGGTTTTAAGGTACTAAAACGCAACAAAATTAAAGAAGAAAATTGCCAATATGAACAAAAATAGTAAGATCTTTAATTTGATACTTTACTTCTAAAATTCTGTTGAGTAATTATTGAAAAAATCTATTTCTCAAACAGACATAAAAAATATGGGTTCATATATACCTTTAGAATCAGAAAAATATTACGAATCCATTCTATATTGGTTTTTTAAAATAAAAATAAAATTTTAAAATTGGAGACAAAGATTACTTTTTCACCCAGTGTCCTATTCCTCAAAGCTGGATATATCAGCTGATCGAACCCCAGAGAAAATCTTTAATTGGCTTGGATATCCTAAACCAAAGTTTCCATGATTATGAGTTGCTGTGAAGCAGTATCTGTATGTTTGTGTGTGTGTGTCTGTGTGTGGGTGTGTGTAATTGCAATTGATGCAAGGGTAATGGATTAGTAAAATGTTGAAAATTATTTTGCTGAGTAAGTTTTAAGTGTAAGGGATAGTTTTAATGGATGTTTCTACACTAAACAAATCAACTTACATTTGTTCCAAAAAATTTCACGGAAAATGATAATTTTATAATTGTAGATGTTATAATATCAAAAAAAAGATGTTTTGGACAATTTTCGTGGTTGTTCCTAACACCAATGACATTCAAGCTTTTTTAGGGGGTAAAATGAGGGATTTTAAAGTTCGAAAGGGGTAAACACCACCAGTTTGAATAAGAAATCGGTTATGAATATATATTATTTTCTTATATGAAGACAACTGTATATAATATAGATACTAAAGCCCAACCCTAAAACTTAGTAGTAGCAGGTGTGTGTGTGTGTGTATGGAGGGGTGTGTGTGTGTGTATGGAGGGGTGTGTGTATTTGTGTGTGTGTGTCTGTGCAGATATTTCAATGGCGAATAATGAAATTAAATCTAAAATTAATGCAGGAGAAAATTTTGCAATGAATTAACTTGAAATGCCATTCTCTTAGGTATGCTATTTAGAAAAAGTGTTTAATTTTATATGATCATTAAGATTAAACATGTTACTTATCTAAAAATGCGACTTTTAATAAATCTTTAAATTAAAAACAAAAGTAAGTACGCCCCTGGAGGCCTCTAAGGAAACTTTAAATATTTGCTTTTTTATTTCAAATATCTAATTTGATAAATAATTTCTATGTTGCGTTCAAGTCTCTATGCAAATTTTTTTTTTCGATTTTTTTTTGTAATTTCTCTTGGGAGGGTGGTCGTACCCTCCAACAAAAAAGTTATAAACCTTCTTAGAACCTATGAGAAGCTACCCTGTTAAGTAGAACCCGGTAGATTCAGCAGTTAGCGAGATCCTTCGGTACAAACGTGCAAACACACAGACAAACCGACAGACATCCTGTTACTTTATTGTAAGGATGTACTGTATCGTTATTGTTAGAACAATGTTTTGAATTTCTACCTTGGTGAAAGCCCTTCAGTTGTGAACAAAGAGAATAAGATATGTAAGTGAAGAAAGTAAAATTGAATTGTAGGTATTGATTGACACAGATACCAACTTGAATCCACACTTACTCACAAATACCTGACTACCCACCATAGACTATGGTAGAATTGCAATTAATTCAACTTTTAAAATTGAAACTGAGTATTTAGATATTTTTGAAAATTGTTTTAAAAATTTGTTTTCACAACATATGTGTATGAGTATTTGTTTTTGTAGTATTGAATTTAAGAACAAACAGTGAACTTTGGTTGCATGACATTTTTCTAATACACCAACATTAGTAAAGACCTTTTTTTGATTGTCACATGTCTCAAACTGTAGCAATATGAAAAACTTCAATTAGTATTTTGCATTGTATTACTTTTTAGAAACAACAGTTTCATGAAATTGTCAGAAAATTATAATGAAAGTCTAATTGATTCTTAGCTCTTTTCTTTCTGTAGTAGATTTCATACCTAGATTGTAGACTATTATAATCTATGATTGAATACCACATCCGTCCAACAAACCTACCCGACACACAGATAGACAGACAGGTACACTAGATCAAACTTTGGAAGATGCAATAATACTTTGTTTTCTTACCCCACACAAAATTCTCCTGATCTTTACCAGCCTTGAAGTAAAGATAAGATTTTTCATTCACTCCCTACACAGTTAGCCCGAACTGGTAATAGGCTTTTAAATGTTTTTTTTGCAATAGAAAAGAAATGCTTTAGTTTTGGCTCTGTCTTAGAAACAAACAAAAAATTAAACATTTTGGTCAAATCCTTAGAAATGATATTCAAAATATGTCAAATATTGCTATTACCTTAGAGCAAAGTAGCTAAACATCATAAGCTGACAAAATATACTTTAATTCTCGTTTATGATCTTAATATTTTAAATCATGAATTTTCAAACTTTATAATTTCTATGTTATTTCTGTTTTCCTGTACTATAGTGTTTGCCAATGAGATATATCTTTTTTATTATTTTATAAATCCTATTTCCAGTTTAAAGCTTTTGTGCATTCCCTCCCTCTCTTACACATACCATTCATGGGGTTGGTATAAGAATGTGAACATTTTTTTGTGGATTGCAACTTTTCAGTTTTCAATAGGAGATAGGAGGGGGATTAGCAAGAAAGAGGAGAAAGGAAAATGTCATTTTTACATCTTTACATCTTGAGAAAACTTTGGCAATATAAACTTTAATGGAATATCAAACATTCATGTCCAATGAAAGAGACATTGAGGAACATAAAAGATATTTAGGGTGACAGATTTGTTCGGTACTTATATAGATACCTTTACTCCCAGTCAAATTACATGAAAACAAAAAAAAATAACAAAATTTTACTGATCATAAATAATTAACAATTAAATGATCACCTTTACAAAAATTTCTTCTAAAAGAAATATTTTTAGTTCAAACATTGTTAAAATTCTGTAAAATTTTATATATTAAAATAAAGAAATTTACAAAGAGGAAAACTATAAGGAAATGAATTGACAGGTTGAAAACTTAAGTTCTAAATTATCATATCAGCCAATAAAAGTTATTCCATCTGCACCTTATGAACTCTAAAACACGTTTGTTTTATTTATCATGTTTTAACTTTTGTACTGTATTTAAAGTAGGTTATTCCAACATTTTGAGATATAATAACCCCAAAAAGATTTACTTTTAGTTTAAATTTAAATAAAACATCTAAAAATACACTGCAACTCAGAAATTGTGCAACAGAAGATATCAAGTTAAACTTTCCATCAAATCAGTCCATTCAGATTCTTCATATCAATTTAGTTGAATCCTCAGGATTAGGCTTAGAATTATCAGGGATAAAGGAATAGGACAATAATAAATTAGCCATTCTATTCCAAATATTTCCTTGTAGATTTTACTGTTGGATGATTACAAAACAAGTAACAGATTTGTAAAACATTTAAATATCTTTACCACAAGATATAAAAAAACTTCAAATTTAATTTATTCTTTGTCACTTTTTCTAAAGAATGAAGATTAGTAATCTATTGGGAATTGCAGTAATCTTGTCCCAAAATAGTTAAAACTTGGTAGTTAACCAATAATTCCTCTAGTTATTACCCCATTCCCCCAAAATGTCAAGAAAACAAGCTACATTTCTTTGTTTCTTTCCTTAGTTCCCTGGAAATTTCAGTTAATTTTTTTCTTCTAGAAATGATGTTATTCCTTCGTCACAAAATTAACCAAATGATGAATATTTAAGTATGTCTTAATTTTTTTTCCCCAGGAAATTTTAGATTTTGTCTAGAATTTTGTCTGGTAGAACTTTATCAACCCTTTGCTTCTCACAGTCTTTAGTTGGACAGCCACAAAAGATAATTTTGTCATTCCTTTTCCAATCCCTGAGAATGATGCAAGAGAATGAATGATATCTGTGCTGTGCTGATCATACAGAACCAGGAAAAAACTTGATATAAAACATTTTAGTTTGACCTAAATTTGCAACAATCTGCATCTTCAACAATATGCTTTCTTAAGCAAATTTTATTCTTTAACAAATTTTAATTACAAACTAAATTAAACTCCCACAAAATATTTTATCTTTCTATTGTATTTATATTATTTCTTGATGTGAAGCTTCTGAATGAGAAATTGATTAGTTAGTCGTAACTTCAAAACAGTTCCTTACCTGAGTTTAGCAAAGCCACCTGATTTCCCTCACTGTCCAGCACAAAGAGCTGCACAATAGCCGCGTCCAATTGAGCAGGCTTGCAACTGTACACCCCGGCATTCTGCGCGCTCAACCAGTTCAGGCTCAGAGTGGATGTCGTCGTTGATTTGTCAATCTGAGTGTAGGTGCTGCCACCTATACCAGATCCGTTGAACTCCCAGATAATGTATTTTGGTGTCAAAACAGCCTGAAATTTAAATGATAATTCAATATAGTAGAAAGAAAAAATACTTCATCTATTTAATTGTCTGCTTATCCATAACTTTTTTTTATTTTTCAGAATAAACTCTCCATTTTTGTTAAAGTTAAACATTTGTTTAATAAATTCATAAATTAACATAAAATTGTTTTAATTTGTTTGAGCATGTATTTTATATGAATGCAAAAGAATGTAAAAATATTCAGTACCAAAGAAAAAGTGAATTCCTATGGGACAGATATAAAATTGGGTCATACACTGTTAATATTTTAAGGAAAACTTAAACGTCTTTAATGAAATCATGATAGCTTATAAATTATTTATGAATTACAAAAATATTTGTAATGAATTTCCATAATAATTTTCAATATGTTCTATTTCACAGAAAAGCTCTTAGAGAGGTGTAAATTATAATTTTCATACATACAAATATGTAACTTTCATACAAAAGTTGTGTAATCAAAGAACCATACACATAGCCAGGCTAAACTTGGAAGCATTGTATAACCATTAAACACAATTTTTTCAAAAAGTGGATTAGTAAGTGTAAAAAAAATCAGTTGTCATAGTTTCACATAATTCAAAATTCATTGTACAACTATGTATTTTTTTACAGTGTAGAAATTATACTTGATGTTGGGACGTGCAAACCTTTAAATGCATTGTAAAAAATACTTGAAATTTTTACAGTATTTTTTTAGTAGCGAATCTAATCTTGAATATAAATGCCTGTTAAAGCATATATCTGATTGGACAGCTATTCTTTTAAAATTTCCTCGAGTATTTTGAATATATTTGTCCGACCTCATTATGACACTAAAGAATCCTTATCCTATTATAGTATTTTCAAGGATAACTAACATTCTTAGCTGCCATAAAAGATAGTTTTCAGATATTTCTCCTAACCAACTTTCTTCTGTGACTTGATTTATTATAAGGGGATATTGTGAGAGATTCTCGCATAGTTTGATAAAATATTGGGATAGCTAATTCATCCCATCCCCCTTATGACATTTTTCATCCCTACATCAACCTAAATAAAGCGACAAAATTTCACTGTCACAAAATCCACGTATTTAACATCCATTCTTCTTTGCTTCTTTCATCCTTGTTTTCGAAGAATTTAGTTCAAAGACAAAGGTTAGGCAATTTTTGAGGGAAAACGTAAGTTTTTATCAAAAACTATTTTGAAACAACAAAGAAAAGTGTTGTATAAAAGATCCATTAGTTTTCAAGACCATATTAGTTCAGCCTTTTTAGCAAAGGGTCTCTTTATCCAATGGTACTCCTTTATTGTAAGGCTTCATATAGGTAAAAGAAAGGTTTATAACTATTTCTGACAAGAGTACCCCCAATCTCCCATCCCCCCCTCAAAAAACGCCTTCCCTCCAAATTTTACTTTTTAAAATTTTAAATTAAAAGTAGATAGGCACCTCCTCCATCCCCTCTTTTTACGTAGCAGTTTTATATAATAGAATAAGTATTTTATAATATCTTGAACTAAATTTAAGATTTTCTATATCTTAAGCAATTTCACCTACTTTTCCTTAACAGATAATTAAACATCTACAGTGAGAGCCCCAAACACATTGGTGTTTACGTAAAAAATATTTGAATTTAGAAAATCCGTGGAGGAACAAAATCCTACCATGAACTTGCAAAAAGTTTCAATTATAAAAAAGTATATCGGCAAAAAAATTACCCTGGAAAGCATCTTACCAAATATACACAGTGATTTAAATAAAAGTGCGTCTTCCATTTTTCTGACACAACCAGAAGGAATACAGAAAAAAAAAACAATTATATATCATATTTTATAATCATTTTTCTGCTTTCCTTCAGGTTGTATCAGAAAATCGGAAAAAGCAGTTTATTCTGAATCACCCTGTATAAATATAAACATTTATTTCACAATTCAAAATTTACGAATGTTCCAAACTTTTCAGATAAATACAATATTAGTTAAATATGTTATCCAGAGAATGTGGTGTGACATAACCTAAAGAAAGAATAACCTCTTTTTAATAAAACTACCTATAATACAAATATGAGGAATATCCGATGCTGTGAGTATTGGTGCAAAAAATGGAGACATGATTCCAGTGACGTCATATTTTTCTTTCCCGAAAAAGGGAAGGGGGGAAGAAAATCTCTTCAAAAGAGATGGGGAAACCCCCTTTTCTCCCATCTCTTTTTTTCTTCCTCCCTACCCTTTTTCGGGAAAGAAAAATATGACGTCACTGGAATCATGTCCCCATTTTTTGCACCAATACTCACAGCATCGGAATATCCCCTACCCTCTTAAAATAAAGTATTATAAAGCAATTATTATCAGTTTACAGTAAAGCTATAGCGGCTCTAACTATTCTATCCTATGAAATTTGTTAAATTTGTCTCAAGGATTAACCAAGGATGAGAAAAACCAACATGGGGAAAATTTATGCGACATTATTAGTTCTAATTTTGTGTATAATTATGTTATTGGTGCCGCAATACATTAATTAGGTCATGTCCGTCCGTTTGTCCAACATCAAGTTAAATAAAGTTATTTGCTTTCTTTGAAGCAGCTTATGGTGCCTAATAAAGAATGACGTCAACCATTGTAAATGACAAATGATAGGCAAGCATTGACCAAGGGTAAAATATATACTGGCCTATTATTGGTCATTTGTATTGTATGATGTCATTTTTATTAGCTAGCTTTTACTGATAAATTAAAGTAAGCATTCATCGTTTTTGTTTTATTTTCTTATCCGCGGACGGCTGTAAAAGTTGTTACCTGACTAACTACACACTCCAGCTGAACACTGGATCCCTCCTCCACGTAAATGGCCGGCATTCCCAGGATTCGAACCTAAACAGTACACATATCTTCATATCATTGTCAAATTAGCTCTAAATTTAACAAGGATGACAACATCCATAAGGGCGAAGCACTGAAACGGTAGGACAAACGGACATGAACACTTATATAGTGTCAGAACTGAATAATCAAAATATAAATGTATAAGAGTCGAAGCAAAACTGTAAGTAAATCTGTTGAAAACTGCTTTATACAGGATATTGTTCATGGACATACTTACATATTTAGGACTTGATTATAGAGTTGCTTCGTTTACAACATTATACTTTGTTGTCCCAGGAATCAATATACCAAAAATCAGATCAATCGGATGATTATATCACATAAAAATTTGTTGTTAAAAAAGTAAAAAAATCAACATGTTTAAAATGGACGTACGGACATTTTGGTAATGATTATAGAGTTGCTACGCCTTTTAAATCGTACCTAACTACTACAGGAATCACCATGCAAAATTTGAAATAGATAGGACAATTCTAACATGCCTAAATTAACGAAAAAAGCTATCCGTTACAGACGTACGGACGTACGGACGGACGGACCGACCCTAATTATAGAAAAGCTTCGCTTTTAAAAATTAAAAATAGGGATGAGACAAAGGCCGATGATGATAAACGAAATTTCCCCTTATGTAGATAAAAATTATTGGTTGAAAAGTTTTGAACCAACAAACTACTCAATTTGTTGAATCTATGAAACTTTGAGTACCAGTACAAACCAGTACAATTAAATAATGTTCCATTCCTTCCTGGGTATTTTGTGCTATGAGAAATTAAAATATCAAACGCTTTTCTATAGTCAAACTATCTTTAAATAACCAAGCAAATAATTTTATTAAGTGTCAATATGATAAATTAATGTACATAGATAATGATAATAAAATATAAATTATTAGTTGAAACGTTTGAACACTGTTAGTTTTTACAAACCAATCATGATTTTAAGAAAGTACTCAAAGTTAAGGCAAGTTTTGGTTTAATTTACAACCGAAATTTCCTCCCTCCCTGATTTTATATGTAGGTATTGTACTTAAAATAAATTTCTTTATATAGATCAAGGATGACACAGTGAAGGCAAAAAGAACGAAAGAGTAAACTTCTAGCAGAAATTGATAAGTTTCTATCCTTTCTACGTTATATTTACATGAATTCTTGTAAAAGTGTTTACTAGATCGGTCTATTCAATCATGCCTAAATTAATAAAAAAAAGATCTATTCATTAACGTAGGACTGAAAACTCTTATTGTAGAAAAGCATATGTTTTTTTTTTAAAAGTTTGCAACCGAATTATAATTTCTGGGTAAAAATGCCTTTTGGGAATAAAAAGTCAATTGAATTTACCCATTTATCAATCAATTTAGAACCTTTGCAATTTTTTCATCAAAATTTTTATTAGAAAATGGCAGTTGAGTGCAGAAAGGGGAGAAATTTGATTATAATTCACTAAATAGAGAACATAATGTACTTTTAGATTGAAATTGATAATTATTTTCAAATGACTAATAACTTTAATTTATTTTACAAATATCGTTGTTCACTAGGGTGAAAATATATATATTTTGCTTTTTACTTTTTAAGCTTTATTCTTTAAATTTTAATGTCAGAGCAATCCGTTATTTTTTATTGACTGAAACAATGGCACCCTCTAAATGTGGAATATCTTTGCTTTCAATAAATAGGGTAATATATTTTGTGGTTGTTGTTTGTGAACAATATCAACAAGACAAAACACACAATGGTGCAACAAGATGGTCCAGATTTATAGGGAAGTTCCCTGTTACTGCATTTGGACCCCTCTTTCTTACCCCTTAAAAAGTTATGAGGAACAAAGATGACAACATCCATTAAAGCTCTAAAATTAGAAATTATGACTAACCCACCCAAACACTTGTCAAAACTTAATAAGCAGAATATTTATTTTCAATCTAAAACAAATTTAAAAAGTGCTTTTTTTTGTATGTGGCTTAAAATCTCAACAACTACTAAAACCATTGTGTTCTCTTTTTTAGGCAAACTTTACTTGGCTCTTTTAGTGGATAGGTCATTCAAATTAAGTCTTAAGATGATTTTAAGTTATTATTCTAGCCCCTCTCCTTAAATAGAGCCCCTACAGGCTAATACCGCGTATCCTTAAATATTGGAGATCTAAAAAGAGCAGTAATGTATTAAAGTAAGAAAGTTTTAATTTTATTTTCTAAGATATTGCAAGTTTTATCTAAATAATTCTTAAAGGTATTTGCAGTTATTTTACTTCATTTTTTTTTAAATTTTAAAATAAGCCAAATTAAACTGAATTTTCTGATATCTAAAATAGGTCAATAATATTACCCTTAAAATATAACTGGGCCATTTTTCTACATTTAATACAAAAAACTATACGTTCGTCTATACATGATAAATAATGATACTTAGAATTTAGGAAATTTGTTCGAAATTTGTTGTTACTGCATTTCTTTTTAAAAGCGAAGCTTTTCTATAATAGGGTAGGTCCGTACGTCCGTCCGTCCGTCTTAGATAGATAGCTTTTATGGGTTATTTCAAACTTTGCATGATGATTCCTGTAGTAGTTATGTACGATTTAGAAAGCGTAGCAACTCTATAATCATTACCAGAATGTCCGTACGTCCATTTTAAACATGTTGATTTTTTACTTTTTTAACAACAAATTTTTATGTGACCTAAATATCCGTTTTATCTGATTTTTGGTATATTGATTCCTTGGACAACAAAGAATAATATTATAAGCGAAGCAACTCTATAATCAAGTCCTAAGAATGTAAGTATGTCCATAAACATTATCCTGTATCAAGCAGTTTTTCAACATATTTACTTACAATTTTGCTTTGACTATTATACTTTTATATTCTGATTATTCAGTTCAGACACTATAAAAGTGTTAATGTCCGTTTGTCCTACCGTTTCAGTGCTTCGCTTTTATGGATGTTGTCATCCTTGTTTTGCAACAACTGAAAGAAAGCGTGCTGAAACCTTTCCAACATTAAATTTAATCTACATAAAGAGTCTTTGTGTTATTGTTAGGAAATATATTAATTAATTATCCATTGTCTTATTCTTGTTTCCCTGCTGTTGACACATTCTCTACAGGAATGGAGGGGACATTGGGCTGTTTAGTAAACAAGTCCACAAAGTCTTATAACACCTTTTTGTAATTCGTTTGCTTAACAACCTTGGAGACTTTTATTGAATTTTGATTTGTTGGTTAATTTATTTGAGTGTCTAAACTTTTCAACCACTAATTGTAATTTTCAGAAGTTAAGGGGCGATTTTGTGTATTATGATAGAGGGGTAGGGGGTGTACATCAATTTATCGTTCATTGTCTTATCCCTTTAGATCCCTGCATTCTCCACCATAAACAAGATTCTCATTCCATATAAAATAGTTGAGAACATTTTCCATGATGACAGAAGTTCGAGTTCTCGGATTTTTAAAAACTTGTTTTGTTCCCCCCCCTTATTTTTGTACATTAGGCCGACTCAAGATGCAAAATTTTTTGGCGCGCTATTTTAACCCATTCTATTCATAAATATAAGACTATTGATACCTTTAAAAGTGTTCTCAGACTATTTTTTCAGCAATATGTCAAATTCGAATTTCATAAAAAAGGGGAAGGTTCCCCCCTGGGGGTGAAATTTTTTTTTCTTTCAAACCATGGCTTTATACACCTTCCTAAATTCGTCTTGAAGAGTACATTAAGAATCAAAAAACGTTTTTTAAAAATATTGATCCCAGAAAAAGTTATCCTCAAATAACCGTCAAAATCACCTGATTTTGCTAAAATGGCCAAAATTGTTAGTTTTTTGAGAATAGCTCTTGCTATGATCAAAATATTTTAAAATCGTTTTTTGATCCTTAATGTACTCTTCAAGACGAATTCAGGAAGGTGTATAAAGCCATGGTTTGAAAGAATAAAAAATTTCACCCCCAGGGGAGAACCTTTCCCTTTTTTATGAAAATCGAATTTGACATATTGCTGAAAAAAAGCTACCAGAACACTTTTTTTGGTATCATTGGTCTTTATATCATAAAAGGAATGGGTTGAAATAGCGCGCCCATTGAATTTCAAAAAAAGTGGAAATTCTGAGTCGGTGTATTGTACATTAACTGGTGTTTATACAAATGCGCCAATTTCAAATCCCCTACCCAAAATTTTTTTATAATATTTTTTATTAAAACTCAAATTAAAAAGTAGAAAGGCGGTTGACTTATCCCCCTCCCACTTTAATAATACCTAAAGGCTTCTAGGGGGCGTTGCCCCTAGTCTTACTTAAAATAAAAGCTATATCTTGCATTATTTTTCAATTAGGTGTTTGAACACAAATTGCATATAGTAAAAATATTTTTCTTATTTAATTGTTATCCTAATAAGATAAAAGTCATACTTGAAAATTGTTTTAATAGTTATCATTATATTTTGCATTTTTAACCCTTAACAGTTGGGTTTTTTCTATCTCATTTTCTGTGTGTGAAAGATAAAGAGCCCAAACTGCTTGACTTTTTAAGTATGACACATAACTGAGAGTTGGAATTTTTTGAATATCTCCATCCTGGCGGGCACAGGATGCCAGCAAACCTGGCAGGGTCATCCAGGTAAAGAGCAAATTTTTTTTTTTGACTAAAACAAAGCATTTTATCATACCAAATTACTAAAAAATCCTCTAGTAGTACATCCTTTTATAAAATACAGGTGTTCAAGTCACTTTCAGGTTCCAGGTATGATCCTCCAGGTCCTGATCCTCCAGGTCTCCAGAAATCTTTAAAAGGCTCCTGTGGCCGCAATTTTTGACTTAGAGACTTCAAATTTTAAACTTAAGCTTTTCTTACATGTCTACATAACGTATTAAATTTTCATGAAGATCCGCAGCCGTTTTCCCGCCGACCGCCAACTGCGGCGGCTGGCAGCTGCCAAGTACAGCAAGGTGAAGGAAGCTAAAATTGAATTAGACTTATAAAAGGTCGGAAATTCATTATCAAACCATGGACTTGCACAAAAATTTAGCCCTCTAGCTCTAATAGGAACTGAGATAATAAGAGGGGGCGTTGAACGCCCCCCCCCCCCACCGATTAACCCTTAACGGTCGGGGGGGGGGGGTCCTTGAACGCCCCCCCATCCGGTTTTTTCTATCTCATTTTCTGTGTGTGAAAGATAAAGAGCCCAAACTGCTTGACTTTTTAAGTATGGGTATGACACATAACTGAGAGTTGGAATTTTTTGAATATCTCCATCCTGGCGGGCACAGGATGCCAGCAAACCTGGCAGGGTCATCCAGGTAAAGAGCAAAAATATTTTTTTGACTAAAACAAAGCATTTTATCGTACCAAATTACTAAAAAATCCTCTAGTAGTACATCCTTGTATGAAATACAGGTGTTCAAGTCACTTTCAGGTTCCAGGTATGATCCTGCAGGTCCTGATCCTCCAGGTCTCCAGAAATCTTTAAAAGGCTCCTGTGGCCGCAATTTTTGATCTAGAGACTTCAAATTTTAAACTTAAGCTTTTCTGACATGTCTACATATCGTATTAAAATTTCATGAAGATCCGCCGCCGTTTTCCCGCCTACCGCCGACTGCGGCGGCTGACAGCTGCCAAGTACAGCTGCGGCTGCTGAAATTTATATTTTGATATTTCTAATGTAAAATTTACATAAAGATAAACATTTTCTGGAAAAAAAATTTCTTCTAGCTTCAAAAATAAGAAAAATACAGCCGTTTGAAATTTTTAAGTAAAAAAAGACCTAAAAACAAAGGTTGTTAAATAAAAGGGTGAAGGAAGCGAAAATTGACTTAGACCTATTAGACCCGACCGATTAAGGTGCGTTTAGGGGCCCGACTGTAAAGGGTTAAGGTGCGGCAAGGAGCCCGACTGTAAGGGGTATAAAAAAACACCAAAATTGACCAAAATATGCGTATATAATTTGTACTCACTTGTGTCAGTTCTATTTCAGAATTAATTTACCCGTCATCATTTTCGATAACTTGTTGTTAGTAGCGGAGCTACTCTAGAGCTTTGTGTGAGCTTGTAGCTACGTCAATACATTATGGATTTGTTCTTCTAGATATTTTAAAACTGATATTTGAATTTGTTTAAATATCATATTTATCTGTCGTAATTAACCTATCGTATTAATGATAAATAAAAGTCATTTAATAAATGATAGACCTTTTTTGACATTTTGTATCCATGTACAAAATCAAAAAAAAACTTATACAATTTGTAAATTATAAATAACGTGGTTATTTAAAAATCCTAATTATAGAATAGCTACGCTACCAAAAAAAACAACATATTACAAATTGCCCACACCATAAAATTCTCAAGAATAAGAAAGGCAATTTTGTGCAGTGCGCATACACTTTCGCATATGAATTACATAATTTGACTATGGTATAAAAACCGCAAACTATTACTAAGCACAAATAATTCCATCCTAGTTGCTTTATTCTTATCATTCAACAAACATTTTGATTTATTTTCTATTATTTTTCCATGATAAAAACAGTATGTAAATGCGGATGTAAATGCACACAATTTTGATATTGTATTAGAATTGTTGGGGATATTTATGAAATGTGGGGTGATTCCAGGGAGGGAAGAGGGGACATTGAACTGTATATCATACTGGTACACAAAGTTTTATATTCACTTTCTTTCAATAGTTGGTTTTAAAACTATTTGAATTTTTTATTACAAAATTTGTACAAACATTCATTGTCCAAATTTTTACACTAATAATTAAAAAGTAGCTTTCCTACATTGTTTGTTACTAGCGCTTTGAGTAGAGATTTATAACCATACACAAATAAATTGTCTAGGGGTTGAGGTTTGGGGGGATCTTCAATAAAGTTTTCATGGATTTTTCTGGATTGTTTGCGCCACAAAAGAAAACTATTTTCACTTGAAAGAGAAAAACAAGAGAAATATATTTTAGGAGCAAAGCTTATCTATAGCTACGGAACATCGTATGTACGTCTTGTTGTATAAAGGTCTGGAAAAATACGCGATGAAAAAGATAAATAATACGAAATTTAACATCATAAATAATTATCATTCATTCATTTATTTATATTATTTCATTTACTTCATGTCTATCAATAGTTCTTATTCTACTGCGATTACGTTTACATTGGTTGTACGTTGCTGTCCTACTTATCGACGTTTTTATTCTTGTTTTGTTATTTGTTTGTATGAATAGAGAAGATTTTCAGATGTAAAATAAAAATAAGATTATTTTAAAATATTATCCTTTTTTTTAGAAAGTTTAACAACGTTCCAGGGTGATTTAAACTGTTTCATTTTTAAAACTTAAGCCTAAAGAAAATTTTTAGGCTGTTTTACAGAGTCCTACCTCCTCCTACAAAGAGTACTATTACTTGATCTGCTATTGATATATCTCTGGTTATTATTACCTCAGGAACTACTACAATAAGTTCCATTATTATTTCTCTGCTTTTGATCTATCTCTGGTTATTATTACCTTAGGAATTACTACAATAAGTTCCATTATTATTACTTTGCTATTAATCTATCTCTAGTTATTATTACCTTAGGAACTACTACAATAAGTTTCATTATTATTACTTTGCTATTGTTCTATCTCTATTTATTATTACCTTAGGAATTACTAACAATAAGTTCCATTGTTATTACTCTGCTAATGATCTATCCCTGTTTATTATTACCTTAGAAACTACTACATTCCATTATTATTACTCTGCTATTGATCTATCTCTGGTTATTATTACCTCAGGAACTACTGCAATAAGTTCTATTATTACTCTGCTAATGATCTATCCCTGTTTATTATTACCTTAGGAACTACTACAATAAGGTCCATTATTATCACTCTGCTATTGATCTATCTCTGATTAGTATTATCTTAGGAACTACAACAATAAGTGCCATTATTATTACTCTGCTATTGATCTATATCTCTTGTTATTATTACCTTAAGAACTACTACAATAAGTTCCATTATTATTACTCTGCTATAGATCTATCCATGTTTATTATTACCTTAGGAACTACTACAATAATTTCCATTATTATTACTCTGCTATTGATCTATATCTGGTTATTATTACCTTAGGAACTACTACAATAAGTTCTATTATTAATACTCTGCTATTGATCTATCTCTGTTTATTATTACCTCAGGAACTACTACAATAAGTTCCATTATTATTACTCTGCTATTGATATATCTCTGATTATTATTACCTTAGGAACTACTACAATAAGTTCGATACTTCTAGATAATTTCTTCTCCGTTGAAACTTGACATTCGTAGTTACCAGCATCCTCTGCCCGTACAGATTTTATCTGAAATAAAAAAGTGTTTATTGTGATTTGTAGCGTGTTGGCTTGACATCTGGGAGGTGTCCAGTTTTTACTGGACCACATCATGGCATATTATATTGTAGTCGTTAGGATTGTACCTAATGCTGCTTTTTCAGGCTCGCGACAATACAGGAAAATTATCAATGTAAATTTAGAACTTCTAGGAAAAAAGGATATTTCGACAAAAGGAAAATCTAATATACTTTACATTTATCTTTTTTTAAAAATAAAATACAATATTATTTGTTAAAGGTTTCTACGTTATTTATGGACAAAATTTTCTGAGTTTATAGAATAAATATGATAATATCTATAAAATTTTCAAGTAATTTGAGTTTTGTTTAAAATTTAAAAGTTTTGAGTAATTATGATTGAAAATTGTAATTTATCATTATTCTCAATAAAACTTTGTGATACAAACTTTTAAAAGAAATAAGCAAGCTATCTTGACGGTTCCCTTAAATCGCTTAGTTGATTTCTACCCCTCTCCCCCCTCCCCCGTAATTTAAAGTATGTAATTGTAAATTTTTATTTGTAAAATTGGTTAGGTGATATTGGATACTTGGTAACCCCGCAGGGTTAAGGTTAGAACCTTACGCTATTATATGTACTCCAATTGCTTTATTCAAAATTTATATAAACATAAGGACTTGGACTTAGTGCTCGAAAGAATCTTCAATGGAAAGCATCACTACCTCTTTTATTTTGAGAAGTTAAAGCTACATATTAATGAATTTGTTTTCTCGTATTCATTCGAATCCGGTGGATAGGAACCGGTTCTTATCCATACAAAAAAACTATGTCTAACATCGTATTATATCCAGCTTTCTACAAATATAAAAATGTACAATCATAAGATTGTACATTCCATATCCGCGGAAAGCCGTTTATAATACGATGCGAGAAATAACTATTATCTCACCCACCTTTTCTATATTGTTTCTTTCATGAAATTTCTGAAACTTTTTTGCACCTCGAATTTTGACTCCCCCTCTTCCCAACCTTACAAATCCAAAAATGTTCCTATTTCTAGGTATGAGAACAACCAATTATTAAAAGTGGAGAAACAATTCTAATGACAAAATAATTGAGTAGTTGCACCCCTTAACCCCAAAACTAAATCTTGGTGCAAATTATTCCAAGTGGTAAAATTATATTTCCATATATCTCTTGTTAATTTACTTAGGAATAGTTTCTTAGTTAGGTTGCACTCCACACACACACTGGTCTAATAACCAAATAAGTTAAAGGTAGGGTTTAAAAAACACTTTGGTAGAAAGTTGAATTAAGTTAAAAGTAGGGTTTAAAAAAACGCTTTTGTAGAAAGTTGAATTAAGTTGAAGGTAGGGTTTAAAAAATCACTTTGGTATCAGCTACAATGATATTCTATAAGCTGTCTTAAGAATTGGCTCTAACTTCAACTTTACGATTTGATAAGTCTAGAGTGTTTACAAATAAGTGCAACCTTAAAACACACACCTAGCCAAAATTAGTGCCGCAGCAAAGTGACAAAATATTTGCCCTATAAAACTAATAATGTTAAAGTTGTTGGATGTTTGATAGTCTGTATGTTGTCTGATATGGATTAACTAGAAATGCCTGGATGTACCATCCAGGTTTAGATAAATTAGTGAAAATTATTGTTTCCTTCTCTTATAATACATTATTGGTATTGCATCTTATAGCTATTCTTTCATAGCGTAGTGGTATGATATGACAGAATGGGATACGAAGATCAGTGGTTCAATTATTGTTGTTAGAATAAACATATTTTATTTCCTTTAAAAAAAATTTAATTTTTTATTAAATAAATAAAATAAAACTAAAACTTATTTTGAAAAGTCACTTAAAATCTTTAAAAAAGCAATTTAAAAAAAAATGTTGCCAAGCCTCGAACCGACTTCCTTGGCCCTAAATATTCTAAAGAATATTTCTTTTTATGACATTGTAAACAATATCAGTAATTAATAAAATAAAACTAATTTTTGAAGTCCCTTAATATATTTAAAAAGGTAATTAAAAAAAAAATTATCGCCAAGCCTCGAACCGACTTCCATGGCCCTAAATATTTTAAAGAATACTTTATAGTAATTGTATTCGGGTATTTAAAAAATATTTTTATCTGTACAGAGAGAGAAAGAGAAAGAAAGATATTGTTGTGTGGAGGGGGGGGGGGGGTTAATTTTTTTCCAAAACGATTTCTCTTGGGTGGGTGGTGTTACCCTCTTCCAAAATAGTTAGAAACCTTCCCAGAACCTATGATAAGCTACCCTGTAAAGGAGAACCATATGGGTTCAGGGGTTAGCGAGATCCTTTGTCACAAACAAACAGACAGACAAATAAACATTCTGTTACTTTATTATATGGATGATAGCTTTAATAGTTTATTATACATGCGGGCAATAGAACTGGAATTCTTGATAAGTTACTTGGGGGGTTTTGAACCGGCGACCTATAAGCTTTGAGGGATACTTAATATTATAGGAGGAAAGAGAGAGAGAGAGAGAGAGAGAGAGAGAGAGAGAGAGAGAGAGAGAGAGAGAGAGAGAGAGAGAGAGAGAGAGAAAGAAATTCGTAGGTTGCGTAATTTTCAATCATCAGCGACCGTTTAAACGGATATAAAAATCAAAAATTTATAAAGTAACAGGATATTTGTCTGTGTGTTTGTATGTTTGGAGGGTAGGGAGAGTAATATAATAGTTATTTAAAGCATCGTATTATTAACTATTATTATATAACACTGGCTTTAATCTGAAATGATTGTGCATTTTTATATTCATAGAAAACTGGATATAATAAGATGTTAAATATATTTTTCAGTCTGTTATGTTAAACAAAAAAAATTTTTAAATTAATGTCCCCGCCTGGAGTCGATCTTGGATAACCTCGACCTTAGCCTTACAACGTACCCCTATGCCACAAAAGCCGCAATAATATCAAACAAAAATTGGTCATCTTTTTACAACCCAAAACAAAATTAATAATGGGGATTAATCAACCCTTCTTTTTCTTCCATTGTTCTTTCCTTGAACTTTCCTTGAATATTAATATTTTTCTTCCATTGTCTTTTACCCTACTATTAATCTTTTTCTTCCATTTTCCAATCCCCGACTATTAATCTCTGAATATTAAGGGGATAGAAATTGAAATTATTATAATAGCTAAAACTATTACGCCGATATTAAATTACACCAAATTTTTGTTAAAAATATTGTTATAAGAGCTAAAAAACGTTCCGCCGACATTTAAATACTCTTTTGTTTTAATTTAAATTAATCTAATAATTTTTACAAAGACGACATTAAATAGGTATAATTTTTAAACATGTTGATTGTTGAATCAACACCCCATCATGTGTAATTTCTTGCCGCGTCAAATTTTTAAAAATTAAGACATAAATTTTTTTATACATTGTCTAATTTTGATCCAAATTTCAGTATTTTCCATAGCTCAGTGGGAAAGTTGGGGTGACTGGTTATCATGATCGAGCGTTCAATTTCCGGATTTGATATGTTTTTTTTTCAGTTCGTTTCCTTGTCTACCTTGGATGCGAGTTCAAGACTTACGAAAAACAAATCTTAAATAATAGCTTTTTGATATTTTAAGTGACTGTTAATACAATGTAAATAAGTAAACTTTTACCAAATATTACTTATTATATCAGAGAGTGAAAATGATATTTAGTGTTTGGGTAGTTTTGAACTGACAACCTTCCGACTTGAATCGAAGTTAAACAAAAAATATTTAAATTAGTCTTAGTTAAAAATTTATAGATCAATCACAGAGATTTGAACACGCAATGGTTCCGTTAATAAGCAAGTACGATAACCACAATACCAAGAATGCCAGTATAAATGTGTGAATTAATTACAATAGTTTTTTTTTTTTGGGGGGGGGGAGGAGGGGTTTACTGAACCAGCATCATATGGCCTTTGTAGTTTAGCGATGAGAGATAGATAGATAGATAAAAAAAAATCACGGAGGTTTCGTGAATTTCATTTTGGGAGGTGGGGGGAGACATAAGGAGGAAATAGGGAAGGAAGAACATATGAAGTGGGATGGATTTATAATAATAGTATAGTTTTTTTTACAAAAACTTAATTTTGATGTAAATTGTTAAAAGAATATCGTTTTTAGGATTATTATATGTGTATGTACATTAGATATAATGTTTTAAATAGTTTTAATTAATATTAGGTCAGTTTGAGCTTAATTTATACGAAACATTGCTAAATTTTAAATCTTTTATATGGGAAATTTTGTCCATGTACTTTTCGACCGAAACCTCGAAATTCAAAAGTTGGGAGGTTTCGTGAGAAAAATATTTGGTTTGGTAAGAAAAACACGGAGGTTTCGTGATACAATTTTCAAGGATAAAAAAGAATAGGGAGGTTTCGTGAGTAATATATTTTTTGCTATCTTGTTTATTTTAAGTATTGAAAATTGGATTGAAGATTAGCTTGAATATAGAAGTCTTCTTTCCTTATTCGCATGTCGCGAGTTCGAACCCCGTCCGAGAGGGCCAGGCATTTTGTACATGTTAAAAATTGGAAGATTTCATTAAATAAAAGTTGTCGCAAATATAGGTATTAAATAAGTTACTTTAAAGTGCTTTGAAGTGCTAACCGTAGGCAGGTCAGCACTTGACAATGAGACCATAGACTATACGTTGATGTATAACCCAAACTATGATAAACAAAATCGTCACTAAGTAAATTAAAATTGGTGGTGTAAAAGTTCGGACACTGATATTTTGTATTAACCAATCAATAAAATCTCCCAAAGTTTATAAGTCAACAAACGAGGGTACAACAATTTAAAGTTAGATCAAAATAATTTATTTGAGAATGACACGCAACAATGAAATTCCATGTAACACATTTAACTAAATGTATTTTGTTGTTATGTTCGCCCACTAGTTTCTAAATCTATTGGAACACATAATCAAAGTATTTAACACAACTTTTAAGGGGCCTAGTTGTTGCTGGGTTTATTTTAGAAAGGGGACATTAAAAGACAAATGTTTTGTAGATTTGTTAATAGTTTAAGTTAGAAAAATCTTTTTAAAAAAGTCCATATGTCCATACGTCACTTTTTTAAAGTGAAGATTTTCTTTATTTGGCAATTACATAGTATATCAAATTTAGATTTTTAACTAAAAAAATCAACTTAAAAACTTTCCTCTTTATGGCCTGAGCATTTTCTATACCCAACTACTACTAGAAATATATAGTATATTTCTAATATGCCTAAATTAACAATAAGAACTATTCACTGCGCATGGATGTACTGACATACCGACTCTAATAATAGAAAAGATTCAATTTATAAATAATTTCAGTGCACTCCCAATTTGAGTCTAGTCTTAATAAAGGGGTTCTTTGACCATAAAGTAGGTAAATATTACATTACTAAATAAAGTTACATTAGACTTAATTCCTACTGTAACACTTTAATACAAAATATCTATAAAATCTATAGTAGTCTGTGGTGTGTATTCTTTATCGCAAATGTATCAATATATAAACAAAAATGTTTTTCATGTTAAAAGAACAAAAACTTCCAATTCTACTTTGCTTATCCTTATACTAAAGTAACAGGATGTTTGTGTGTCTTTGTTTGTTTGTACCAAAGGATCTCGCTAAACGCTGAACCGATCGGGTTCTCCTTAACAGGCTAGCTTCTCATAGGTCCCGGGAAGGTTTATAACTATTTTTGGGGAAGGTTCCACCTTCCTCCCAAGAGAAATAATAATAAATCGAAATTTGTTTTTTAAGTATAGAGATTCCTACGTAACATTGCGAGGTATCGTATAATGAGACTCTTACGCAACATATCATAGAAACTTGAACGCAACAAAAAAAACATTTAAAGTGCCACTAGAGGCTTCTACGGGCGTAGCCGCTAGTCCTTTCATAAAGTTACAGGATCTGTGTCTGTCTCTCTGTGTATATGTGCCAAAGGATCTCGCTATCTGCTGAACTGATATGGTTCTTCTTTACAGTGTAGCGTCTCTTAGGTCCTTGGAAGGTTTATAACTATTTTGTAGGAGTGTAGCACCACCCTCCCAAATCATACCTAGAAAAATAGACCCCTCCAAAAAAAATGTTTTTTACTTTCAAAAGTGGGATGGACCGAATTCCCTCCATTCTCAAGTGCCACTGGTAGCCCTTAGTCTCTTATATATAAACGCATAATCTTAAACATTATGAAACAGCAAAAAATAAGTACTCTGCCAATGTAATAATTACGTAAATGAAGGGACACCAAGTCTCTAAAGTTTACCTACTAAACTTTGAAACAGATGACCTCGGCAAATACAAATTTTAAAATCAATAAGATATTTAAGATAGTAAGGAAAAGAGAAAATGAAACAAGGACGATATGGTCCAAAATAATATGATAAGCAAAAGATACCTGTCTTGAAGCTTTCTTTAAAAAGATGACAAAAATATGTGTCTAAAGGAAAAAGTGTGTTAACTGACAAAATGCTAATTATGTAATACATTTTAAAAGCTAGAAAAGATTAAATTTTAAAACTGCCAAGAGTAAATATTTCATTTGATAAATTGACCAAAGATGTTTTTTATTTGAAATAATTCCTGTTTAATTTTAAATGTTATTTTTCCATAAAGTTTACTAATGAACGTAATTGTCAATTTTAAACCATAGAATAATCATTCAACAGGGGGAATACGGTTGGGAAATATTTAACAAGAACAATATTATTCATTGTTTGTACGAGTGTATCAGCCATGTGTAAAAGTAACAGGATGTCTATTTGTCTGTGTGTATCGAAGGATCTCGATAACTGTTTAATTGATCTCCTTCATAATTTAGCTTCTCATAGGTCCTTGAAAGATTTTAAAATATTTTGGGGAAGGACTACCATCCATCCAAGAGAAATCCATCTTAGAAAAAATTAACTCTCTTATTTTTTCTTTTGAAACTAAAATTAGAAATAAGAAAGAGGGTATATTTCCCCCCCACCTCAAGTGCCCCTAGAGGCCTACAGGATATTACCGCTAGTATAAAAATAAAGTGTTATATAGTAAGAATAAAAATATTGAGGCTACATTTACTTATAAAAAGAACTATTGACATCATGTTTGAGAGTAGAAATTAAAATTATTATGCTTATGTATCTGCTTGGTTTGGTTATAGAAAAACAAACAGCACACACTAAAGTATAGAATAATTACGCTGCTAGGGTTTATTACTTGTTCCTATTTAAAATTAAAGTCATGTTTGAAAGTAGAAATAATGGTTAAAGTTTGTTAACCAGATTCCCCAGGAGATGGGGGAAACCACTTTCTATCCGCACTCACACAAAACAGCAAACAATCTTTATATTAAAGTAACAGGGTGTCCATCTGTAGCAAAGGGACTTGCATTCTGCTGAACCTATAAGACTCTTCTTACAGGTTTGATAAGTCTAGAAAATGTTTATAACTGTTATTGGGGAACGTAAGCCCTACCTCCCAAGATAAATCGTCCCTAGAAAAAAATCCCATTCCCCCCAAAAAATTGGTTGGTACAAACTCTCCCATCAATAAATTTAATTAAAACAAGGGTTATTTTCTAATTTGGGTTGTACATCATTATATTATCCATCCTTCATATCTACGCTCCACACAATTTGTTTCAGGCTTTTTAAAATCAAAATTGTTCAATAATTTTTTAAGTTATTGAAAATCATATTCGATTTCTAAGATTAGTTAAAACATCAGAAATTTAAGCTTATCTAAAAATATAAAATTGATGAGTTTAAAATTTGTCAAAGATTTTAGTTATACACTCTTTTAAGTTTGATTTTTAAAGTAACACCTCATTACCTTATCTTCCTAGCCCCTCATACTTATACAGGGATACAGGGATAGAACATAGGTATAAATAAAATTAATCTTAATTTTGTCATCTTAGGGTTAAGAGCTCAGTGATTTCTATAGGAGAGTTGTAGTATTTATTGCATAATAGCTGAAAACTTTATCGGAACCTAACGAACCTTTTCTGTTAAGAAGTAGTCATATGATTCCAGTCGTTAGCGGTGCAAAATCACAGACAGGCAGATAAGCATCATGTTATTTCTATATAAGGTTTGTTCCTTTTCTTAAATAATTCTTTTTCTTATATTTAATTACCGTCTCCTCTTTTTTTCGATTACTTTCTTGTGAAACAACTCTATAGCTTTTGACAATAAGTAGGGTTGTCCATCGTCATATGACGTCAGTTTTTATCTTTCAAAATACAATTTGTCTTTAGTATAGGTGGTTATTCAATACAATAAAAAGAGTTAAATATATTTTAATATGGTTTAATAAGTGGAAAATTAATAATTATATTTTACCTTAAATGTTTGTTTACTTTTCTTTTAAGGTTAAATCTATTATTTTATTGAATGTTAAACCATTTAAAAGATTTTATTTCATGATAGCATTGAGAGTAATGGTTTATGGCGGTGTTCAAACCTTTAAGCAAACATTTACAATATTAAAGTTAACGAATTTGCATTAACTAAAGTTGTTTCATCGACAAAATAAATACTTCTATTATAATAAAAACTCCTATCTATAATACAAAGTAGAACGATGTCTGTCTGTCTGTCTGTTTGTTTGTCTGTTTGTCTATTTGTTTGTAGCGAAGGATCTCGCTAACCACTGAACCGATCGGGTTCTCCTTAACAGGGTAGCTTCTCATAGGTCCCGGGAAGGTTTATAACTATTTTCTTGGGGGGTGGGACACCCCCAACCCCCAAAAAAATGAAAAATCCCCCCCAGAAAAAAAAAAAAAATTAATTTTTTTAACTAGAATTAAAAATGAGGGGGGGGGCACCCCCCAAAAAAAAATTTTTATTTTAATTTTTTTTTAAATCTAAAAAAGAAATTGAATTATTAATTTCGACTCTCTCCTCCTCAAGTGCCCCTAAAGGCCTCTAGGGGCGTAGCCGCTAGTTTATGAATAAAGGAAAAGATTCAGTAAAATAAAATTATCAAAGGTTTTGCTAAATTCAAACCTACATTAATTAGGTCATTAATTGTAGGTTACTTAAAACTCTTTCATATAATGCCTCTGATTTAAATTTAACTCAAATAAAATCTCTTTGATTGCTCCACCTTTGTTAGGAAGTTCTAACAGAGCATGGTAATGAGTTGCACAGTTTAATAAACAATAAAAATGCCCCTCCTTTTCCTTGTAGTTTTGAAATTGTAGCTGATGACACCAATTTTAACGTTATTAGTACGACGAGGGATGGCTCTTGAGCTTGACATCTTTTAGCAATCAAGATTCTGTGGTTGTTTATTCCAAGAGATTCAATAATACAAGTGATGTTTTGTAAGCCAAATGCTAAAATAGGATTTTGATACAAATATCATTAAACATACTTCTTTACAAAAAAAAATATATACATATATGCAACTATTAAAACTCAAAAAAGCTCTTACAGAAATACATTTACTAAGGTATCCTTACATTTAAAAATCCACTGAAAGTCTAAGCTCTTGTGATATTTGAGCACTACATAAATACTTTGGAATAGATTGGTTAATGGCTGTTTAAATGTATAAGGAAGTCAAATATTTGAAGTGTATTATCCATTCAAATCTTTAGTTGAATAGAAATGTGTAGAATAAAATTGATAATGCTCTGCCTGATAAATTTAAAGTTGGCAGCCACTCTAACCTAACTTGAAAATTTAGTCTCAAATTTGGAAGTATTGATCGATTAAACGCTGTTGCTTTCTATTCCAAGACCAGTCATAACTGGCAACAGCCTTGCAAAGGTATAAAGTTTTTAAAAAACCCTTTTTTAGATATAAAATCCAGGGCTGGTCAGCTGCAACAAAGCCTTAAATTTAAACTCGTCGCTATGCTTTGATTTTTTTTATAGGAGGGATTATACTTCCAACTTACTTTTAAACAGGTTAAGGTTTATTCCCCTGAAGATTACAGGCGGCTGCCCAGCCCTGATACAATCCCCTGGCTTATTATTAAACAAACCAAAATATAATTTTAGTATCTTATAAAAATTTTAATTATATTTTTAAGACAATCTAAATCAAGTTACTTAGAGTTACATGTAAATTACATTTTTGATATAAAAATTTTAGAAAAAATTAAAACCCTTTGATTAAATTTAAATAAAAAGTAGAATACATTTGTTCTAAAATAGAACTAGTGGGGAAAATAATTTTCTATTTCAAGTTGAATTCTAAGAGCATTTACATTTTTGTGAATAAATTTGTGGGTTAAACTCAATGACCGTGTGGGTATAGACTAATCCTAAATTTGTTATACATCTAGAGCATCAGAGTTGAGCATCAAATATTGAAATTAAATCAGACAAAAAAAACTTAAATATTACAAGGGAAGCTATTTAAAGTACAACCAGAAGAAAACCTAATGCTAATTTTTTCATGTTGGTAGTGTTTCTATGGATATTAAGTTACATATAATATTTTTATTCACTGACATACTAACACCTTAACCATGATAAAAGATATAAAATACTAAAACAATATTAGATAAATAAGTATTCAAAAATCATGGTATGAACAAAAGGTTAAAATACATAGAGCAAATATTGAAACTACAAAGAATAAAAAGATAGATAGAATATAAAAAATTAAGAAACCTTATAAAACTAAGGTTTATGTTTTTTTAAACAATATATAGAATAGATGTACATTTCTAAAGAAAATCTCCACCAATTATTTGAAATAACAAACATAACATACAAACCAAAAAAAAGTTTCCATGTAAAAGAAAATTTCCCGCCATCAAATAATGAATGGTTAAGAACTGTAGTTTGTTAACTCTCTTGTTTAAGCTGAACTGTCAGTCTTTCAATTTCACTCAGAATAGAAGTTAAGATAAAAAGAGTCGCAGTAAAATAGTTTAACCCTCTTCAAATATCAAAATCTAACCTGTCCTTTTTTTTTAAATCAAACCCATGAATTTTATAAATTTATTTTCCCTTCAAAGGGTATTATGATGAACAAACTATGAAAACCTTGATGCATCAGCTTTTACAATTATTTTGGTTCATCTAAAATGTGTAGCTGCGAATTTATGGACTTAAATGTCCTTGATAGTAGCGCGACTTCTCTATAATTATGACATTTACGTTCCTCCGTCAATATGTTACAATATAAAATTAATTAGCATTTTACAAGGTTTTGTGATTGTTTTAGTTTACTATTATTTAATCACTCTATTAATAATTTTTTCCTTCAAATGCTGCGATTCTTATATACATAATTATCCTTGATTTTTATTTAAAATGTGTTGCCTCATGTTACTTTTGTAGACACTTGTCCTTGTTCTGACACAGAACTATTAACCTGTATGGATAAAGGAAATTAAGTAATTCTTACACAGTGCATACTTTTCGGTTGCAAATCTACTCTATATGTCCATGTGTTCATCAGTCCGTCCAAGAATATATTTAAAAGTCAATAAAATGGTCAAAATGCCAAACAAGTATTAACATGCAATAAAAGTGACCAAAAATTACATATTAAATATGGTATTTATTTGGCATTTACGTCGACAAAAAGATTAATGTTAAGCATAACTACGTAATAAAGGGGTGAGTCAAGACAGCGTAAAGTGGCAACAAAATAATGACGTCATACAATAAACTTGACCAATGAGACCATATACACTGTAATTGATTAATGGTAAAATTTATACTGGTCTCTCACTGGTTATTTTATCATATGACATTTTTTTGGAGCAACTTTACGGTGTCTAGAGTGAGTCATCAGTTTCGGCTCTAATTCATGTTGTCATCCTTGTTTTCCTATTCAAATACTCAATTCACATCTTTCTTTCTCGTTTCCAGTTTTTCCTTCAACCATTTTTCTCATTTTTCAGTAGCGAAGCTACTATTTTTTATGTCCATTCGTCCGTTATTACAAATGTGACTTAGCTGCTCTATGAATAAGGTATATCTGTCTATCATTCATCACGTCAGGAAAATAAATGGATATAATAAGAAATGTTTGAGCTGTATTAACTCACATTTAATTCTTATCTCTTTCCACACATTCAGTACAGATACAACTTTAAATCTTCGAATTTACAATTTGCTGGTAGAATGAACCAATCATGTCTCTATTTATTAAAATGCATCAAATGTTAAGATGATATTTTGACTATACGTGATTAAATCATATAAGCGGGAAATTTAGAAAAAGAGAAATTAATCAGGTATCTAAAGGGATAAGACAATGGCCCATAACCTGATGTACATCCCTAATGATGATACACAATTTTATCCCTTCTGTAGATTATAATTATTGGTAGAAATGTTTGGACACTTAACTAAATAAACTAACCAATCAAAATTCAATAAGAATCCCCAAGGTTATTTAGCCAACGAATAAAAAAACTTTTTTTTTTGGGGGGGGGGGGGACTGGTGTAATAAAAAGCCCAATGTCCCCTCTCTCTGGAAGTTAATACCTTTGGTTATATACTTCTTTATTTAACTTTTGAATATGTAGCTCTGCTATTATAGATATAATATTCTTGTTATCCTAATGCCTAGTTTCTCTCACATTTTCTCCTTCTATCTATTTTTCATCTTAATGCAATGTCATGCAGGAAAGGGATACTGGAAAAGAAAAAAATTTTATCTAGAACTTAAGTATATTCATTGACTAAACACTGTTAAAGCAAAACAATATTTTCTGTATAATAATTTACCAAAGATAAGAGAATAAACATTTGCTAGGTATACTGATAATATATATTTTTTTTTGGGGGGGGGGGGGGTTTAAGTCTTTTAGAACTTGTTCAATATTTTACTTATTTCATGTTTTTTTAATAAATATTTTCATATTGTATTCGATGTAAATGATGTGCATAAAAATTATATTTACTGTCAGACATGGTATCACTTTAATGCTACGTGTTTAATACTTTTACCCAATGGCATGCACATGGCTCTATCCCTACAATTCGTGGGTAATGCAGCCGCAAAAGAGTAGACATCGATAAATGGATCTTTTAGTTATAAATCAGCAACATTATAAAGGCAAGCACTCAGAATAACCTTTTCGGGTGCATGCCATGGATACTTAAGTGCATTCCATATAGCCTTAAGGTGAATTTACATTTATTTTATTAATGCATCTTCTCCATGGCAATTTTGTATCCATGATTTTGTGGCCCTGAAGTAACAGAAAGTCTATCTGTCTGTGCGTCTTTTTGTACGGCTAGCCTCTGGACTGATATGGTTATTCTTTACAGCAAAGCTTATAATAGGTCCAGCCTCCCTCCCCCCAAAAAAAATTTAAAAACCTAAATTGAAGTGACGGAATAGACTCAACCCCCCCTCCCCCCACCACACACACACACTTTTTAGTTGCTTTAAGTATATAGCCGCTAAAATAATTATATTGGGCTTATTTGGAACTAAAAAATTAACGAATCCTACTATGGAACTATAAAATGAACCTGTCCTAATGTGGAACAATAGAAGGAACTTGACCAAAAATGGAACTGTAAAATGAACCTGTTTTAATATGTAACTATTACTAACATAGAACTACAAAAGGAACCTGTTCTCATAAGGAACCATAAAAGGAACCTGTCCTTTTATGGAACCATAAAAGGAACCTGGCCTAATATGGAACTATAAAAGGAACCTGGCCTAATGGATGTTTTATTTTTGAAATGGTCAGAATGACCTTGCGTTGCATTTCTCTTGCATTCAATAAAATTATAAAGTAAGGTGATCTTTACTGAATGAATGGATAGATACTCTTTTTTTTAAATTTCATGATGTAAACAAGGATGACAACGTCTATATAAACTAAGCTTGTCAAATCAAACAGAGGAATAATCCAACAGAGTAAATAGTCTTTTCTTTAAAAGTGAATGAATAACCTATATTTCTTAAAAACACAAGAAGTCTAAGGCTTATTTAATACATAATTGAAATTAATTTAACTATTGACCTATACCCGTATTCCTGAATAAAGTATACAACATTTTCTGCTTGCTTAGCCACCTTTTGCCTCAGCCAAATGTTTATTCTAGGGTAATTTTGCAAACTGAATAATCTGCTAAAATTTTTGTATTTTTGTAAAGTAAGAATTCTAAATAGAAATAAGAAATAAGCCAAATTATATTTTACCTATTTTGAATGTAAGTTCATAGGGTTTTAACCCTTAGCATGCACAGTAGAACCAATTCCTATGTATTATATTATTTGTCTTAATTTAATCTCTAAAAAAGCAATTGGTTATACAATTTCATAAAAATGAAAATACTAAATTTCTTTCATAACTTTAGCAAAATAATAACAAGGACAATTTTGTCAATAATTTCAACAACAGTTTATACTCTCCCCCCCCTCCTCTACCCAGAAAAGGTCTTATGTCAGATTGAGGAAAGGTTTTAAAAGTACATCTTATACTTCATTCTTAAATGTACATATGTTTTTAAATTGTTAAAAATCAAAAAAGAACGTAAATAATTTAATTAAACAGTTATAAAATTTCTACTTGTAATGTAGCTAAGCTGCTAAGAAAAGTGTATTGCAAATATTAAAGGCTGAATGATCCATCAAAACTGGTGTAAAACAAAAATTCCTAAATGATCGTTGTTGCAAATCCAATAGAGATTTTAAATTAGATTAATTATCCAATATGATTGCCATGATCAGGTATTGAAAAGCTAAATTTTTGTTAAAATTTTATAACCTTATGAATCTTAAGCATAATTTGTTGTCAAGGTTGAACTAAGTTAAAATAAAAAAAAAACTTCTCCAAATTAAACTATTAATAACTTAATAAATATACCTGATACGAATTAAAATCTTATTGTTTAAATAGCCTTGAGGTTAGTTTCAGGTTTATTTTTATGTAGACCTTGACAGTTATCGTTAAGCAACACTTATTGTTAAGCAACACTTAACCCTTCTTCAAACTAAGATGGCAATAGTTCATACTATTAATATATTGGATCAAAGCCATTAGAGAGCAAAGCCCCTAGTTTCATAAAAAAAGTTATATTCCAAGGAAGTAAAAAAAAACTTTGCTTTATTTAGAGGTTTCCTCCGTTGCACTAACTTAGCGTTAAAAATTGTAGAAAGTGCAACTTAAACATGGACAGCTACATAAAACTTATGGGTAGATGTTCCTTTCAACCAATCAAAAAAAAAATATTTTCGTCAACATTTCAAAATATATTTTTTAAATAAAAAAAATCTAATTTAAGATCAATACAACAAAATTTAAGCAAACCACATATTTAAAAGGAAAATGTTTATTTTTAACTTTTAAAGCTTAAACAATGTATGAACATTGCCACTAACTTATAGGGTCTTTAAAGTTTTTACTTTTTCTTGTAAACTTTCATTTACTTGAAAAAGTACAAGTCAACGAGAAAGGTAAATATGTTTTGTAAACTTAAATTTACACATTTCACTTCATAAAATTTGCCTATTAACTGAAATTAAGTTGATTTTGAAATAATGGTTTTATTTATTCAATTGTAATTCAGATTTGTTTATTAAGAGGGGTGGGTTGAATGTACAAGATACTTCCTCAAAAAATTTATAACTTAGTCTGTCCCTTATTAGCTTTAAGGGTTAAGGGATGAGATTTATATTTAATGGGGTTATAAATTTTCCACCAATATATAGTTTTATATAGGGGTAGAAACATTAACTAATTGTCCATTGTTCCTTAGTATCCGTGAAATTCATGTAACTTTATCTACAGCTTTGTATTATAAATTAGCATAAGCCAATATCAATTACTAAACAATTTATTGGGGAGAACAAAACAGAAAAGGATAAAATCTGCCTACCAACAATATTAGACCGAGTCTTATGGAAGAATTTGTTTTTATTCTGAAAGTATGGATACTCTATTATTTGACAATGCTTGCAAATTTAGGTTAGTATTTCATTAATGGTCATTATTAAGTAATAATCTTGTGATAAGCTATAGCTAAGAAATTTACTTAACCATATAGGAATTACTGAAGATATTTTAAAAGGTATAAATGTAACCAAAAAGTTAAAAAAGGAAAAATATATATTCCAAAATCCATATAAAATTATGGACTAAACAATAAAGTTTGTTGACGATGGTTTTGCTGTCTATAAGAAATATCTGGTTTAATTACTAGCCTTAGCAATTATTTACACTGTAATGTATAAGATAACTCTAATGTATCAATGTCATAAATAAAACTAATCCGTGTACCAGACATCTCTCATAGTTCTTCATACAATGTATGAAAAGATTTGCTATCTGCTGCTTTACTCTAGGGTCGTGAGTTCGAATCTTTGCTTATTTTGTCCAATAACAAAAGATTATAACATAGATTTCCTATTATTTTTGGTGAAAAGATCTTTGCTCATGTCACGGTGCAACTAAATTTTACAAAATATTAGCAATTTTTGACAAAAGTCGTGCAGTTTAATGATAGTTTTTAGCCTATTAATCAAACACTATACTAGTATCAGATCGGGCAAAATAGAAAAAAAACATTTCAGATAAGGTTGTTTTGGATCTACACCGTTTACTATTTTACTGAAATTCCGATTCTGTAACATACACCCCCCCACACCCCTCCAGGGATATATAAGATATGCATTATCTTTAAGATGTTTGATTTAGTCTAAGTTAGTATTGCCATATGTGGGTCAGGTTCAGACTTTTAAAATTGCAAAAGGTTATTTTTACTGAGACCTAAAGGTAGCTAACACGCGGCTGCCGAGCCCTGCATTATTTTAGTGCGACAAGTAAAAGTTTAATCGTAGATATTGTAGATAAAATCCATGACTATCCGTGGTTATTGTACACATATGTTGAGTTGTTCACCTCTTTATGTAAAATTTACTCACATATTTTATCAATTCAATATCCACCTATTATTCTCATAAAACAGTCAACTTAGAGCAATAGCAATCAGTTAATAGCCCATTAAATTAATGATTTTAGTAAAAGGAAAAATTTTTAGTTGTATATACAGAATTTTTTTTAAATTGGTAAAAATATGAATTTTTGGGCAACTTTTCTGAAGGTACAATGTGCAGACATTTAATTTCGCAACAATTATCTAAAAAATCCGCAAAATTTATGTCATTATAGGATCTTTAAGCGTCTAACAAAGTAGCAGCAGGTAGAATCTTAATATTTTCAAATAAGTTATAAAATTACACTATAGAAATGGATATTATTTATTTGCGATTTGGCAGCATCTTATTAACAATTGTAATTGCTTTCTGACAATAGAATATTTCCAAAAACTTTTTTTCTGAATTGTTGAAAAATTTGTTTTTGAAAAACGCATCCAATATTTCTCTGTACCGACAACATATTGGAAACGTTTAAAATTGAAACTTTAATATATTTTTGTTACATTTTCCTTTCCAGATATATTATTTATAAAAAATAAATATTTGTAATTCTAAGCATAAGTAGTGCAACAATAATTAACCATGAATACTTTTAATAAAATATGTAACCATTTTTAAATACATTATGGTTATGATATATTTAAAAAACTTCCAAGGAACAAAGAAAGCAATTCTAACGTGTAGTGACAGACCGACACACTGCCAGATAGACGAACATTTAAGCCATTGGCTTTCAATTACAAAAATACTTACCATTAAGGTCCACTGGTTATCAGATGTTAAAGAGTTGAAGCGTTGATCCTAAAAATATTAATTTATTTGATACTATAAAAATGGACATAGATTTTTATATCATAATGGTAACCAGTTTCAAAATTACAAACCGCTATATCGATTAGGCTGTGTACCTCAAAGATTAAACCTACTTGTTATGGGATGGTTTTAAGCTATTTGCCTGGTAGGTGGAACAACCTATAAAATTTATCTTTTTAAAGATTTTTCTTTTCATTTCCATTGCTTTGATAGTGCACAATTGTTTGTAATTAAAAGAAAACAAATATGAGGAGTTGAGGTTCGGGTGAAGAGACTCTTTTGCAAAAGAGCAATATGTACGATAATACGACCACTGCAAACCAAATATTTAAAAAAAACGAATTTATCTACTTATAATTAATTGTTTTGATAATAATGTACGTAGTATAGTTATAATACATTACCGAACCAACAAAAAAAAGTATGAAGAAAATTTTTATTTCATTTTCGTGTTTAATAAAGGATATATTGTTAGAATTTGTCTGATTGTTTTCCTTTTTTCTTCATTAGTTAAAGGGATTTTTAAAAAATGTTTTTATTGTCCAAATATTAATAAAATTATAATGTAGTGATACAGAAGCACACATAGTTAATTTTTTTATTAATCAACCCTAATTTATAAAAAAAGTTACACTTTACAAGAATTGAACAGAAATAATTTATTTTTCTCTACTATTTTGTTTGTCTTTAATGTTATACTTTATTCCGTTACTAGCGGCTACGCCCCTAGAGGCCTATAATGGCACTTTAAATGTTGTTGTTTGTTAAAGTTAATTTTTTATGTACGATACCACCTTATTTGACGTTGAAGTCTCCTCTAAATTTGAAATTTTTTTGATTTTTTTGTCATTTCTCTTGGGAGGGTGGTGGTACCCTCCCCCAAAATAGTTATAAACCTTCCCGGGACTTATGAGAAGCTACCCTGTTAAGGAGAACCCGATCGGTTCAGCGGTTAGCGAGATCCTTCGGTACAGACACACAGACAGACACACTAATTTATAAAAAAAGTTACACTTTACAAGAATTGAACAGAAATAATTTATTTTTCTCTACTATTTTGTTTGTCTTTAATGTTATACTTTATTCCGTTAAATGTAAAAAAATAATGTTATGTATATAATCTAGATAAAACAAAACATAAATGAATAACGTTAGCCCTTCAAGTATATGACATGAGAAAAGAACACAATCCACAGCAAAAGCAAAGAGTAGTTAGACTTTGAAATATTACTTGTTTCTCAAATACAAAACATTAACAAAGTAAACAGTCAAATTGTTAAATAGATAGGACAATTCTATCTAATTAGATTTCCATTTTGTCATTATCTAATATGTATAATCTGACATCAATCTTGGATAAATGTTTTTTTTACTATCAAAAGGTGTGTATACTAAAGGTTATCAATTACACAGCTGGAACTTAATTTTTGATCTAGATAGATCTAACAGAATTGTTATAATAAAGGGTTAATTGATAGTTTCAGCCAAAAATATATACAGATTATAAAAACATCTTGTAGTATGGGTTTATGAGGGACTTTACTCTTACTAAGCAAAACAGACAGCTAACAAAGCAAAAAGGATGTGCATGGCTTGCTCTGAGAGATAGCCAGTAAAAGCTGTTATTGCAAAAAAACCTTGCAAAATATGTGTTGGGAGTCAGTTGAATTTAGAACTTGATATTGCGGAGTTCACCTTGTAGCTGCAGGTTTTAGTCCCTAGGTGCGGACCCTGTAGTTGTTATATTATCCACTATATTTAGTACGCAAAGTTTACAACTTTACTATATCATTTGATAGTTATTTATGTGCATGCATTTACATGTGAATTAATAAAGTACTAGTACTTTAGACAGTGACTTTATCCTTGGTAACATTGCAATACTGCTCTATAATAGTCAATAGTCTTTACTACGTCGATAATACAATCTTTATTGACAATCGACGTAAGAATTTAAAATGTTCTTTCATTGATATCTGAATTTAAAATATAAAGTTATGTATTCATGTGACAGCTGAATTGAACATAGTATATATTTATTTTTTTATTTTTTTGTAGATAATCCCTGTTAATGTTATCCAGATTTGGCAACTGGGCTAAATTGAGGAGTCCTCATAAATAAAAATAAGCTTGATCATATAATACAGATAAGAAAATGCATAGATTATCATACATTTTCAGGATAGGGGAATTAAAAGAATTAACCAATCATGTATCTCCCTGTCAAAAGACCCCTAGTAATCTCTGTCTCAGCAATTTACCTTTTTTTGTGCTTATATAAGCATTTTTGTCAGATTTAAGTAGGACGTGCTCACATCGGGAAAGTCCGCACTTTACAACAAAAGTGGCTTACTTAAATCGGACATGTCGGACTAACGAGCCATTTTCGTAGGTTAATTGCTTACTTGAAGAACTATTATTGCCCTATAAACCCCTAAAAAACCCCAAAAATAAGGGTGGCTGATAAGAATCAGCAAAATCGGACGCTTTTGAGGTAAATGTCTTACAGATTAAGATTTTAATCCGGATTATTTTTCCTCAAAATTTAATCCCTTCTCAGCCATTTAGGCTATATTTGTAGTTGATTGCTTATTTATATCTTCCATTATTGCTACAAAATCCTTACTTAAACAAGCCATTTTTGTGATTAATGTCCTACTTATATCTTCCATTTTTGCTACAAAATCCTTACTTAAATAAGCCATTTTTGGGGTTGATTACTGACTTAAATCATCCATTTTTGTTGGAAAATCCTTACTTAAATAAGCCATTTTTGGAGTTCATTGCTTACTTAAATCATCCATTTTTGTTGCAAAAACCTTACTTAAATAAGCCATTTTTGGGGTTGATTGCTTACTTAAATCATCCATTTTTGCTACAAAATCCTTACTTAAATAAGCCATTTTTGGGGTTGATTACTTACTTAAATCATCCATTTTTGTTGCAAAACGCTTACTTAATTAAGCCATTTTTGGGGTTGATTACTTACTTAAATCATCCATTTTTGTTGCAAAATCCTTACTAAAATAAGCCATTTTTGGGGTTGATTGCTTACTTAAATCATCCATTTTTGCTACAAAACCCTTACTTAAATAAGCCATTTTTAGGATTGAGTACTTACTTAAATCATCCATTTTTGTTGCAAAATCCTTACTTAATTAAGACATTTTTGGGGTTGATTGCTTACTTAAATCATCCATTTTTGTTGCAAAACCCTTACTTAAATAAGCCATTTTTGGGGTTGATTACTTACTTAAATCATCCATTTTGGTTGCAAAATCCTTACTTAAATAAGCCATTTTTGTGATTAACTTCCTACTTATATCTTCCATTTTTGTTACAAAATCCTTACTTAAACAAGCCATTTTTGTGATTAAATTCCTACTTATATCTTCCATTTTGGCTACAAAATTCTTACTCAAACAAGCCATTTTTGTGATTAATCTCCCACTTATATATTCCATTTTTGTTACAAAATTCTTACTTAAACAAGCCATTTTTGAGATTAATTTTTACTTAAATCTTCCATTTTTGCTACAAAATCCTTACTTAAACAAGCCATTTTTTGTGATTTATTTCCTACTTTCATGATGAAAATTGGCAAAATTGAACCTATAATTAATGTAAAAAAAAACTTTATAAGTCAAATTATATTAAACTACATGATATTATACAGTATTACAATACATTCAAAAATTTTATATTCTTTTCATGTTTAAAAAATGACTGATGAAAGTTTGTTTTAAATTTATACAAATCAGTTTAAATCAAATTCACTAGTTTTCTGCATAAATCAATCTTCTGTTTCTGATTTAAAGTTGTGTTATAAAGTTCCAGCAAAACCACTCTAACCACAGACTGAGACAATCTGCCTTTGAAGTGATTCTAATGTACTCTAATGATATTTTGATTGATTTATCAACTCTGTTCTCCAATGAAGTAAACTCCTGAGAAAAAATTACTAAAAATAAAATATATTTAATATTGATATGAAATACACAAAACTACTCTTTCTAACATATGTTTCTTTAATATTTACAATAAATATTCATGAATTATTATTAACATTTAGAATAAATAAATAATAGTAAAATATCTAATATAGTATTTGTCATTTGGGATTAGACTTTTATTCAAAAAAAAATTTAAAGCTATTATATATAAAAACAAGCAATGAAGTGCACTGATGTCTAAGGGGGGAGGGATGTACAGGTATGATAACTCCCACCCCCAATGAAATTTGGCATTTAGGAACTAAGACATCATTGTGGAGCTTCTATGTAATACAGCATGACACACAAAAAGTATTTTATAGGGTTTACAGACCATATTACTTAGTGTATCAAAAAAAGTAGCATATGTTCTTGATCTCTTAACATTTCCACACAAGAAAAAAAATTTAGAAAGAGCCTAAATTTTGAAAAAGTAACTTAAGAAAAAGTAACTTACATAAGTTTTAAGTAAAAAGTTAAAATAAGTTTTAAGTTGAAAGCATTTTTTTGAGTCTTGTAAGGTTAATGATATTTTCATGATCCTAACTTTTTTAACAAAAAAGATATCAACAAAATAAAATTTCATCAAAATGAGTTTTCATTTTCAAAAGCATAATTTACCAGAGATCTAAAGAGATATGTCAAAAAGGGGGCCAAATAAATGTCGGAATTCATCCTTTATTATACACATTGTGATGAAAAAATTAAGTTTTTAAAGTTAAAAGCATTTTTCTATTATGGGGATTATTTATACCCACAAATTTTAGTTCCAAGGTTAAAAGTTTTGGGAATAAAAAAGATTTACAACCTGAAATGGAAATTACCATTCCTTTCAAAAAAAATCTTGGAAGTCCTTGAAAGTCCATAAAAATGTAAGAATCGATCTAGCACCCCAAACAATTGGTAAAACTTAATGAAACTTGGTGAAAATATGAAGATTATTACCATAATTATCCCTAAAAATTTCAGCTCTGTATCTTTTATAGGAGTTGAAAAAATCATGTTTCACCCTTTCTGTCTCTGACAGATGGACAGATGGACGGAGAGACAGATAGACATTTCAAATAATAGAGTAGCTTCACTACTAATTATAGAATAGCTTTGCTACTAAAAATAAGCTCAGAACTCATATTTATAGTTTTAGAGGGGGTCTTTTGCTCCACGTGCCACTAGAAAGGAAGTCCCAAAATGAAATCTGTAATGGTTAATTAGTTAAGTTATGTTAAAAAAGTTTTCTTTAAAAAAATCAGATTGATATCTTTAAAAATAAGCTCAGAACTTACATTTTTAGTGTTTTGGGGGATCTTTTGTTCCACTAGCCCCTAGAAGAAAAGTCCCAAAATTCAATTTTTACAGTTTTACAGGTGGATCCAATCAAATAAATGAGCTTACAAGCTATAAAAACAAGCCCAACAATCCAGGGCAAAATTTGGTACTGAATTATAAATATTATTGTAGCATTTGCTGCATAACAAAAACACACACACAGAAAAACTTTAGGGTACCTATATTTTTGGGTACCCCAATGCCATAGAAATGATAAGGGAGTAATAAAAAAAAAATTATTTGTGTAAGAACCAATTATATTCAGAAAGTTTTTAAACAGAGGGGGAGAGGAATGAGGATACTTTGTTAAATAGTTTAATGTTGCTGCCCTACATATGGATATACTTATCCTTGTTTTAAATTAGTATAGTATAATGTTGTTGTTTTACATATGTATATAACTGTCCTTGTTAACATTAGAAGGAATAATGTTGCGTTACTAATGTCCTTGTTAACCCTTAAAGATTGGGGGGGGGGGGGGGGGTGAATCATATATACCCCCCCCCTCTAGTTATTTCAATGTCATTTTTTTTGTAGGTAAGATAGAGAGTTGTGACTTCATGACCATTTAAGTTTTGTAATTATACGTCGGCAAGAGTTGATCTTATAAGGATATCTGGTCTGTGTCGGTCGTGGCGTCCGGTCAAAGTTGGTTAGGTGGCACCAAATTTAGAAAAAATTTTAAATAAATCTTAATTTCTACATTATGACTTTTGTGTATAAGGAAAACCTAAATTTTTTTTGGTGAATACTTAGATATCAATGACCTTCTGAGAAAAGTGGTGTTATGACCGTTTGACCGCTCCCTGACCGACTTTATTACCGTTTTTTGTCCAGCTTTTACTACAGACATATATCATGAATATCGTGGCTTATATTACAGCTATATTACCTATAAATTTTTTTGGTAAATCCTTGAGCAACAATAAACAGATAGAAATATTAATTGGCGTCACCAACCACCGTTTTACCGCCGTAACCGCCGAAAATGGCGGTTTCCGTTATTTGCCGTTGTTCGGCAATGATCAGAAAAAAGTATTTTTTTTGTTATGAAATATTAAAAGTTCGTCCTAAAATTTGGTCATCCTAGCTGCAAAATTGGCCTTTCTACAGCTGTTTTAATATTTAGGTGCTGGCCGCTAAAAAGCGGCTAAGGGGTGGTCTGACCACTATGACTAGAAAAAGTAATTTTCTCTAATAATACACATGAACCACCAGAAAAAATTTGTATGTCTCTAACTGTAACAGGAGCCGAGATAGAGGGGGGGGTCAATATGAACCCCCCCCCCCCCCAATCTATTAAGGTGAAAATTGGGGCACGATCTGTAAGGGTTAAATTTAGATTATCATAATGTTGCTGACAAACTTGTGGATATAAATGCACTTATGAAATGTTAAAATCAGTAATTTACCACAAAAATGGCACAATTAAGTAAGCAATTTACTTTTTTTCATGCTTACTCCACGAGGAGAGATTACTAGGGGACTATTCTTGTTTGCATATTTTTTAAATGTTAGTATTTGAAATATATAACAAAGGTTATTTTGTCTTTCTTTATGATAATTAACTAGCGGCTACGCCCCTAGAAGCATCTAGGGGTAGGAGGTGGAAAAGTCGACCTCAGAATAGAATTTGAATTTGAGTTTAAAAAGAGTAAAAAAATATTTTTTGTTTGGGGGTGCGTGAAGATACCCTCCCCAAAAATAGTTTAAAACCTTCCCAGGACCTATAAGAAGCTTCACTGTAAAGGAGACTAATATCTGTTCAGTGGTTAGCGAGATCCTTCGGGATAGACAAAAACGCTACTACTTTATATGATAGGATAGTGCAACATCACCTTCGTCAAAATGATAGAATATTCAGAACCATAGTTTATTACTTAATCTTTCCATTTATATTTACCTTCATCAAATAAAATTCTATTCAAATATGTATGGTCTTCTACTAATTTGCAAAAAAAATTGTTTTAAATATGACAATATGCAGACGTGAAGGCCCACCAGAGTAAAGCATTGCATTGTATGGATCGTGAAGAGATGTGACACTAGACAAAATTAAAATAACTAAATTGTTTCTTATTTATTATTGCTTTAATGCAGGGATCTACAGAGATAAGATAAAGGCCGATAAATTAATGTACATCCCCAATGATAAAACAAAAATCTTCCATTACAATTAGTGGTTGAAACTTTTGGACACTCAACCAATCAACCAATCCCCAAAGTTGTTAGGCCAACGAATAGGAAAAACTAATTATAAAACTATGGGGACTAGTGTATAAAACAGCCCATGGTTCCCTCCCTCCCTTAAACTATCCTTCTTTTCATTCATTATAGACTAAATATTTGATCTTACGAGGAATCTAAGGAGATAAGACAATGGACGATAAATTTACGTAAGCACCACAATTACAATAAATCTTTTTTGTAGGTAACACTTTTTTAGTAGAAAGGTTTAGACACTGTTGGTTTGTACAACTCAAAAAAACATACAAGTTTTTAAGCCAACAAACAGCAGATTTGTTTTTGGGACAAGTATAATTTCCAGTCCAATGTCCCCTCCCTCCTTTGTTTATACAAAGCTTTAATAAATTGTAACACAGAAAGAAAAATTGAATAATATCAGGGGAGGGGACCTTTGACTGTAAATTACACTGGTCCACAATGTTGTGTTTGATGGTTTAAAACTTTGGGTACTTTGAAACAATAATTTTAATGTTACATTTCTCTATACTCGGAAATCTGTCTATAATATGATTGGATAAATAACTATTACATAAATTATGTTTCAGAGATCAACAATGTACTCTGAGAAAAACACCAGTATTTTTTATAGCATCGCTTTCATGGATTCTACATGATTCTTGTTTTCACTTCAAACTAAATTACATTTTTACCATGAATCTTAAGGAATTAGAAAATGTAATATAAATAGATGAATATATTACAATACAAAAAATTAATAGTTATTTCTTGCTAAAAAAACTGGTATTAATCTTATGATTGTACATTTTTAAATTCGTAGAAAGCTGGATATAATACGATGCTAGACATAGTTTTTTTTCGTATGGATGAGAACCGGATTCGAATCAATATGAGAAATTAAATTATTGGCCAAAAAGTTAAGAATTGCTAGTTTGGAACCAATCAATCAAACTACCGAAGTTATATCAAAATATAGGGATATATAGACAATGACTGATAAATTGATGTACATTTCCAATGATGACACACAAAGTTACCCCTTCTGTAGTCCCCAAAGTTGTTAAGCCATCGCACAAGAAAACGCTATTTTAATTTGAGGGGACTAGTGTAATAAACAGCAAACTGTCCTCTCTCTCTCTCTATGCTAGTTTCTAAAGTCTTATAATAACGTTTTCTTATTCGTTGGCTTAACAACTTTGGGGATTTTCAATTTTGATTGGTTAGTTTAACCACTGCTATAACCTAACCATTCAAAATCCAATAAAAGTCCCCATAGTTTTTAAGCCAGCGAAAAAGAAAACATTATCATAAAAATTTTGGGGAATAGTGTAATAAACAGCCCATTGTCCCCCTCTCTGCTAGTTCCCAAAGTTCTATAATAACGTTTTCTTATTCGTTGGCTTAACAACTTTGGGGAATTTTAATGAATTTTCAATTTTGGTTTAACAACTGCTATACTTAATAACCGAACCATTCAAAATCCAATAAAGGTCCCCAAAGTTGTTTAGTCAGCGAATAAGAAAACGTTATCTTAAAACTTTGCAGACTAGTGTAATAAACAGCCCATTGTCCCCCCTCATTCTCTGCTAGTTCCTGATAATTTAATTATATTACAAGGAGGGCTTCGCCCCTAGCCTTTAGGTGTCCCACCCCTCAAGAACATAGTTATAAACCTTCCCGGGACCTATGAGAAGCTACCCTGTTAAGGAGAACCCGATCAGTTCAGCGGATAGCGAGATCCTTCGTTATAAACAAACAAACATCGTTCTACGTTGTATGGATAGTGTCCAAACGTGCACCCCTAATTGTAATCTATAGAAGGGGTAATTTTGTTTACCATCATTGAGGATGTACATCAATCAATCTCCCATTGTCTTATCCCTTTAGATTTCTGCGATAATAAAATTTGGGTATGGTCCCATTCGTGGCAAGTGGCGTTTCGTCGAATTTTCAAAGCGAAGCTCTCTATATTTAGGGTCCGTATGTACGGATAGCTTTTTTGTTAATTTGGGCATGTTAGAATTGTTCTATCGCAGCAACTCTATAATCATTACCAGAACGTCCGAAAGGCCATTTTAAACATGTTGATTTTTTTTACTTTTTTAACAACAAATTTTTATGTGATCTAATTATCCGATTGATCTGATTTTTGTATATTGATTCCTGGAACAATAGTAAAATAAAGTACAATTTTGACCCTATACAAGTGTTAATGTCAGTTTTTTCCTACCATTTTAGTGCTTTGCTTTTATGAATATTGTCATCCTTGTTATATTAGATTTTTGTTTTATTAGGTTACGTTAGCTAGGTTAAGTTGGGTTAGGTCAGAGGCGCGACAAAAAAAAGTTTGAGTATGGGGAATGCTTTTACCTATAATCAGGCACAACTAAGGGATAGGATAATGGTGATAAATAAAGTTACCCCTATTGTGGATTTAAACTTTTAATTTAATTAATTGAAGTTTGGGCACAACTAGTTAGAAACCAAAAAATCGAAATTCAAAATCTCTAAAATTATTTAAAGTTATTTTTATAAAACGTGCATGGTCTTCTCTCTCCTTTTATATAATTTACAGTCCAATGTTCCCTCCCTTCCTGGGTATATATCTAAATGATCCTTTTAATCCAGTTAAAATAAAACAGATCGTGTTAATACCAACTTTTTAGGGATATAAAAATAAAAAAAATTATTATGAGATTAATTCCAGTATAGTTGGCTTTAAGGTCCGAAGGCCCAGGCTATCAAAACAAGTAAATTGTTTTTACTTTATAATTAAACTAGCGGCTGCGCCCCTAGCATCTAGGGGCTCTATATTCGAAGGGCTAAATAAGGGCAGAAAAATAGCTTAAAACTATACCCAGCCTTATTTATAAAAAATAAAATAGCCTAAAACCATCTCAGGGCCTGTACAAAGCTTCGCTCTAAAAGAGAACCATATCGGTTTGGTGGTTAGCGAGATCCTTCGCTACCAACAAAAAAGCTTATTACTTTATATTATAGGATATATATTGAAAGTTGTCTATAAAACGACACTACACATTATTTTATAAGTATGGCTCAGAACCTGCAGAAATTAAAAGTATACGATGCCATACTGGAATAGTTATTTATTGCATCTTATTATCAACAGCTTTCCAACTAAATTAATATTAATATTGAATAATATAATGTAAAGCCCTACCCTGTATCAATTCACCAAGTTGAACTGGTTATAAAACTTTGGGTACAAGTGTAATTTACGGTTCAATGGCACCTCCCTCCTTGTTTGCTCAAACAAATGCATCATAAAAACGTTTTAAGAAATAAAGCCAAACATTAACCCATTTACTAATTAAAAACAAGTAAATTTAAATAACAAAATGATTTGCTCATAAAAAAAAAATTAAAAAGGGTGGGGTCAAAATAGGTAAACAAGGATGACAACATCCATAAAAGCGAAGCTCTGAAAAGGTGTGATAAATGAACATTAACACTTTTAAAGTGTCAGAACTAAATAATCAGAATATAAATATTTAAAAGTTGAAACAAAATTTTAGTAAATTTGTTGAAAAACTGCTTAAATACAGAATAATGTTTAAGGACATACTTGCATTTTTATAGATGCTACTCTTACAAAATTGTACTTTGTTGTCCTAGGAATCAGTATTCCAAAAATCAGATCAATCAAATAATTATAAAACACAAAAATTTGCTGTTTAGAATGGACGTACGGACATTCAGGTAACAATTATAGAGTTCTTACGATTTCTAAAGTCTACCTATCTACCACAAGAATCACCATACAAATTTTGAAATTGATAGAAAAATTCTGACCATCTGTTCATGTCTGTATGTCTGTCAATACCTTTTCGTTAATTTAGGCATGTTAAAGTTGTCCTTTGATTTTCAAAGGTTTCAGGGTTTCATTGCTCAACAAAGTACCCAATTTTTATTGCTATAAGAAAATGAATGTTTAATTGCAATACATCCCCAATTATGATAATAGTTATTCATTGCATCGTATTATAGACAGTATTCTGCGTGTAGTAAATTTATAAATTAAAAGATTAATTCCGGTTTTGTTAATCCTGAGGGGCCGAAGTCCTGGGCTTACAAATCTGGCATTGATATTATGTTTTTTTTTTCATTTTAATATTTATATAAAATTGTCTAGATCATAATACTACACATTTTTCCAGTATGGCTTTGAACCGGTTCTAATCTCGCGGATATTAATCGGTTTCAAAGCCATACTGAATATAAAATTACCCCTGTTGTAGATTAAAATTATTGATTGGGCCTGGAACCAATCAAAATAAAATAGAAGTACCTAAAGTTTTTAAGCTAAATATAAGCGATAATGGTAATAAAACTTTGGGTACCTGTGTAAATACAGTCCAATGTACCCTCCCTCCTTGGATATAAATGTAATTTACTGCTCAATGATCCCTACATCCCTGGGTATGGTGTGTCTGCAAAAGTCAGTGACCAAACTTTTCCACCGATTATTTTAATCTACAAAAGGGGTCCCGTTTTATAATTGTAATTGTGCATATTGTAAACAGTTATCGCACAGGCAATGTTTTTTAGTAGCGAAGCTACTCTATAATTCACTTTGTCCGTCCGTCAGTCAGTCAGTCCGTCAGTCCGTCAGTCCGTCAGTCCGTAACGCTATGGGGGAAATGGGATTTACTCAGCTCCTATAAAAGATAGAATGCTGAAATTTTTTGACAACATTCCCATTATTAAGGAGCACAATTGACTATAAAACATCATTTGCGGTCGGACCGAGTTTTAGCAGGTTTTATGCTATTTTTATATTTTTCACATTTTTCTCCATATCTTCAGTGTTTATGGTCCGATTTTCAATTTTTTTTTAGTTACAGATATCAAAATTAAATTTCCTGTCGTTTAAAGAAACAATCATGAAGGCCAGTCTGCCTTTTTAGCAGGTTTTAGGCTATTTTTCACATTTTTCTCCATATCTTCAGTGTTTATGGTCCGATTTTCAAAATTTTTTTAGTTACAGATATCAAAATTAAATTTCCTGTCGTTTAAAGAAACAATCATGAAGGCCAGACTGCCTTTTCAGCAGGTTTTAGGCTGTTTTTTTTTATATTTTTAACATTTTTCTCCAAATCTTCAGTGTTTATAGTCCGATTTTCAAAATTTTTTCAGTTGTAGATATCAAAATTAAATTTCCCGTATTTAAAGGAAGTAACCATGACGGCCAGACTGCCATTTTGGCAGGTTTTAGGCTATTTATAAATATATTTAACACTTTTTTCCATATCTTCAGTGTATATGGTCCGATTTTCCAAATTTTTAAAGTTTTTAAGGATTTAAAAATTAAATTTTTTGTTGTTTTAAGAAAACAACCATGGCGGCCAGACTGCCTTTTATCAGGTTTTTGGCTATTTTTATATGTTTTACATATTTCCTTTGTTTATTTTGATCCAATTTTTAAACTTTTATGGGATATCAGTATCAAAATAATTTTTCCCATTGTTATGAGCATCTTTAATATAATTTACTTTGACCATCGTCATCATACAAAATAAAACAAGGTTTCATATTTATTTTATCCAATAAATCAATTCTTGATTTTAGTAAAAACCTTTTAAATCTACCTGTACGTATTCCCATCTACGATTTTTTTGTGCTTCGCTACTTATGGATGTTGTCATCCTTGTCTTCAATATAATACATTTTTTTCAGTATGACTCATAACCTATATAATCAAGAGGGAAAGCTTAGATTTGTAGTTATTTATAGCACCGTATAATAAACCCTAAACAGCTTTCCGTGTATTTTAAAATATACATTTGTAAGAGTAAAAATATTTTAAAAATAATGCGCAAAAAACTTAATTTTATTTGTTCAAAGATGTGCCTCAAATAAAAAAAACGTTTTAAGTAAAATGCCACCCCCTTCTCCTTAAACAACCTATCCTAACCTGACCCAAAATTGTAGGTATCAGTGCTCATCAAGGTACTTCGAGTGAAAGTGCCAATTTACTTTAGAGCATTGCATTTATGGATTTATTTTTCATGTTTTTACTTCAAGCTAAATTTTCGTTTTTACTAGGAATAAGACAATGGACGATAAATTGATGAAAATTCCCTATTTACAAACAACTTTGAGGACTTAACTAATCAAAATCAATATTATCTTAAGTGTTCAAACGTTTCCAACCCTTATTGTAATCTTCAGAAAGGGTAATTATATTTACCATCATTGTGGATGTATATTAATTTATCGGCCATTGTCTTATCCCTTTATTGATGTTATTAAATATTGTATATACTTCAGGGGTAATCTCGCCCTTACGAGGTAGGGTATAATACAGGGATCTTAAGAGATTAGACAATGATGATGAATTAAATTTATTTATTGGATTTAATAAAGTTTGGGCACAACAAGTTCAAAATCAACAAATCAAAATCCCCCAATTATTTTTTAATAAAACGTGCATAGTTATAAAACTTTGGGTACCTGTGTCCTCGTTCTTTTCCTATAATTCTATTTTACAATGTCCCTCCCTCCCTTGGTATATGTAAACAAACAGGGATGGAACAATTGACGAAAAATATTATGAACAAAATTCTGCCAATAATAAAATGGGACAGATAAGAAAAGGACAGTTGAAATATCCAGGAAAGGAGCGGTCATTGGGCTGTATATTACACTGATCCCCAAAGTTTTAGATAAAGTTTTATTATTCGTTGGCTTAATAACTTTGGGGATTTTGATTGAATTTTAATTGGTTAGTTTATTAAGTTGAGTGTCCGAAGGTTTCAACCACTAATTGAAATTATACAGAAGTAGTAGTTATGTGCATTATCAATTGAGATGTACATCAATTTATCGGCCATTGTCGTATTCCTTTAGATCCCTGATAAATATCAGAGAAATAAAGATGAAACATTCATAAAATCGAAGCTCTCTACAGAACATTAACTATTGAAGTGTGTCATAACTGTTATAGTTCAAAGTTTGAAATCAAAAGGAAAATTCCATCATGTCTAAATTAATGAAAAAAGCTAACCGATATGGACTTACGAATGAACGGACCGACTCCTAATATAGAAAAGCTTAGCCTGTAAAAATGTATACACCAATCTCAAGAAGGCTTCAAAACAGATTCATATCCGCAGGATTAGAACCGGTTCACAGCCATACTGATTCATATGAAAAAATATTCTAACCTTCATAATAGTTTCTTTTAAACATAGATTGGTTCATTTTGCTGCGTAGTTTTATTTAACAATACGATTTACTACAATTGAAATATTCATAAAAGAAATATTTAGAATATTTAATTGTTGAAAATACGCAGTGCTAAAAAAGATATAGAATTCACCAGAGAAGGTTTTATGAATTATCAAATCACTGTAGAAATTAAATTTCACAGATTTGTAACAAACACATCTTTCACCCAAGAATTACTTTGGCTTACTGAGTAGTAGTACTGACGCGACGGAGTAGCTTCTGTGTTGACCCAATAGGTGTGCTGCGCTGGCACGACACACACGCACACACGCGCGATCACGCGCGCACACACACACAAACACAATCATACACAGATTTCGTTTTTTATAATTTGGATATAAAATTAGGTTGGGTATGTGAAGGGAAAAGACAATTGACAAAATAATTCGATGTAAAATTTTTAGGAACCAAATTCTGTATTTTGTAGCTAATGATTATTTGTGTTTGATACTTTCACACAAAGTACTTGTTGAGCACTGATAACTCCTGCCACCTTTTAATTTTGTTTATTTACTATGGGTCACAAAGTTTGGACACTGATATTCTTGAACAAAGCAATCAAAATTCAACATAAGTACCCAAACTTTTAAGCTGACCAATGAGCGAGCATGGTTTTTAGGTAGATCTGGAAGTTAGGCTGTTTATTACATTAGTCCCCAAAGTTTTATACTTATGAATTCTTAATCGATGGTTAACCAACTTTGGGGACTTTTATTGAATTTTGAATGGTTAATTAATTGAAGTATATTGTCCAAACGTTTCAACTACCAATGACAAACTACAGAAAGGGCATTTTTGTATATTGTCATTGGGGATGTACGACAATTTATTAACTATTGCCTTATCCCTTTAATGATCCCTGGTCGTTAAAATTTCAATTAGCGTACTGAAAGCTTTTATGTCAACAAATAATGTAAAGTAGTTAAGATTAAGAATCTTTGTACATATTTTAATTTAGGAATCTAAGGGGATAAGACAATGAACGTTAAAATATACAATGAAACTTAAGTTACCCCTGTTGTACATTAAAAATTATTGGTTGAAGCTTTGGGCACTACAATTTTTTAATTTACCAATCAAATGTTAAAGGCGTATCTTGTCTTAATTATGTATCAGTTGCCTTTATGTATAATTTTGCCATGATTTACTTCCGAATGCGGGATTTTGACGATTTTTGCAATTTCCGTGGTTTTGATCTAGAGCATCTAGAGCGGGAAAATATTGTTTTATTTTATTTTATAAATTTAATGTAAAGTAAAATTTTCTATATCTATAACTTTTTTTTGTCTAGATGAATTTAAATTTAAAGCGATTTTTTATACTTTTTAGTAGCAGAGCTACTGTATAATTGTGAATGTCCGTCTGTCCATCTGATTGTCCACCTGTCTGTTCGTCCATCTATCTGTCTTGTTTTTTGTCCGTTTGTCTGTCTGTCCGCCTTTCTGTCCGTCTGTCTGTACATCTGTCCGTCTGTCTGTCGGTCTGTCTATCCATCTGTCTGTCTGTCCGTCTGTCTGTCTGTCTGTCCGTCTGTCTGTCCGTATGTCTGTCTGTCTGTCCGTCTGCCTGTCTGTCCGTCTGTCTGTCTGTCCGTCTGTCTGTCTGTCCAACTGTCTTTCCGTCTGTCTGTCTCTCTTCATATTTGTCCGTCTGTCCATCTATCCTTCAGCCCTTCTGTACGTCTTTCTGTCTGGCCGTCCATCCGTCTACCTGTCAGTCTGTCATCTGTCTGTCATCTATCTGTTGTCTGTCTGTCCGTCTATCTGTCCGTCTGTCTGTCCGTCTGTCTGTCGTCTGTCTGTCGTCTGTCTGTCCATCTCTCTGTCCATCTGTCTGTCCAACTGTCTTTCTGTCTGTCCATCTTTCTTTCTATTTTTCCGTCTCTCTGTCTGTCTTTGGTATGTCTGTCTGTGTGTTTGTCAGTCCCTCCATTTGTATGTTTAGTAGTTTTCGGGATATTTTTTTAATTTTCACATTTGTTTTTTTTTTTGAATTTTTCACTTATGATAATAAAACAAAATTAATAAGAGAACAGCGGGATATCCGGCAAATATCCGGTTATCCGGCCAAATTACTGGATATCCGGCCAAATTACTACATATTAAAGTATTAAAAAAGGATATAGTACCTTTTGTGGCAACGCACCTTAAGGGGCAATTCGTTGTTTTTTAAAAATTGCTTTTAATATGTTATTTTAGGTTAGGTTAGGTTATATTTGGTTAGGTGATTGCCCCGCAGGGTTAGGCAATTGGCCCTGCAAGGTTAGAGTCCCCCGCAAGGGGCTAGAAATAAGAGGAAAGCTACTGTGAAAGTACGAATAATTGCTCCTTAAGGGGCGTAGCCACGAAAGGGAATATACCCTTAACTGGTGTTTTGTATTATACTAGCGGCTGCGTCCCTAGTATCTAGGAATATTAGAAGGGACATGAAAGTGCAGAAAAATAACTTAAAACCTTAGAACGACTTTTTTATAAAAATTAAACAGCCTAAAACCACCCTGGAACCTATGAGAAGCTTCACTCTACAGGAGAACCATATCGGTTCAGCGGTTAGCGAGATCCTTCGCTACAGACATAAAAAAGCTTAGTACTTTATAAAATAGGATAAAATTAGGGTTAAAACTTAAAAATGAAGTAACTATTAAATGATCTTTCTTCTTAGCAAATAAATCTAATTAACTATTACTTCCCTCAATCTGTAATATTAACCCCTAATGGTTGGAGGATGGGCGGTGAGGTGGCGTTGAATGCCTTCCCCCCCCCCCCTCTGTTTTTTTTCTGTGTATAAAAGGTAGAGGGCTATAACTGAGTAACTTTTGAAATATGGGTATGACACATAACTGAGAGTTGAAATTTTTTTAATACCTCCTTCCTGGCGGGCACAGGATGCCAGCAAATCTGGTAAGGTCATTCAGGTAAAAAGTAAAATATTGTTTTACTTAAACAAAGCATTTCATGTTATCTAATATTAAAATATCCTATAGTCGAACATCCTCATATGTAATATAGGTGGTAAAGTCGATTTCAGGTTATAGCTTTAATTCTGCAAGTTCTGAACCTTTAGGTCCCTAGAAATCTTTAAACAGTTCCTGTGACCGCAAATCTTTACTTTAAGATTTCAAATTTTAAAAACTTAGGCTTTTTTTATATATCTTCATGACATATTACAATTTCATAAAATCCGTTGCCGGTTACATGCCAACCGTCGGTTTGCGGCTAGCAGCTGCCAAGTACTGCTGCCACCGCCAAAATTTATGTTTTGAAATTTCTAATATAAAATTTATATAAAGATAAACATATTCAGAAAAAATTGTTCTTCTAGCTTCAATAATAAGAAAATTACAGCCATTTAAGATTAAAATAACAGAGATTTTTGTTAAAAGATTATATTGCCGGATATCCGGCCGGATAGTTTCAATATCCGGCCGGTTATTGAAAATGGCCGGATATCCGGCCACACTGGATATCCGGCCCAACCCTAATTTAAACCCGTTTTGGGTGGTTTTCTGCCTGCATTATAAGCCGCTTTTTCCTAAATACCCGGTTATTTCATCAAAAAAATGAAAAATGTAATTTTTGAACGCCCAAAGTGAGATGAACACTTTTTTGAATTTTGATACGATCCGTAATTGAAAACTACACAACCTCATTTAATATATAGGGCTACAAGTAATATAAGAAGCGATTTATTTCAAATTAAGTGTTTCGGCCGGTTTGGATCAGTAATATTTGACATAAAATCACTTCACATAAATTCATTTCACATAAAATATTTCACATAAAGTATCATTTGACATAAACTCATTTGACATAAAGGTACATTTGACATAAAAACGTTTCACATAAACTCATTTGACATAAAGGTACATTTGGCATAAAGGTATACTTGACATAAAGGTACATTTCACATAAAGGTACATTTCACATAAAGGTACATTTCACATAAAGGTACACTTGAAATAAATGAACACTTGACATAAAGGTACATTTGACATAAAGGTACATTGCATGGCAACCGGTGAACAGAATCTCAGTTCTGCACCACAAGCCTCGCACGACTGAAGTCCCCATGTCTATACAGTCATATTTATATGAAAATATTTTTATGTGTCTTTATGTATCTTTATGTGAAACGTTTTATGCTAAGTGTACCTTTATGTCAAATGTACCTTTATGTCAAGTGTACCTTTATGTCAAACATACCTTTATGTCAAATGTACCTTTATGTCAAATGTAACTTTATATCATATGTACCTTTATGTGAAACGTTTTTATGTGAAGTGTACCTTTATGGCAAATGTTTTTATGTGAAGTGATTTTATGTCAAATGTTTTATGTGAAATGAATTTATGTCAAATGATATTATGTCAAATATTACTGATCCGCCAGTTTCAGCCGCCGTAACCGTTTGTCAAAGTTTTAAAACCTGGCATACACAAAAAAAGAACATATAAAAATTGGATGATACATAGCAGAAAAAGAGCATAAAACTATTGGAGGACACATATAGAGATTACTAGGGTATACTGATTAGGGTGGCTCAAGAATAATAAATCATAAAAAAATATTTAATGGTTGAAAAGTTAAAACCAGGTAATAAAACCAAAACCGAGCCGGGTTTTAAAACTGCCGGGTATTTATGGCCATGCCGAACCGGGTCCAAATAGGGCGTAAAAAAATGATATAAAAAATAATAATTTGAATAAAACGAATTCACAAATAGATGTACTTGTCAATAAACATTAGATTTCACAAAAAAAATCAGCAACTTAACTATAACAACAAAAAAGTTATTAATGCACCTTTTTTTTTCGTGGTTGATCCATATTATCCATATCATAGATCATAGAAATACCACGCTTTAACTGCTGAAAGACTGCCACAAGTAGACCAAATACCCCAAATTTGAAGCCTTCAGCTTCAATAACAAAAAAGTTCTAGGCATTTTAAAATGACATTTTATGTACAATGAAAATTTTGAAAGAATTGCAATGCTCATGTTGAAAACTTTGAAATTAAACTACGTGGCCTAGAAACAAAATTATAAGCTTATTTTTGTCATAAATTTAGGTTTCCAGTAACTAATTATATTTTTACAATAAAAATACCCATTTTTATAGTCAAAATCATTAAAAAAAATTAAGTTTTACTTGTGTTGTACCGAATGTACTGTAGCCAATCAGAAGGCTGAATTAGCTTAACAACCAATCACAGCTAAGCTTGTATTAGTTTACCCCTTTGTTTCTGCTATGATTTTCGTTTAAAAATGCAATTTAAATCGAATTTTTTTCATAGATTTTGATTATGAAATGTGGTGTTTTTATTGTAAAAATGTAATCGGTTACAGGCAATCTAAGTTTCTGACAAAGATAAGGTTATAATTTTGTGTCTAGGTGACGTAATTTAATATTGTTTTTTCTTTTATGAGCATTGGAAATCTTTCAAAAATTCCATTGTACATAAAATGCTATTTTGAAATGCCTAGAACTTTTTTGTTATTGAAGCTTAAGGCTTTAAATTTGGGGTATTGGGTCTTCTTGTGGCAGTCTTTCAGCAGTTAAAGCGTGTTATTTCTTGCAGGCTTCCTTTAAAGGAGATTTTCTTCTTAGAGCAGTTAAAAATGAAATCATTTGATAATTTAAAAAAAAAAAAAAATCAATATAATTTTTAAATCTAAATAAAAAAAACATAAATATATTATGTATAATAGGGCAGGTTCATATTGGAATTAGACAGAAAAGGGGATATGCAACAGATAAAATATAAGGAATCAATGAAAGATTTTGCTTATTTGGCTGAAATACCAAATCATGCTATTTTTTGATAAATTACTTATAAGCAATCAATGAAAGTTTTGGCTTATTTGGCTTATATACTAAATCATGCAAGTTTTTGATAAATTACTTATAAGCAATCAATCACAATAAATGCTTATTTGGCTTATATACCAAATCATGCTATTTTTTGATAAATTACTTATAAGTAATCAATGAAAGTTTTGGCTTATTTGGCATATATACCAAATTATGCAATTGTTTGATAAATTACTTATAAGCAATCAATCACAATAAATGCTTATTTGGCTTATATACCAAATCATGCTATTTTTTGATAAATTACTTATAAGCAATCAATGAAAGTTTTGGCTTATTTGGCTTACATACCAAATCATGCAAGTTTTTGATAAATTACTTATAAGCTAACGCTCGATCATTTAATTTACTTATAGGCAATCAATCACAATAAATGCTTATTTGGCTTATATACCAAATCATGCTATTTTTTGATAAATTACTTATAAGTAATCAATGAAAGTTTTGGCTTATTTGGCTTATATACCAAATTATGCAATTTTTGATAAATTACTTATAAGCAATCAATCACAATAAATGCTTATTTGGCTTATATACCAAATCATGCTATTTTTTGATAAATTACTTATAAGTAATCAATGAAAGTTTTGGCTTTTTTGGCTTATATACCAAATTATGCAATTTTTTGATAAATTACTTATAAGCAATCAATCACAATAAATGGTTATTTGGCTTATATACCAAATCATGCTATTTTTTGATAAATTACTTATAAGCAATTAATGAAAGTTTTGGCTTATTTGGCTTACATACCAAATCATGCAAGTTTTTGATAAATTACTTATAAGCAATCAATCACATTAAATGCTTATTTGGCTTATATACCAAATCATGCTATTTTTTGATAAATTACTTATAAGTAATCAATGAAAGTTTTGGCTTATTTGGCTTATATACCAAATGATGCTATTTTTTGATAAATTACTTATAAGTAATCAATGAAAGTTTTGGCTTATTTGGCTTATATACCAAATCATGCAAGTTTTTGATAAATTACTTATAAGCAATCAATCACATTAAATGCTTATTTGGCTTATATACCAAATCATGCAAGTTTTTGATAAATTACTTATAAGTAATCAATGAAAGTTTTGGCTTATTTGGCTTATATACCAAATGATGCTATTTTTTGATAAATTACTTATAAGTAATCAATGAAAGTTTTGGCTTATTTGGCTTATATACCAAATCATGCAAGTTTTTGATAAATTACTTATAAGCAATCAATCACAATAAATGCTTATTTGGCTTATATACCAAATCATGCTATTTTTTGATAAATTACTTATAAGTAATCAATGAAAGTTTTGGCTTATTTGGCATATATACCAAATTATGCAATTGTTTGATAAATTACTTATAAGCAATCAATCACAATAAATGCTTATTTGGCTTATATACCAAATCATGCTATTTTTTGATAAATTACTTATAAGCAATCAATGAAAGTTTTGGCTTATTTGGCTTACATACCAAATCATGCAAGTTTTTGATAAATTACTTATAAGCTAACGCTCGATCATTTAATACCTTGGGATTTAAATATCCATTTATGCTAAATTTTGTTTGCTTAAATAACATTCTATTGCAACAAAAAGGTGATGTTAGCAAATAATTTCTTGAATAAAATCATAAACGTTTTTTTGTGTTTTTATTTGACATTAAAAATAAAAATCATAAAAATCATCCAAATCAAAGAGAAAAAATCTTTGAATTATTGGTCAATTTAAGTTCAAAGATTTTTTTATTGTAAAAAGTTAATTTTTAAAAAATATTTTAGAAAAAAAATCTTCTAACAAAAAAATGGACATTTAAACAAACCAAAGATCGCGTTTTTTGCAATGGAATGCTTATTTGGCTTATATACTAAATCATGCTATTTTTTGATAAATTACTTATAAGTAATCAATGAAAGTTTTGGCTTATTTGGCTTATATACCAAATGATACTAATTTTTGATAAATTACTTATAAGTAATCAATGAAAGTTTTGGCTTATTTGGCTTATATACCAAATCATGCAAGTTTTTGATAAATTACTTATAAGCAATCAATCACAATAAATGCTTATTTGGCTTATATACCAAATCATGCTATTTTTTGATAAATTATTTATAAGCAATCAATGAAAGTTTTGGCTTATTTGGCTTATATGCCAAATCATGCAATTTTTTGGTAAATTACTTATAGGCAATCAATCACAATAAATGCTTATTTGGCTTATATACCAAATCATGCTATTTTTTGATAAATTACTTATAAGTAATCAATGAAAGTTTTGGCTTATTTGGCTTATATACCAAATTATGCAATTTTTGATAAATTACTTATAAGCAATCAATCACAATAAATGCTTATTTGGCTTATATACCAAATCATGCTATTTTTTGATAAATTACTTATAAGTAATCAATGAAAGTTTTGGCTTTTTTGGCTTATATACCAAATTATGCAATTTTTTGATAAATTACTTATAAGCAATCAATCACAATAAATGGTTATTTGGCTTATATACCAAATCATGCTATTTTTTGATAAATTACTTATAAGCAATCAATGAAAGTTTTGGCTTATTTGGCTTACATACCAAATCATGCAAGTTTTTGATAAATTACTTATAAGCAATCAATCACATTAAATGCTTATTTGGCTTATATACCAAATCATGCTATTTTTTGATAAATTACTTATAAGCAATCAATGAAAGTTTTGGCTTATTTGGCTTATATACCAAATGATGCTATTTTTTGATAAATTACTTATAAGTAATCAATGAAAGTTTTGGCTTATTTGGCTTATATACCAAATCATGCAAGTTTTTGATAAATTACTTATAAGCAATCAATCACATTAAATGCTTATTTGGCTTATATACCAAATCATGCTATTTTTTGATAAATTACTTATAAGTAATCAATGAAAGTTTTGGCTTATTTGGCTTATATACCAAATGATGCTATTTTTTGATAAATTACTTATAAGTAATCAATGAAAGTTTTGGCTTATTTGGCTTATATACCAAATCATGCAAGTTTTTGATAAATTACTTATAAGCAATCAATCACAATAAATGCTTATTTGGCTTATATACCAAATCATGCTATTTTTTGATAAATTATTTATAAGCAATCAATGAAAGTTTTAGCTTATTTGGCTTATATGCCAAATCATGCAATTTTTTGGTAAATTACTTATAGGCAATCATTCACAATAAATGCTTATTTGGCTTATATACCAAATCATGCTATTGTTTGATAAATTACTTATAAGTAATCAATGAAAGTTTTGGCTTATTTGGCTTATATACCAAATTTTGCAATTTTTGATAAATTACTTATAAGCAATCAATCACAATAAATGCTTATTTGGCTTATATACCAAATCATGCTATTTTTTGATAAATTACTTATAAGTAATCAATGAAAGTTTTGGCTTATTTGGCTTATATACCAAATTATGCAATTTTTTGATAAATTACTTATAAGCAATCAATCACAATAAATGCTTATTTGGCTTATATACCAAATCATGCTATTTTTTGATAAATTACTTATAAGCAATCAATGAAAGTTTTGGCTTATTTGGCTTACATACCAAATCATGCAAGTTTTTGATAAATTACTTATAAGCAATCAATCACATTAAATGCTTATTTGGCTTATATACCAAATCATGCTATTTTTTGATAAATTACTTATAAGTAATCAATGAAAGTTTTGGCTTACTTGGCTTATATACCAAATGATGCTATTTTTTGATAAATTACTTATAAGTAATCAATGAAAGTTTTGGCTTATTTGGCTTATATACCAAATCATGCAAGTTTTTGATAAATTACTTATAAGCAATCAATCACATTTGTTGCTTATTTGGCTTATATCAGCCAAATCTTCTCTTTTTTTCATAAACTGCTTACAGGAAGGAAGGGATTAATTATTACTCCTCCTTCTTTTTCTTCACTTCAACTTATATAAGCCACTTTTACTGTAAATGACTGAGTATTTATTTACTCCACCCTCTTTTATCTCACAAGTAAGACCAAATTGTTGTAGAATGCTGATATAAGTAAGCAATTAGTATTCTTTATGGCTTATCAGTAATTTACCACAAAAATGGCACAATGGCACATTTAAGTAAGCCAAAAAAAATGTTAATTGCTTACTTACACGTTTTGAGATTACTAGGGGACGTCTAATAATAGGTTATCATTTTGATAATGATTCATATTATTGGCTCATGTTTGGAATAATAAAGAACCACAAGATAAGTCATTTACATTTGCAGGCAAATAAACATTAAGAGTTATTAACATGATGTCATACCCTATTTAAAGAGTAGCTTTTCCACTAATGGTGATAATATATTGACTCTCTAGTTCTTTAATCTGTATTGGGAAAAAAAGAGGTCTGGTATTAATATTCATTACTAACGAAAATATTAGCACAGATAATATGAATATATCATACCATATTAACATAACTAGCAGTTTCGCCCCTAGCCTCTAGGGGCTTCGCCCCAAGAGATTTGATCAACCTAATTTTTCGTATTTTAGATTAAAAAGAAAACTATTTTTTTTTGTTTGGGGGGGGGGGGGTGGGTTAGTTTACCCCGTTATTTAAATTTTAGTTTTAAAAGAAATTTTTTTGAGTGGGAAGGTATTTTTCATTTTGGTGGGGGGGGGGGGGGGTTGTCCCACCCCCAAAGAAAATATCTAAAAACCTTCCCAGAACCTATGAGAAGCTACCCTGTAAAGGAGAACCCGATTGGTTAAGCGGTTAGCGAGATCCTTCGGTACAAACAAACAGACAGACAGACATCGTTCTACTTTGTATTCTAGATGGCAAGAATAATTTTATCAATAATTAGCGCAGCAAAACAGGCAAACAAAGAAGCTTTTATGGTGTCTATTAAAATGACGTTATACTAGGCTACCATTGTTTAATTAAAATGTATACTGGCCAGCCATTTGTAATTTAGTCTGTATATTGTCCTATTATTGGTCATTTGTATTGTATGGCGTCATTTTTTTATAGGCACTATAAAGAGCTTCACAAACAAGTTTCAATCATGTAATGCAACAAATAATATGGTAATAATTAAAAGTCTATAAAATGTTCATTATTCTGAACGGTTTAACAAGTGCGTATTATTAGGGTAATATTAGAAACCAACTCAAAACTGCGTAGATTCTGCATTAACATCTGACGTAGACAGACTTAAAAGCGTACGGAAATATTGTAATTAGACGCTTCTAAAAAGAAAGTTATTTGCTAACTGTTTACTAGTGCTTAATTTATGCAGAACAAAATTTATTGAATTAGACATGACTTAAAACATAAATTTTTCTATTGGTTATCTTATTTTATATCAATAAAATATATTTCTATTTAGAAACACAAAAAGTAAGCTTGTTATTTATAAAGTATAAATTAAATAAAGAAAAGCAACATAACACGTATTTTCAACTTTTTGTTGGTAAAACTTAATTTGTGAAAAAGGAAAAAGATTTTGTATTTACTAGGGCTTGGTAGTTGTAGTTGCAGTCGGATTTTGTGAGAAAAAAAATAATGCAGCAGCCACTCCAGCCTGCAAAATCATTTAAAATCGTAAACCTGCTAGTGCACGGCTGTTTTATGTATTAAATATACTGAACTGTTTCAATATGGTAATTAAGTGTTTTATCTACTACATTTAATATCTTATTATTCAAAGTCGTAATGTTTTGTTTTGTTTGTCAATTGAGATCTCCGATTGAGTTACATTACAGAAAAGTTTAACATAGGTCCCATGATTGTTTCAGGCTATTTTATTTTCAAAAATAGTTCTAGGCATTTTTCATGCTTCTATCCTTAATTGCTATGGCGCAGCCTCTATATATATTAAATAGATACTAATTTGTATATGCAAATGCCGCTATTATTAAAAGAGCAGCTGCCAAGCCCTGGTATTTAGTATTCACCTCTAACATGTTTGTTCACAAAATCAAATTGAGATTTATCTACCAATTAGTAGTTAGTGTTTACTCAAAATAACAAATAATCCTTTAAACTTTATTACATGGCTTTTTGTCTTTTTAAATACAAAATATTTTTTCAAAACTGCCAATAACTTTTTTTATAAAGTAGTTTTAATTCAAATATTTATATGAATAAAAATGAAAGATGTTTTACATTATCTTATTAATAGGGGGTTTAACTAATCCTCAAAAATTAGAGTAAAACCTGACCAAGAAAGAACTATAAAAAGATTCCTTAAAAATCGTTGATTTTGACGATTGCATAAGTTACGTGCATACATATATAAAAAAAAAACTCCAACTTGAAAATGTAAGATAAGTAGAATCTTATATTTTAGGGTAAAAGAATTAACACCAAAATTAACCCAATTTTTTAATTGTCCATGTAAAACAACACGCTGCACTAAAAATTCTACAAATAGAATCTTCACGCTGAGATGTATTCATTTGTTTGGTTTATTCATGTTATTAGCTAGAATGTAACAAGTTCAATTATATCATTTAAACGCGCTGCGATAACAAAAAAAAATATATCAAACGAAGCAGAGACGTCAAAGCTTTTTATTTTGAAGTGGGTAGAATGTGGGGTTTCAAAGGTTTGATGAAGGTAATCTAATTTTATTTTAAAATTATTAGAGGGGTGGTAAAATTAGGAGTTTCAAAGTTTGAGGGGATAAGGGATAAACACCCCTGTATCCCCACCATTGGAAGTCTGTGAAACGAAAAAACAGTAAAATGTAATACTTCCTTTACTTGTCTGACCATCTATGCAGGACCGATATGACCCTCCTTTACAACGAAACATTATAGGTTCTGGATATTTGCCTTCCAAGGTCCATAAAAAATACACGATTAAAAATTATTCCCAGCCCATCTCCCCCCCCCCCCCTTCTCCAAAAAGTATCACTTTACGATAGTGGACAAAACAATGTCACTATCGTAGCGGTTATGCGTCTTGCGTCAGGTTGGAAAGGATACGACCACAGATTTGGCGATTTGAGAAAAATTTATCTTTATACTATAGCGAATAAGATAATCTAGCAAGCATCGCTTTTATCTTATAGAGAAAAATAGTAAATCAAGTAGCGATAACTGAGATCTGAAATTTGCGTCACCCTTCCAATATGACGAAAGACGCATGACCGCTACGACCGTAGCATTATTTTAAACCCAATCCACTTTACATAGTTGGTCATTCCCTCAAATGTACAAATGCTAGACGGAAGAACGTTTTATATATAAGTTATGCTGCTAAAAAAAATAAGCAAATGACAAACTAATTAACCACAAATTAGTACAAATACACAGTACACACACAATAATTACTGTGAAATAATATGTAGTTTAGTACTTAGTAGATATTATTTCCTCAGCACTTTTTACATTCTAAAAAGATGTTTAGATTCTGTCTATTGAAAAAGTTATAATAAATTGTTTATTTCAAATTTTAATGAACAATTTAAAATTTTAATTTTGAAATAGAGATAGATTAGCAAATATTAAATATCATTAATACCCAAATTATTCTATCTTCCTCTCTAATTTGGTGGCTTAAAAACTTTGGGTACTCTTGTCAACTCTTGATTGCTTGCTTGAAACTAGCAATGTTCAAAATTTGTTGACTAAATATATTGATTTACAGAATAGGTAATTATGTTTCTCGTATTCATTCGAATCCGGTGGATAGTCACTGGTTCTCATCCATACAAAAAAAAAAAACAATCTCATAATTGTACATTTTATAAAGCTGTTTATAATATGATGCGAGAAATAACTATTATCATCTTTGACAATGTATGTCAATTAATCATCTATTGTCTTGTCCCTTGATTAATGTATCACTGCATTGATAGATTTAAAAAAAAAAGATTTTAGACGTTATCGTTCCCACTATCACTCCATACCAGTGTTGTTCTGATTTAATATAATGCATGTTATTACTTACATTGTGTTGTTAATTGATATAAATTATATGGAACCTAATAATGTGTTTTTAGAAGCGAAGCTGCTCTAGATCTATGTATGTATACTGTCTATATGTTTAACGGTTAGCTCTCATTTTTTATCCATATTTAAAAATAACAGAATATATCCATTAACTCGCTAACCGCTGTAACGATGTGGATCTTCTTTGCAATGTAGCTTCTCGTAGGTTCTGGGAAGGTTTTAACTATTTCCTAAAAGTGTTCCAATCCCTTACATGAAAAATAGTCGAAAATACCAAAAAATATTTAATTGACTTATTGAACTTCCCTTCATACAAAGATGCCGAAACTTTTTTATTTAAAAAACTATAATTGAAAGTGGGAGGAAGGTCGACTTCCCCGTTTTCTACAACAAGGCATCTAGGGGAGTAGCTGCTAGTTAGTTCATTTTGGTCTTAGCGAGTCTTAATCGTGTTTGAAGTATCCTGTATACAAAAAGTATTTTCTAGACAATGAATAAGGAATTCATTTGTCTATTGGTTTAACATTTTAATCACTACTAATCCTATAATATAAAGTACTAAGTAGCGAAGGATCTCGCTCACCACTAAACTGATATGATTCTCCTTTAGAGGGAAGCTTCTTATAGGCCCTGAGATGGTTTTAGGCTATTTTATTTTTATAAATAAGCCTGGGTATGGTTTTAAGCTATTTTTTCTTCCCTTCTATATCCCTTCGAATATAGAGCCCCTAGATGCTAGGGGCGCAGACGCTAGTTTAGAAATAAATGATTTATATGCAAAATAGTAGCAAAAGTTTTGGGCCAACAAATAAGAGGACGCGGTGTTAAAAATTTGTAATTTTCAGTCCAATGGCCCTTCCCTCATTGTTATCATATTCAGAACAGCATTGTGCAAGTTCATTTCAACATACCAATGTTTCATACAACAATCAAGAAACTTCAATAAAACGCTGACAGATGGACATATAGACTGTATGTAATAATTTTTCTTTGCCCCTAGTTTCGAACGACTTTCTTACATTTATCCTATTAGATAAAGTATTAAGCTTTTTTTCACTGTAACGAAGAATCTCGCTAACCGCTGGACCAATTTGGTTCTCCTTTATTGTAAAGCTTCTTTTAAGTCCAGGGAAGGCTTTTAACTTTTTGGGGAAGTATCTCCACCCACCCAATAAAAAGGGAAACCCCTAAAAAAAAATTTTATACTTTTTCTTTGTAAAACTAAAAATAAAATGGGAGGGATAGTGCCCCTAGAGGCTTCTAGGAAGCGTAGCCGCTAGTGATATATATTTGTATAGATAGATATTTAAATAAATTTAGAACAATCCAGGGAGTGAGGAGGCAATTGCAGAACAATTTGTCTACAAATATTTTTTTACCCATTGTCACAAGACACTCAGGTAAAAAATGAGAACTTTATTTTTATATGGAAGATTGAATTAGTGTCTATTGTCTACTCCCTGAGCATAATCGGATGAATAATTGATCAGTGTATTCATTCCATCAGCGTGGTCACAAAGGTACTAAATATTTGTAGAGCAGTTACTCTATGTACATGACTGGGCCCATGACAAGATAAATACAATTTAGCAGGACTTGAAAGCCGTAGCGGCGCGCAAAAGGATAAATTAAAACTTAACATCGAGGAACTTAATAGACAAATTGCCCAAATATGAATAGACATTTAGATAATTTTTAAAGCTATAAACCGTCGATTTCTCTGTGACTTTTTAGCGAAAATTATGTTTAATTGTCATAGTAATCAACAATCATAGATAACTATTTTTTAACTCAAAATTATCTTTGAATGGAAATATTGCTGATTTAATTATTCTACATTTATGTAAGAACATTAGTTAGATGAGACTTGAATCTAAAACCAGGCTCTAGACTTAAACAATACATTTATAGCACCAACATTGTGAACGTTTTGTACAGATTAAAATTTCTTTTTAGTTGAATAGTTCCAATATAAATAGAGGAAATATGTGCTTCCGCCTGTCTGACAGTCATAGCTGGATTAATTATGTCAAAAATTAACCAAAATGCCTTATTTAATTTTTTAAATCTGTCAATTCTTTATTCTAAAAGTTTGACCAGACCATTATAAAATGTATAAATCTTTACAATACACTATAGGTAATCTAATATGTCTAGTGATTTTAAGGGATAAGACAATGGATGATAAATTAACACACCCCAATTATGATAAACATAATTTTAAAAAGTGTTAACTATAAATCTTTGTTAAACAGTCTGAAAACTGCTTGTTTGAACCAAACTGTCAAAGTTTAAAAGTACCCAAAGATTTAAAGCTAACAAATGAGATAATGCATATAAAAACAAAGGGTACTCGTAAATTTTCAGCACACCATCCCTTTCCACCCTGATGAAGCCTCAAGACCGAATTGCAACATATACAGAAAGGGGATTAAGGCCAAATATTCAAGTCATTCCATTATAAAACTTTACCAGCCGTACAGCTTGCAACATAGCCCGCGGTAATTTTGTAAAAACCTTTCAGAAATTTTGAACTTTATATTATTGGAAAAAAAAATTTGTTATTAAATAAATCTACAACAATTTCGTTCCATAATATTTGTGAGATAGACTTATCTTGAATGCATTCAATATTAAGAAACAGATTAATATGTTGCGATGATCAAATGCTTTTCTATAGTCTAAAATGCATTAATTGCAACTTTATAAATTTTTATAAATGTTAGGTCTTTAACATAATAAAAAAAATTAATTGCGACTTCCATCAATTAATACAACAATTATATTGTATATGAATAATCAAATACTAAAATAATCTGTACAATAATGGACGATCTTAGCCTGCTAAATTTTTAAAAGTACTATATCAAAAGGACTAACTCAACGCAAGTTAACTGTTAAATTTACTATTTGTAACACCAAATTTATTCTACTACTAAAAAATATTTATTATGATAATGAAATGAAAAAAATTGTAATTGTTAAGAACACTAACTAATTAGCTGATTCTATTGTCAACAGATTTTATTAAATCCGTACAAATTATTTAATTATTCATTAAATTTTGCAAAAGTTTAACAAAAAAATATATGCATAATACAAAGTATTATAAAATAATAGAAATTCTAAAGAATAATTGTAGAAATGTTTTATTTTCTCTAATTAACAAAAAAAATGTTATTATCTTTTTTTCTAATATAATTTGAAGATTTTGTTGACGTATTTCTTGATATATTAGAGTTTCCTTAATTTAATATAATGTTAATCTAATATAGAGCTATCTGTAGGTCAGATATGAATTAATGTCAGCTAAAAATTTTGAAATCAAGATCTTCCAAGAAATAGTGGACCAATCACATTAATATATTTTCAAAAAGACCCCACCTCCTGATAATGATTTAATAAATTTTCGTAATTGATGTAAGTTCTCTAAAGAAATAAATCAAGAAAAGACGTTCTGAAATAGTTCTACATTGTGTTTCAAGTGTCAGGTGATATCTATTTACATTTTTGTTTCAAATTCATTATTATAGTTGAGTATAAATAATATAAAATAAATTGTAAAGATATTGTTATACCTGTATAAATATTTCTTGATCTACCGAGATAATGTGACCATCCCTCTGTCTTACCCAGGACACAGACCTTAACATAATAAAGACATTAATAATACATTAACAAGGATAATTATATTCATAAATAGGCATCAAAAATGGACCAAAATTCAACATATAATTAAGAAGAGTCATATTAATTTTGGTATCCTAAAATAAAAAGGAAATAAAATGACCAAAAAACGAAAAATTAAAAATCTGCCTTGAAATCCGCAAAAAAATTAAAATAATCCTTATTTTAAAAAATAACATAATACTGTAGTGGGACCTCATCATATGCATTGTCAATGTTGTGTATTGATGAAAGGGCATACAGAATAACAGACTGACGGACAACCATGAATGTGTAATATTTGCAATATTATAAAAAATCTCCATGTATACATACTTTCATTATGCGTATTGTAAATAATGACTTACAATCTGACCACAATGTACTTGTGCTACATATATGTAAGAATAGATTTTTATTACTAACACAAATACTATATTGATTGATTGGTTAAGTTAAATCAAGTTAAGTAAAATTAAGTTGCGTACTAGTCAGTCTCGACGCGGCATCTGCGAGCAAAACATCGCCTTACAACCACATTTCACAATAAGGCCATTGTTATATTACTTATTTGATTCATTCAACATATTATTATGACATGACACTGATACAAAACAACCCTCTATCCACTACCTTTATTGAACTAGCGGAATGTAGGCTAACAAAAGAATATGAAAGAATAATAAAAGATATACCATCATTGAACAAAACTAATGATCATTTGGATACATATTTATTTTTACTCACAATCTGCAATCATATCTTTATGTACTTTTTCACATAATTTTAAGTAGTGATCCCAATTCATAGTCACTTCATAGTCCTACTTCCAAACCTGTTTTCAAATTACATTTATCAAATTCGATTTTACGGACATACATATATAAATGGATAATTATATCTTAGTTATAAAGAGGCTCTGCTACAATTTATCTTTCTTGTTTGTATTTACCTAGGTCTTGGGCAGGTTTAAGTTTATATCATATTTTTTATTTAAGAATTCTTAAGATTATATCTCCCAGCCATTATAAAAAGTACCCCTTGCTGCAAGAGGCACATCCGATAGTGGACATAAAAAGTAAACGATCTAAAAATTGTTTTCCAAAGTATCAACAAGAAACAAAGATAAAGTAGTAATGAGACAATGCTATTAAAAGTTAGCAAAATTGGTAACTACATTGCATTATATTATACAGTTGAGGAGCTGAATAGTGTATTCCACCGTTCAATTAAGTATTTAGAAAGTCAGATCTAAATAAGCCAAATATAAAAGAGTTTACAACTAGTAAAGAAAATTAGTATTAATTAGATATTAAAAATTATTGTCAAAAACTAAATATCTGTGTAGTAGGTAGAATTTACTTTTCAGCCTCTTATATTACAAAATATAAACATGGGTCTATAAACATTCTCACAGTATGATAAAGAATTACTCAGTAATCTAAAGGGATAACACAATGGCCAATAAATAGATGTAATTCCCTAATGGTGATACTCAAAATTACTCCTTCTGTAGATTACAATTGGTGATTAAAACGCTTGGACACTTAACTTAATGAACCAACTAATCAAAATTTAATAAAAGTTGTTCAGCTAACAAATTAGAAAACAATATTGTAAAATTTTGGGGACTTGTACATATGTAATTAACAACCCAATATTCCTTACCTCCCTTGAATTACTAGTGAATGTGAGAGAAATAGACAGTAAGCCTTTAGATTTATCTGTTGATGCCTTACTTCAAGGGGACAGGGGTGTCTCGATAGATTATTGATAAATATTTTATAGTTTTGGAAAGATAATATATAAAATATCAAAATCTAATCTCCTTTCTTGTTTAGAAGAAAAACATGATATTCATACAAGTATCTAGAATATATTTGTTCACAGAAACTAATAATAGAATTTTTGTATTACAGTTTGCTTAATCTTTGAAACTGTAGCCGCAATACTTATAATCCTTTTAATAAAGTAACATGATGTCTGTCTGTCTATACCAAAGAATCTTGTTAACAGCTGAATCTATATGGTTCTCTTTTTCAGGGCAGCTTCCCATAGGTCCTGGGAATGTTTGTAACTATTTTGGGTAGGGGTAACAACACCCTTCCAATAGAATTCGTAACAAAAACATAACTAACCCAATCAAGCGGCAAAAAAATATCTTTTGGCAAACAGCTGATCTTAGCATAAATTGATAAAAAAAAAACATTTTACGTGCCCCTAGAGGTCTCTAAGGGCGTATCCGATATTAATAAATAGTTCAACTGAAAAATTATAGCTTGTTGTTACTGCGCTATTAGCGTACAAATTGTTTTGTTTTTATCAAGAAAATAACATCAAGCCTGCCAATGTATCAAATATAAAATACTATTTCATATGAAAGAATTATGAGCAAAAACCCTGATTTTATCAGTGGACCACTAAACAAACCCATCCTTGGGGCTAAGGCTGGTATTGTTTGACAAAATGTTTGGCAGTTATTAAAGAATTGTTAAAAAAAAATTAAAAGGTCCATAAATAGCCTTTAGGTTACATAATCCTCCTGATTTTAATAGTTGTTTGAAGTAAATGGCAAATAGGACAGGAGTGGAGAGGGGGGGGGGGGTTGAAAATACCCTAATTATAATGTAGAGGATATTTCCAAAATTATTAGAACCAAATGTGGCAAAACAAATAATAAAAAACCGCCAATATTTTCTCCAACCAACTCATACACACAAAATTTAATACAAAATATGTAGAAGAATATTTATTATTTTGAAATTTGGATGACATAACATGAAAAATAATATTTTTAAAGGGGGGAGGGGTAGTTTTAAATTTTAGTTCTAAAGAGAAATTTTTTTTTTTTAAAGTGGGAGGCAGGTACTTTTTTATAGGAGCGATTTTTCTTGGGATGATGGACATGCCCTCTACAAAATAGTTATAAAACTTTTCGGGACCTAAGGGAAGCTACATTGTAAAGGAGAACCATATCGGTTAAGCGGTTTACCGAGGTGCCGAAGGCACGGGCTAAAAAAAAACTGATTTTAATCTTATGATTGTACATTTTTATATTCGTAGAAATCTGGATATAATATGATGCTAGACATAGTTTTTTCTTCGTATGGATAAGAACCGGTTCCTATCCACCGGATTCGAATGAATACGAGAAGTATTTTTAGTTTGTCTGGCTGTTCTATGAATAGATAATGGTACTAAAGATTTTCTATTCATTCTATTTTTTTTGTATAAAAAGGAATTATTTATTTATTCAATATTCAATAATTTGATTTTGTAATTTCTCAAAATTGTTGAGAAAAAAATATTTTTTGTTGATCGTGTAAGGTGGTGCAATTATTTCCTCTAAAACATATTAAATAGAACCGCAAAAATCGGAAGAATATTATGTTTAAATTCCTTATATATAAAGTTTATTTGTTTTTGTTTGTCAGTTAGGATCCAGCAAACTACTTTCAAGGAAGCTTATTTAAATTTTTTGGATGTTTTTAGGCTATTAATCTCTTTCCTCCCCACTTATAGAGCCCTAAATTCTAAATTCTGTCACTAATAATTGAATATTAGAGTAAAGACTCTAGGGGGCTAGGTGTCGCTTTGGGTACTAGACCTCTCTCCACGAAAGAGTTAAAGACTCTAGGGGGGTAAATATTAGAGTAAAGTCAAAGGATGAAAATTCAGTTGTCTAAATATAAGGTCACTAACATAAAAAACTTCAAATATCCAATTTTCATTTTTATTTGATTGTGTTTTTGATTTTTATAATGCTAATTTGTTATTGAGAATGGGTCGATTCTTATGATAATTTTTGGGCTAAGATATATAAATTATCGCTATTGATATTTATGCAGAATTTATGTCACATGGTGTTTGGTTGGGTGTGAATAGTCGATACTTCCAATTCTCGCCAAATCTTAGCAGGAATCAAGACAAAAATATGTATAAAAAATAAAAAAAATAAAATGCTTACACTTTTAAAAAAGTAAAGTTCTAAAAGCAATTTATGTATTTTAATTGTTAATTGTTTTAGAGGTTATTACAAATAAATTACTAAATATGACATTTTTGAGGAGATCATGTGTAGTTCAAATTAATTTATTTGCTTCAAAAAATAAATGAAAAATTAGGAAACAAGGTAAGTCAAAATATTTCCTAATCCTATTCTGTTGATGATTAAATTGCTAATCTGAAAATCCCTATTTCTCTGACACTTCTTGACCAGAAACCAAAGCCAGCACCAAAATAAAAAGAATTTCAATTTCTGTTTATTGGAAAATGAAAAGTTTGATAAAAACCTTTTTCCTTTCCCATTTCCCACTAAAATTGCTTTGCAACTATCCCCCCTCTGCCCCCTAAAAGTGACTTTGATCAAAATGCCCGTTTCCTTCTGTTTATACAATACTATTACAATTTGATATTTAATAAAGTCTTGATAAAATCGTTCCACATGCTTTAACCTTATAATGAGCTTTTTAAAAGCGAAGCTTTTCTATAATTAGGGTCGGTCCGTCCGTCCGTCCGTACGTCCGTACGTCCGTCCGTCCGTCCGTCCGTCCGTCCGTACGTCCGTAACGGATAGCTTTTTTCGTTAATTTAGACATGTTAGAATTGTCCTATCGATTTCAAATTTTGCATGGTGATTCCTTTAGTAGTTAGGTACGATTTAGAAAGCGTAGCAACTCTATAATCATTACCAAAATGTCCGTACGTCCATTTTAAACATGTTGATTTTTTTACTTTTTGAAATAGCTTTTTTCGTTAATTTAGGCATGTTAAAATTGTCCTATCGATTTCAAATTTTGCATGGTGATTCCTGTAATAGTTAGGTACGATTTAGAAAGCGTAGCAACTCTATAATCAATACCAAAATGTCCGTACGTCCATTTTAAACATGTTGATTTTTTTACTTTTTTAAATAGCTTTTTTCGTTAATTTAGGCATGTTATAATTGTCCTATCGATTTTAAATTTTGCATGGTGATTCCTGTAATAGTTAGAGGTACGAGTTAGAAAGCGTAGCAACTCTATAATCATTACCAGAATGTCCGTACGTCCATTTTAAACATGTTGATTTTTTTTACATTTTTAACAACAAATTTGTATGTGACCTAATTATCTGATTGGTCTGATTTTTGGTATACTGATTCCTAGGACAACAAAGTACAATACTAAAAGCGAAGCAACTCTATAATCAAGTCCTAAAAATGTAAGTATGTCCATAATCATTATCCTGTATCAAGCAGTTTTTCAACAAATTTACTTACAATTTTGCTTTGACTCTTATACATTCGCATTCTGATTATTCAGTTCTGACATTATACAAGTCTTAATGTCCGTTTGTCCTTCCATTTCAGAGCTTCGCTTTTATGGATGTTGTCATCCTTGTTTTATCTTATCTACAAAAATTTTGTATAACTTTAAATTTTCTAGGAATATTTAAAAAAAATTTTACTGCAAAGAAACACCTCTTGAAACTATAAAATTCTGCATCATAAAATAGCTTATTTCATTTTATTTTTACTTATTTTACAGTTTTCTCTAGCGCAGCTTCTTCTCATTTTGAATTAATTAATCTATACAGTTATGCCTACAAATAATATTATTAAATAGAAGATTCTAAAAATATTGACCTTAAAATTTTTTGTCATAATTTTTTTTTTGGTCTTTTGATAAAAATAGTTATGTTATATTATGCTTCCTCTATTTTACATAACATGTTACATGAAATGATCGTCAAATTCCTCTATTTTTTTATTATTTTTGATTATTAGGTGATAAGGGATTAAAGTTTAAATTAAACGTAGTCCCAAACTGACGGCAATACTAAATGCAAATATACATAACCTAGTGATGGTGACTTTTTTTTATAGGATACTAGCTCCAATAAAATTATTTAACAGCCCCCCATTACTTAGATTTGTTTAATTGAGTGATTAAACCACACAAATAAAGTATTATTAGAGTAATGTTATCATTTTTTGCCCAACTTTATCTGTACTCATTGCTCAACATTGTTCACTGTTATGTAAAAGAAAATATGTTGGTAAAGTATTTATAACACAAGTTACATATACTTTATTCAACATTTACCGTCACACACAGCGACGCTTTATGCACACGTATTTAGGCACTTTTTTCTAATACAATTATATCACAGGGAATTTTTTTTTAATTTCTGTCAGTGGATTTGTCAAATATTATGTGAAAAATGGTTTCCATATGACAATATAATTTAAAGTCTTATAGGAAAATCCATATAGGTTTCTAGATATCTAAATATGCTATATTTAACACTATAAATACCTGACAATCAGAAATTATCCATTTTCATAAACTTTGCCTTACTGTGCATGGGTGAGAACATTCTTGTGCAAAGGAAAGATTTTGCATCCAGAAAAATATAAATTTTGTGCATAAAATATTGAGAAAGGCTGGAAGAATATTTTTAATTTTCCTCCTTTTTAAGTAATGCTACTACTATATAAAGTTTCACCTTGTTTTGTTTATTTGTGGATTTTTAGAAATATAGCAAAGTTAATTCCTGTCAGTATACATAATAAATTATAATAAATGTCTAATAAACTGTTTTTTTTTTCATAAGAGTCTATTTATGTATACATTACCAAACTTTTTCAATTATCACAATTTAACATTTAGAATAGAACAGACGAATGGTAGCAAATAAATGTATTAAAAATAAATTGAAATCTGACCAAAAATTTTACAAATAATACATTGTAATTTAAATTATTTTTTGCTTTATCAGAAAAAGATCTCAGGAACATAATTTATCATTTTACTTTCCAGAATTTTTAAAAACTCCCATTGTAAACCTAGTGTTTATTATTGTGCTTTTTGATTGGGCAAAAAAGGCACACAAAAACCCTGCATTTGTTTTATTCTATTACCAAAGGAATGTTTTTTTCCCATATTTGTATGATAAAGGTTTAAAGACCTGGTACAAAATTTGAGAACCACCCTGTATTTGTTTACCAAAGTGTCTAAATGCACTGCACACCTAGTACATAAATACTTTGTAATGCAACCACTTTACAAATTTCAAAGTATCAGGATTCCTAGGACAATTAACAACACATTATCACAGCTTACTCTAAAGCCTTGACATGTAGGACATATAGAGGGATCTATAACTGATTAGGCATAATACAAGACTCTGGAACCTGGTTGTAATCTTCAAACTTGATTCAACAGGCTAAAGAGATGATGATCACAGAATGCTAACAACTTAAACAAGGACAAATATATCCACAGGTTGCTAAGCACAATCATATAATTAGTTATTGTTTTAATAAACAATTAAAAAGTTTTACAAAATAATTTTTAATTCTTTTATAAGTATCTTCATTTGGGGACAGTAATCCTTTTTTTCATTTAAAAAGACATCAGTTTACATTTTTAATAATTTGTCCATAAGTGATTCTTATTGGTTTGAAATAAACTTTAATTTATTAATTAGAGGATAAGATGGTCTGTTTCGGTATGTATTTCTTGTATTCCCTGGCAAGTTCGAACCCATTAATCCCTTTTTCCTTACACCAGAATTCCCCAGAGAATGAGTGTGTTACGCGGCATTCCTAACTATCTCCGCGCGGCGCGTGGCTTGTAAACGAACAAAAGAGACGCGCACTTTTCCTTTGATAAGTCCCATTTTATTCTAAAATTATCAATTTCTGATGCGATTTAATATGATTCGTGCCAATTTAAAGTTTTTTAGAAAATTCATATTTTTTATTAAATTGAAATCACGCAACCTCGATGTTACAAAAATAATAACCATTAATTTTATGTAATTAATTCTTATATTTTTGTTTTAGACTTACTGTTTTCATGGTAATAAATACACATTCGTAAACTTCACTATGTTGGTCATTCGGAGGGCTTCGAGATAAGATTTCGAGAACGGCTAGGCATTGCGTTCCGAAACAATGAAAACAAGACAGAACAGATGCAGCTAAGAAGAATCTGTGAAGTTTTGTGAATGTGTTGGTTGTGATACCTTAACACACATTATTATAGTCGTAATCAGTACAGTTAACTTTAGTGACAATCATGGGTCCTAAAAAGAATAAAGGTGATCAATTGAGTAAGCGGCTGCGTCCAGCCGTTGATGCCCTAACCAGTGAGCTAAGTAGAGTGATGAAGTTGGTCAGTGATACTTCAGAACTTGATGTTAGACATCTCACTAAGGAGTCAATCCTTGTCCACGACAAGTTCGAAACGTTCGACAGCATCATGGGTGGTTTTAGCAAGCTTGGTTTGAGAATCCAAGAGCTTGATGAGTTTAGTGACATTTATTCTGATATAGTTACTGTGCAAAAAGACTATAGTGCTTTGAAGGATGCTCTTGATGCTATAGAAGAGCTTAGTGACATTCAAAGTGTTGTTGATGTAGTTGGTGATAATTTGCCTAACCATCAGGCTGAACTATATGATCGATGCTTGAAGATCGTGAAAGTTATTAAAGGGCCATATTTTCCCTTGCCTGATTCAATTATAAACACTTTGTCTGCTTTGATGAAACGATTGGCTGAGGTTAAGCTTGAACCTATGAAGCCACCCACGACGACGGCGGGTGCCTCGACAGCATCGCCATTTGTGTCACCGTTTGGCACACCACAGTTCGGCGCCGGTTCTATGTTCACGCCAGGATATATGAATCGTGTCGACGAACGTTTACTTCCCTCCTTTGACGGCCAGGAAGCAGCCTACGTAAGTTTCAAAGACAATTTTAAAAAGCTTACTGTAGGACAGGACCCGTCATATTTACAGTTATTGTTGAGCAGTGAGAAGGTCTGTAAAAATAAAGAGCTGAGACTCCAGTTAATTCAGATTCAATCGCATGAATCTCAGTGGGCTTACCTTGACGCGCGTTTCAAGTCTAAAACACGTCAAATGCTCTGCCTTTTCAACCAATGGGAGAAGAAGTCTAAGCCGTCGGACTCCAACCAGATTGTGACTGTGTTAGCAGAGTTCGGTGGTGCAGTTAGCCAGCTGGAGCAGATGACTAAAGATGATGAAGATGATGAGGTTACCACCAGCCAGTGGTTGACCGTGATACTTCTGGAGATATTATCCAAGAAGTTACCCCGAGATTTTCAAGATAAGCTCAATTTGGCATTGGGCTCAATGGACGTCCCAAATTTGCCAAAGTTGATGCAGATTATAGAGGAACAGAGGGGCGCTATTTTAATGCGGTGTTCGACTGATATGGACACCCCCTCTAAGAAGAAGGGTAATCCTGCGACAGCAGCTGCCGCCGTAGGTAAACCTGGTAAATCTAAGATGAAGCAGTCATGTGTTGTTAATGGCTGTAATGATATGCACTTACTTTACAAGTGCCCAAAATTTCATGACCTGTCAGTGCCAGACAGGAAGAGTATTGTGGAGAGTGCTGGATGCTGTTGGCTTTGTTTGCAGAAAGGGCATAAATCTGTGGATTGCCCGAAGGCAGATGTAATAGGCGGATGCAAAGTGGACAATTGTGGTCAAACCCATAACAACCTTATACATGAGAGTGTTGATATGGCTGCCGCCGTCTATGAAGTACATACTTCCCCTGAGGCGAACCTAATGTTAATGTTACAACAATTAGACGTCGTTAATATTAATCGCCAGAAGGTCCCAGTGAACGCCATGTGGGACACTGGTTCAACTATCACAATGGTAACCCAGTCACTTGTTAATAAACTTCAGTTACCTTTTACTGGACGTTCAGCAAGAATTTCTCTAGCTGATGGTGAAGTTAAATGTCTCCCGACGGTCAAGCTATGTTTAGTTGATCGACACAAGAATTATCACATGTTAGAACCTGTGGTAGTGCCTCTCATTGGTCCTAGAGAGGCGATCTGCTCCATGAATCCTGTGGAGGCAGCTGTTATATTTGATATGAAACCCGAAGATTTTACTTTGGTTAATGGGCAGGTGGATTTGCTCATTGGGCACCTCTGCCCGTCGATGTTTCCCTTCTGAACGCTCAGTAGGAGAAACCATGCTTTACTCCAGCCTGTTTGGATCTGGATATTTTGCTGTTAGTGCTAATGGATTAGCAAAGAGTAGGTATGTTGTCTGCTCAGATTTCGAGTTGGAAAGTGAAGCTATAGGGTTTTTAAAACCAGAAAGCTCAGATGTTCAGCCGCAGCCGACTGTTGGTGCTGCTTGTGATGCTATTATTGAACTTGTTGGTTCTGCTTGTAACGCTGCTGATGAACCTTTTGGTTCTGCTAGTGCTGCAGCCGTTGACAACATGGCTACGGCGGGTGTTGCCGTGGCTATTACTGATAATGATGTTAGTTGTGCTGCAGTTAATCCTGATGATATTGGTGACGATACTGTAGCCGTTGATAACATAGTTACGGCGGGTGTTGAGCCGCTGAATGATTCGGTTCCAGCCGGACAAGAGCCGATGGGAGTTTCGGTTCCGGCTGGACAAGAGCCGATCAGAGTTTTGGTTCCAGCTGGACAAGAGCCGACGGGAGTTTCGGTTCCAGCTGGGCAAGAGCCGATAAGAAATTCGGTCCCGGCCGGACAAGAGCCGACAGGAGTTTCGGTTCCGGCCGGACAAAAGCCGGTAGATGATTCTAAGTTTTATGACAGCCACACTTGGCTGCTGCCAAGCTTGCAGCCCGACACAGGGTAAGAGGCCTGCAAATGGCGGGTGGAAATATGGCGGGTGTTGCCGCCAGAAAGTCATTGAAATTTTTCAAACCACACATGTCTAATCCACAACATAAACTATTTATGTATGAAAATGATCTTTAAAGAAAAAATATTACAAGTTATATGTTGAGCTTGTGAAAGGAACCTAAATCGGTTCTGTAAAGAATAAGTATTCATTATTCAACTAATTTTATTGTTCATACCTAAGCACAAAAATTCTACAAAACTGTTTAGACTTTAAAGCAGATTTTAAAAGATTTTGTTTCTTTAAGTATGATTTTGAAAAGCAAAAGTTCGTGTGTTAACTACCAAATGATTTTTGCAGAATAAAAATACCTCGAAAAAGTATTTTTTTATGGTTCACGTTTACTTAAAAAATGTTATTTCTCAGATTCTCATATGAAATAATGCATTAAAGTAAAGAACACAACATGTAATATTATTATGATAATGTTTAAAATATTCCTCGTTATTATTTTAAAAGATTATTGCAAAAAATCAAGATATTTGTTTAAATTTGTAAGCAAATCAAAGATTTTCTTTCATTCCGGAGGCAGAGATTTTTAACAATTCATGTACAAAAGTTTTTCTTTCACTCCGGAAGCTGGCTGGGATTCCTATTAATCCACGCATAAAGATTTTTTTTCATTCCGAGAGCAGAGATTCGTAGTAATATACGTACCTAGCGATTTCGGACAATTTTAAACCTTGAGAAAATACTTTTAGCAATTATTTTCCTAGGTACATATATTTTTCGTTCATGTTTAAACATTTATAATAATGAACACGATGTATGGTATTATTAAAATATTTATTATTTTATATGAATATCACAGAATTAATTTAAGATAAACTATGCATATTTTAAATTAACTTTACCTTCATTTTTATCGCAGATATTAAAATTGAAGCAGTATTTTTAAAAAAGAAATTACCCATTTCTTAAGATTTATAAGTAACGCAATTTTTGATACAATTTCGTTTAAACTTTCAAATCGATGCAAGATTTTTTTCATTTGAAATGCAAACTTAAGTTTTTATACGTTTTCGCAAGTTCTTTCAATGATTTAAGTCTTTCCGAGACCTGGGATTTTTTTCGTGGAAAATTTCCTAGGTACCTGTACAGATATAAACATTTTTATCCTTGTTGGATTGAAATTTGATATGATAAGAAATTAACAAAATGAGATTTTTACATCATTTAAATATTTCTTTATGATTTATTACAATCACATAAATAATTTAATATTACATGCATATTAAAATTATTACTATTTACCTTTGAACTGATGTATCTAAAGAAAAAATGCAGATTTTTTTCACGATGAATTAAGTAGATTCTTTGATATTCGTAGAATTAAGCTTAATAAGACCGCTTTACGCCGTACCTAAGCTCTGTTTCCTCGGCCAGGCATGACGCAAAACGGCAAAACTAAAGCATAAGATAATTTATTTAATTTCGATTTGCTTTGATTGATGATTTTAAAGTTTCTTTGAATTATTTCATGATTCTTTTTATTTTTGATTTGAATTAAACATCACTAATTATGTTTGTTTCAGTTGATGCAGCCCTGCGCCAGAAATCCTGTTAGAAATTATGCAGTATCAAAAGTTGTGATGGAAAGTCATAACGTCCAACAGGATAGCTGGAACATGGCAATTATTAATATTTGAGGGATATTGTTAGTTTGTATCTTGAGGGATTCATTCTAACTGAGGCCAAAATTGCCTTTAATTATGACTGTATGAATATGTATATGTTGCTTTCTTCTTAAAACAGAGAGAAATTGCAGATTCAGCATTTTAGAGAAGTTCTTTTCTTATATTGAGCTTTTGTTTTATTTTGGTAAATTTAATTTGCATATTTCAATTGCAATTTTAATTTTACGCAATTTTGATTCACGAAGATTTAAAATTATGAGATTTTAATTTTCCGAAGTTTGATGATTTTTTTTACAGTCATATTTTATTTAGATTTAAGTATCTATTTTATTAAAACATGTTTAGATTTAAGGATCTTACTTATCTTATCTGAAAAATGTTTAGATGTAAGCACAATTATTTTTCTGTCGAAGAAAAATTCTAATTATTGAGAAGTTTTTATGCAATTTTACTTTTCTTTTCTAGCAAAAAGATTTAGTAGAAAAAATGTTATTATTTAATCTTTCTTTCTTTTGATGAAAAAAGTTTGAGTTGATTATTTAATTATCGATGCGATTTTTAGTATAAAAATCATTTACCTATTTTATTATGTAGGTACCTAATTGAAGTTTAGGTACTATTGATTATTAATTCATGTATTCGCAATTACATGGTCTGTAATTCTAATTTTATTGAGATTATGAGGCCATGATATAATGAGATGTGTGAGTGGTAAATGTGCAATTCATGAATGTTGAATGCTTTTCCCATTCCTTATTCCTGTCCTTATGTGGTAGCTGAGGCGGTTTGAGTTATTGTGGTATTCGTAAGTTACCATAACCAATTTTAGGCCTTATGGCCATGACATTTTAAACTCTTGTGGTTTATGTGTTGTGAGATTGTGATTTCGTGGACACTGTCTGCACGCATATTGCAAAGATGAGGTATTGTGTTCGATTCCCAGTGAATAGACGGGTGTGTTTCGGTATGTATTTCTTGTATTCCCTGGCAAGTTCGAACCCATTAATCCCTTTTTCCTTACACCAGAATTCCCCAGAGAATGAGTGTGTTACGCGGCATTCCTAACTATCTCCACGCAGCGCGTGGCTTGTAAACGAACAAAAGAGACGCGCACTTTTCCTTTGATAAGTCCCACGTGAGGAGCTACGTGAATGAAAATAATGTATTGCTTGAATATACATGCGCTCTGATGTGTGGAATATCTCAAATAAGCCTTCCTGCTTAGTTTGACATCATATGTGGTAAGAATTTATCTTTAATTCTTGAAAATAAGCGTAGAATGGTATAATTTTATGAAGAAATTTAAATCATTAATTTTTCAACAAATAGACCATTTAACTGCTAAGTTTTGATATACAAATATTTACTTTTATATTATTGATCATTTTATTCTAAAATTATCAATTTCTGATGCGATTTAATATGATTCGTGCCAATTTAAAGTTTTTTAGAAAATTCATATTTTTTATTAAATTGAAATCACGCAACCTCGATGTTACAAAAATAATAACCATTAATTTTATGTAATTAATTCTTATATTTTTGTTTTAGACTTACTGTTTTCATGGTAATAAATACACATTCGTAAACTTCACTATGTTGGTCATTCGGAGGGCTTCGAGATAAGATTTTGAGAACGGCTAGGCATTGCGTTCCGAAACATGGTCCAAAGACTTTTATTATGTAAAATATTGTAATATTCATTCATTTTTAAATCTATAGATGATAACAATTATGTCAATATCCATATCTATCTATCCACCTATCAATAAATAAGATTAAATGTACATTTATTGCAAACCAATAAAAGAAAGGTTGAGTATTACAAAAATATATTTATCTTTGCTGCTTGTCAAGGAGATATATGTGTTACAATATAAGAGAAAAAAATAATTATTTTTTGGGTGCCAATGCTCTTATTTATAATAAATAAACTGTAGGTATACTAAAATATAAATAATAAGAAATATATTTTTTAAAAGACAGTATTTACAATTAAATATGATAATGTTTTCCTTTTTATAATAAAGGGAAGAGGAGTACATTTTAGAGAGCTTGTAAAGTATAAAAAAAAATTCAGAAATAGCACACAAAGCGAAAATTTATAATTTTAAGACACATCAAAGACATGGAAATAAAAAAAAGTACCTATCACTTGCGACTGCGCTAAGAAAACGATTTTAATCCAATAACACATTTTTCATGCAAGCTTTTATTTTCCATTAACCTTGATTACAAGATTTATACAAAAACAACCTCCCATTGTATTCATATTTATTGACATAACTTCCATTGTTTCTAAATTATCATAAAATGCGGGGAAAGTCACACTTTAGCCTAACAATACCTGTCCGCTAATGATGTTTTTATTTTCACTAATTGAAAGGTTGGGCTGTAGAAAAAGATCATTTAGCACTATCCATCATTTTTGACATAGATACTGTTTTTATCCCCCCCCCCCCCCCACTTCCTCTGCTTAGTAAGTAATTATTTGTTTCAGTTCTTGTACATACTTAATTATCAAAAACAAAAAAAACATATATGAACATAATTAACAAAATTTTGATCATAATATTTTTAATGAAAAAAGAAGAGTATATTATTAGTGTTAATATAATCTTAACAGAAACAGTATTTCTTAGAAAACAGTTGGCTGATATAAAATCAAAAACCTCTCTTTGTGTGGGAGATGGGGGGGGGGGGTAATATGATGATAAGTTCTAACCAGCAGAAATATTATTTCCTAATCTTTTAGTTAGGTGATTAATGATAAACCTCATTAATTTCCTTTCCATATAAATCATATTTATATGCTCAAAACAACAATACTACAATATTATTTGAGTTTATATAAGTGGTATATGCTTAATTATATTTTTTGGCTTTTGATGTTTTAAACCAACTGCATTTTGATTGCAGTCTTGTTCAAGTTTGACTGACGCATATTATTCAAGATTAAAGGGTTAGTTTGTCAAGATTAAAAGTTCTCAATCCGCAGGTGAATAGTTTAAAAACATCATTTCATAGTCTGGAAAATTAATTGAAGCCAGTTTTTACTTTATGGGATTTTTTTGCTTTTGACATTGTACCATATGATATGACTTAAAGGGAAGTTTTTACAGATAGTTTAAATCATCTTTTTTTGGCGGGGAGGGGGGGGGGGGCAGAATAAAAAAAGTATTCAAAAACTTTTTAAAAATTCATGGGATCAAGGAAAGAAAGCGAAGTAGTGGGTTTCAACGTATTTTTACAGTAGCTTTTGATTTTGTTTTAGGTTAGAGCCCTTCGTTGGGGGTAGAAATAGGAAAAATGGTACTGTGAAATATGACGTAACCCGCTACTTCGTTTTCTTACCATGATCCTAGTCATGTTTTATTTAACATTATCTTTTATGTTATTTTTCCAAACATAAAATTGACATTTGTATTGAATTTAATATGATTCTAATTGAATATAATTTCTTATGAACGTAACATTTAAATGTCAAGAATATTTTCTTTTATTCTGTGAGTCATGACGTCAGTGCAATAAGGACTGTTGATCAATATTTAGACATGTAAGAGCTGTCCTTCCAATGTAAAACTTTGCATACATCTATATTATTCATATATTTCTAGTTGCAATTCTAAATGAATTATAAATTGTTCCAAGATAATTCTATATTTTACAAGCTTAGCGATTTATTGTTAAAATCTTTATCTACACTTCTAAGCATTTTATCGTCCTTATTAAAAGCGAAGCTTTTCTATAATTAGGGTCGGTCCGTCCGTCCGTCCGTCACGGATAGCTTTTTTCGTTAATTTAGACATGTTAGAATTGTCCTATCGATTTCAAATTTTGCATGGTGATTCCTTTAGTAGTTGGGTACGATTTAGAAAGCATAGCAACTCTATAATCATTACCAGAATGTCCGTACGTCCATTTTAAACATGTTGATTTTGTTACTTTTTTAAACAGCTTTTTTCGTTAATTTAGGCATGTTAGAATTGTCCTATCGATTTCAAATTTTGCATGGTGATTTCTGTAATAGTTAAGTACGGTCTAGAAAGCGTAGCAACTCTATAATCATTACCAGTATGTCCGTACGTCCATTTTAAACATGTTGATTTTTTTAACATTTTTAACAACAAATTTGTATGTGACCTAATTATCCGATTGGTCTGATTTTTGGTATACTGATTCATGGGACAACAAAGTACAATATATAAGCGAAGCAACTCTATAATCAAGTACTTAAAAATGTAAGTATGTCCATAATCATTATCCTGTATCAAGCAGTTTTTCAACAAATTTACTTACAATTTTGCTTTGACTCTTATACATTCGCATTCTGATTATTCAGTTCTGACATTATACAAGTGTTAATGTCCGTTTGTTCTACCGTTTCAGAGCTTCGCTTTTATGGATGTTGTCATCCTTGTTATATTATATTGATCATAGTACAAAATTTAAATATCATTTTTAAATTTCAATTTAATTTGAATTAATCAGGGACAATAAGGTCCAATCGTATGAAACAAAAATCCTTAAAACTATATTGTTTAGACACGTGTTTTGATTTATCTAAAAAATGAAATGGACGTATAAACTTTCTGATAACTGATGAACTTTGAGGAACTATATCAAAGTATTACTTTATTGGAACTAAACAGCAAAGTTGTTCTGTAAATTCGTAGGCCATGTTTTATATCACTACGATTTGAATATGAAAAAAAATATAGAAAAAGCTTAGGAAACAAGAAAGTTTGTTTTGAACATATTTTGAAAATATATAAAAACCATCTAAGCCCGCTAGAAAAATATTATCATTTAGCAATATTTTTATAAGGACAAATACACAGACACACACATATACACATTATATAAACATCAAAATAAATTAAATACAGACAGAAAAATGAAAAGAAATAACTAAAACCTAAAGCAATAGAGTATATAAAGTGCATAAGTATTTGAATGTCTTAAAAGATCTTCTGAATGTCCAAGTATTGGTCCTATTTAGGTTTTAGGCTGATAAGAGGATTTCAAAATGGATATCACCCCTAAAAAAAATAAGATCCTATCGAGGCTAAATGCAAAAATTATTAAAAAGGCAATATTTTTTACAAATCTTATTACTACAAAAGGTAAAAAAACATGATGCAATAAAATGTAAAGGAAACAAGGATGACAACATCCATAAAAGCGAAGCACTGAAACGGTAAGACAAACGGACATTATCACTTGTATTTTGTCAGAACTGAATAAGCAGAATATAAATGTATAAGAGTCGAAGCAAAATTATAAGTAAATTTGTTGAAAAACTGCTTCATACAGGATAATGTTTATGGACATACTTACATTTTTAGGACTTGATTATAGAGTTGCTACGCTTTCTATATCGTACCTAACTACTACAGGAATCACCATGCAGAGTTTGAAATCGATAGGAAAATTCTAACATGCCTAAATTAATGAAAAGAGCTAACTCTCTGTGACGGACGTACGGACGTACGGACGGACCGACCCTAATTATAGAAAAGCTTCGCTTTTAAAATATCCCTGATATTATCTGCACTTCTAACAATTTGAAGATAAAAGTATATGCCTGAGAAAACTAGAAGTACAGGCTGACAAAGTAGGTGTAAGAATGAAGGAACAGGTGTGCATGCAATTCATACATGTATGCCTAATGTATCACATTCGCAAATACAATGACACCATCCTTATATAAAAGTTTCAAAATGTCTGTCTGTCTACCTAAGGATCTCGCTTACAGAGTATAGTCTAATAATAGGTCTTGGAAAGGTTAATACCTATTTTGTGGGAGTGTACCACCCCCCCCCCCCCATCCAAGAGAAATAGAAGGAGGCAGTTTTGTTAAGGCACTGTTATTTTTGGAAAATGTAGAATATTTGCGGACGTGAATGACCACCCTAAGGTAAAAACTTGAGTAAAAAATGTAGTAATTTATGACAAGTTAGTCTAAGGTACTTAGGCTATCTTTAGTATATCATTCTTTAACAAATGATATAACTAGTACTGAAAAATAGAAAAAAACTATTTTTTTTCAGTTTTGATTTGAAACCAATTGATATCTGCTTGTTTAAAACCAGTTCTCAGCCATACTAAAAAATCATGCCTAGCATCTTTTTACAGACAATTTTCCACGAATAATAAAATAAAAATCGTAAAATTAATATCACTTTTTGAACCCGGGACTTTAGACCCTAAATCACATCGAGAAAAAGCTTCCTCCCCCCTACCAAAAATGCAACATTTTTTCCTTTGGAATAATCTTAAAATTTATGTAAATCAAGCCACGAATTAGATTATTTTATTAGTAACGCAGATATTACTTAACTTAAGTTTGCCATGTATTAGTGAAATTAAACTTATCTTTTATGTCTATCATTGGTATTACATTTATTTAAATAAGTCTATTTTAAAAAATGTATCTTGAGCCTAAACCCTGCTTGGCTGTTTAATCCCCTATTTGGACATTTTCCTTTTTTTTAAATTTAGCAAAATTAACTAAAATCCTCTTATTTTTTTATATTTTGTATGTAAAGAACTAATATAATTAACAAAAAAATATATATATTTTTCTCTATCTAGACTGTAAAATATCCTACAGATTTGCATACCTAATCCATAGCTGCAGTATATATCAGGGATCTAAAAGAATAAGACAACGGCCGATAAATTTATGTACACTCCAAATGATGATACAAAAAAATACCCTTTCTATAGATTACAAATAGTTGTTGAAACGTTTGGACACTAAACTTGATAAATCAACCAATCGAAATTCAATAAAAGTCACTAAAGTTGTTTAGTCAACGAATAAGAAAACATTTGAAAACAATGAGGACTAGTGTAATAAACAGCCCAATGTTACCTCCCTCCCTGAGTATATATAGCTTCATACAGAATATAGGGACAATCTTACCCCAAATTTAAAACTTTACAAAGTAAATTTTACCTATATCAAATTAAAAAAAATAAAAATTTCACTACTTTTGTAATAATAAAGATTTTAAATTTTTCCAGTACGGCTCTGAAACCGGTTAACATCCGTTGGAGTAGAACCGGTTCTCGGAAAATCATGTAAAGTATGGCATTACAGTTTCCACGAATACAAAAAAAATCATAAAATTAATAAGCCCCGGACTAAACTGGTTTTAATCTTTTCATTTTAGGATCTACGGAAAGCTGTTATAATACCATGCATTAAATAACTATTCTTGGTTCATACATTTTTTCTTGAGATTGATTATACCTTGTCCTACGGTATATATAAGATATTACTGTTGAAAAGAATAAATTATTGGTACAGCCAATTGGTATGATTATATATATTTTACTATGTAAATAAGAAATAAATTACAAAATAACAAGAAAAGTATTATAAGAAGGTATGAATTAGCTTTTTTTATATATATATAATCAAATCACAGACTCACATAAAAAATAGATTTTTTCCACCAAGTAAGATGTAAAGGTTCCTTATTATATTTTTCCAATGAAAAGACATTTTTTAGGTATTGATGTATCATAAATAAATATATTGGAAGCTTCACTGAAAAAAAATCGATAGATGCCTTTTTTGATAGAGATAGATTGACAACATATCTATGGACTACTATAAGTCAGGCTTTTCTGGAAACTCAAGATAAAGAAGTTCAAGAGATCTTGTATCACAAAAAAATTACTGCATTATTTCTTATTTACTATTCTATTTGAAAAAGAGAGGAATTAATTTTACTTCTTTTACATTTAACATCAAAGCTAAATATGAATAAAAATTGTTGTGTCTTGGGATTAAAATTGGGAATTCATAAAGAAATAAATATTTAGGGGGTCAGATAAAAATGTTGTCAAAACCCCCAAAAATATCTAAAATCATAAATATTAATAAATATTTATTTTTAATTATTGATTGTACCTATTCCTGTATAAATACATTATACAACACTCTCTTTTATTCTTCTTCTTATATTATTCAAGTTAAAAAATACTTTTGTAGCATAAGTGAATATTTTTTTCTTATTATTATAGAAATATTTTAAAAAGTTATTCTTAGTTTAAATACTCTGTGGTAAAATTAAACCTTGGTTGTTCACATACACAAAAATTAAAATTTATAAAAAAAAGTATTTAATTTTTTTAGTTTTTTGGGGGGTTGGGGGTGTCCCACCCCCCAGAAAATAGATTAAAACCATCACAGGACCAGTAGGTATATGTTACCTGAAGAGTAGAGCCCAATCGGTTCAGTGGTTACCAAGATCTTAAGGGACGGACGGACGGACGGACAGACAGACAGACAGACAGACAGACGGACAGATGGACAGACATCAAGCTACTTTGTATTATAGATAACCTTGAAATGCTGCACTACTTATGGACTTGTTCTTGTTTAAATCTAAAATCTTTTTATTAAAGGTATCTAAATAAAAGGATGTCACTATATATCTCCAAATTGATAATGAGCTAAGAAATTCTGAGGAAAGACAGAAATATTTTCCCATCAGATAAGAGTGAGAAACAAGGATGAATACAACCAAAATAAGCATAGAAAAACCAAATAAACAAAATGTTGGAGATAAGTATTACATTTATTTCAAACAGGCATACGGTAAATGGACAAAGTTGGTTAACAGATAGATCCTTCTCAGTTCAAGAAATCTGGTAAAAAATCTATCTTTGATAAAAATAAAACCTAAGAAATCCCTTCCATAATTGAATGCTCCTCATAACATAGATATACAAAGAAATTTCAGATGTTTATTTAATACTTTTACAGACAGACAGTCTAAATTATGGACTAGCTATGCTGCTAAAAATAGCAAGTATAATAAAAACATTTCTCATCCTGTCCCTCTCAAGAAAGCAATAATATACTTTTTCTGTTTGTGTATGTATATAGCATGATGAGGATTTTGAAATGTTGGTGTACAAAAACCAGAAAGCATACTTTGAAGAATTCCATAAAAAAAAACTCTGTAAAGGATTAGACCTCAAGCAAAAATATTACTAAATGGATAAGAATATGTGCAAAAACAATGAAATTTAAAAAAAAAATAGTACAACTTCAAGTTCTTAAGCACTATTGAATATTCTAATATTTTTAGTGTAAAATAGCAGTTTTAAAAAAACTTTTAAGTTAATTATTTTCTTTTTAAACTCAAAACATATATTGAATTAGAGACCCAAATCTTTCATATTGAAACCTGGACAAATCCTTAGGACCCAAATATATTCTTGTATGAGGATATTCTGGTATATATTTACACATATAGGCACTCTTTATCTGTAGTATGCTTTATATCATCATAAATAAATGTCTGATATGAAAAGAAAATTGTGAATCGTATTGGTTTCTTAAGTCTTAAAAACGAGTTATTCAATTGTTTCTACTTTGGGTAATTTTATTTAATCTTAATGTTGGTTAATCTAGTAGTGTAAAAACTTTTCGACAAACAATTACAGGACGGTTTATTTTGTTTACAACTCTTGTAGGCTTATCCCTTGCGATCCCTGCATATTTGCACATATTTGTGTTTTTTAGGTCCTGTTCTTTTACAAAAAGTACACGGTTTCTATTTAATCAAAATTCAGTCCTTCTGACCGCCAAGCTATTTAAATTGAATTGTGTAAATTCATGTATCTATACAGAGATATGACAATTGGCGTTAAATTTGCATTCTCAAAAATTTTGTTGGTTAAAATGAAATTGCAATCTAGTATATAAATAAATCAGAACATTACATTCGTTTTTTTTACTTTTAGGCTTAATTTAACTTTTTGCTGCAAAATTAACAGTCATATTTGTCCTTTTTTTTATTTAAACAACGCAATATTTATCTATATCATTAAAATACACATTGTTCTACTTTGATATATCTTCTATTTTCCAGATAAAGTAAAATCGAGATATCTCTAAATCGAATATATTATATTAAATATCAAACTAAAAGATAAAATGAATTCAATTACGCTTGCCAAACAAAGATCCTGTATTACAAAGACTTTTAGATCCCTTTAAATATGAATTTATTTGTGAGAAGTTGTGGAAATTCCTCTCTACTAATAGAACAGTTAGGTACAAAAACGTTGTATTGTTTAGTAATGAAGCTTTTTTTGTTGTTTTATTTAAAGAAATGATATTTTGACTAAGAACCATTATTAGATTAATTCATCAATCCAAATGGTCAGTCATTTACAATAATTTGTAAAAATTAAAAAGAAATTTCTAACATACGAAGATTTTTGTTCATGTTTAGTCACATATTTTAAAATTTTTGGAATATATTATTTCTTAAGGCAGGCTTTATCCTAAAAAAATTCAACTATTAACAATTAATAATTCTATCAGATAACTTAAATGAAAAAATAACTGGCCTTTTGTACCAATCTGTGTACCCTTTAAAACCAATATTACGTTCCAATTAAGGCATTTATATTCAAGCATTTTCTATTCATCTCATTAAATAGTTTTTATTCGTGGATCTTACTACAGGATGCAGATGCTATTCGATATTGAAATCTGCTTTAAGAATTATTGATCTAGTAAAGGGTATGAATAATTCAATATAAAGTGAACAATTCATAGAGAATTGTTTCGTTATAAGACAATCTTATGAACCTTATCCTCGGAAGAGACTAATTGATCCCTCCTAAGATAACCAAAAGGAAAAATTTTCAACACCATTCTGAGAGATTTTTAACAAATCAATTCAGCTGCTATCAAGATCTTACTGTACATCATGATAAAACTCCTACATCTCAGGGAGGAATGGGACATTGGAGTTGTTTTATGATAAATATTCTTATTCGTTAATTTAGGCATGTTAGAATTGTCCTATTAATTTCAAACTTTGCATGGTGATTCCTGTAGTAGTTAGGTACGATTTAGAAAGCGTAGCAACTCTATAAGCGTCACCAGAAAGTCCGTACGCCCATTTTAAACATATTGATTTTTAACTTTTTTAACAAAAAGTTTTTATGCGATAAAATCATCCGATTGGTCTGATTTCTTTATTACTGATTCCTATTACAATAAGGTACAATATTTTGAGCGAAGCATCTCTATAATCAAGTCCTAAAAATGTCAGTATGTCCTTAAACAGTATCTTGTATTTAATAAGTTTTGCAACAAATTTACATATAATTTTGTCAAAACTTATATATATTTATATTTTGTATATTCAGTTCCAGAACGCTCTGACAATTTACAAGAGTTAATGTTCGTCTGACATACCGTTTCACAGCTTTGGTTTTTATGGATGTTGTCATCCTTGTTACATTATTAAGGAAGGCTATAATTTGCTTTAAGAAAATAACTTTCTTTGTAAGAAAAAGAAAAATCAATTTATTACTTAAAGTTTAATACTATCAACGTATTTCATGAATGGTCTCCTTTTGCACACACGAGGATATACTAGAAGCCTATAAATAAACTATTTATTTCAATTTACGTAAAATCATCTAAATTTAGATCAATATCTTTTTCACTAGGCATTGCACTTGAGTACTTTTATATAATAATAATATTGCTATATAAAACAAGGATGACAACATGGATTTACGGACTTTCTGGGAATAAGTATAGAGTTGGTACTTTGTAAATTGTACCTAACTGCTATAGGAATCATCATGTCTAAACTTCGAAAAAAGTTACATCCGTTACAAGGGGAAGTTTGGACGAACGGACCGACAATAATTATAGAAAAGCTTTGCTTTAAAAAATTAAAGAGAAAAATTAGATAACAAACATTATTATAGAAAAAAAGTTACAGATATATTACATATTAGTCAGTAATTGATTTGTCTCTCAAGTTTTATACAGAGACTTTTTATAAAGTGGTGATATCTCTTGGGAAGGTGGAGCTAATTTTAACCTTTATCTGAAACTATAATAATCTTCACTGTAAAGGAAACCCACTTATGATTTTCGAGTTCCTTCGTTACAGACACACATCCTGCTACTTTTATATATGTATATATATCTGTACCGGTATGTACCATGCATGTATCTTGCGCAATGGTTGAAAACACTTAGGAATATTGGTCACTTGTAAGGCTCGGCAACTAGCCAACTCGAATACAATTATTGTAAAGTCTGAGTTGCAAATGCTGCTTTCAGTCTATATCAGGCAGCCTTTTTTTCAGCTGCATTTTACTCATTTACTGGCTATAGCAAATAAGAATAAGCAGTTTGCTCCGGTAGCGGCTGGTTACAAAACGGCGTCTAGACTATTCTGTTGTGACTGCCGAGCCTTGGACACTTGACTCCCCAACTATGTTTGCTTTGAAAGAAAACAAAAACTCTAAGTAGGACATACCAACAATATTTCAACAAGAAAAAGAAAGTTTAAATATGATTATTTTTACTTTTTGGTTGTGCAGCCACTCTATAAATCCAGTATATATAACAGGGTTTAGATAAAAAAAAAAACAATTTAAAGTGATAAGTCAGCACCAAGACTGGTACATAAACAAATGAATACGTAAGTTTAAGGCAGGTATTTACTCTGCCAAAATCAAAATTTGCATTTATTAGTAATTACAATCTATTATTCTTTTTTTTATTTAATAGTATAACAGTTTCCTAACAATTTTGCCAACTTACTGTATGCTTTTGGACATAAATGTTCTTGTTTTCATAATTCTCCCCCAAATCTGTAAAATATTATGACAGTTTTCCACTTTGATTCATCTATTACCAATATTCTTTTCATTATCGAAACTAAAGACTTAATCCTTCAGGCAATAAAGGATGAGACAATGGACACTAAACCAAGGTAAATTTTGAGGATAAATAACTAGGTAATCTTAGACAATAAAATAGCATTTACTGAATATTTCAGTAATGAATCATTAAAAAAAATATCAATTGATCCTAGTTTGATAAGCTACTAGCAGTTACCCTAGAGGCCTCAAGGGACACCTGAGGAGTGGCAAGTTGAAATTGATAACCCAATTTTTTAGTTTAGTTTTAAAGATAAAAAGTAAAATATTTTTTTTCGAGGGGCGAGTTCTTTTGGATTGGTGATGGTACCCTTCCCAGAACAGTTTTAAATCTTCAAGGACCTATGAGAAGCTTCCCTATAAAGGAGAATCATAAAGGTTTAGCGAGAAACTTTGGTACAAACAGACACACACCCAAAAAAATCCTGTTATTTTATTATTATAAACTTATACATTGGCTGCTTAGGTACACAGTAGTCCTTAATTCTTTTGAATATATAACATGTGATTAGTAAAGAAATTGTCAAATATAGTGAATAGAAAATTTAGCTGTTAATGTACATTTAACGAACTATGTCAATACTTTACTACAAAATATCACAATTAATGGTTTAAATAAAGCCACAATACTCTAGTTAAACAGTAGTAGACTAATAAGCATTGGTTAATATGTAGCCACACTATGCTAGTTGGATACAGTGCTAGACTAATAAACATTGGTTATTATGTAGCCACATTATGCTAGTTGGATACAGTACTTGACTAATAAACATAGGTTATTATGTAGCCACACTATGCTAGTTGGATACAGTACTAGACTAATAAACATTAGTTATTATGTAGCCACACTATGCTAGTTGGATACAGTAGTACTAGACTAATAAACATTGGTTATTATGTAGCCACACTACGCTAGTTGGATACAGTGCTAGACTAATAAACATTGGTTATTATGTAGCCACATTATGCTAGTTGGATACAGTACTAGACTAATAAACATTAGTTATTATGTAGCCACACTATGCTAGTTGGATACAGTAGTACTAGACTAATAAACATTGGTTATTATGTAGCCACACTATGCTAGTTGGATACAGTGCTAGACTAATAAACATTGGTTATTATGTAGCCACATTATGCTAGTTGGATACAGTACTTGACTAATAAACATTGGTTATTATGTAGCCACACTATGCTAGTTGGATACAGTACTAGACTAATAAACATTGGTTATTATGTAGCCACACTATGCTAGTTGGATAAAGTACTAGACTAATAAACATTGGTTATTATGTAGCCATACTATGCTAGTTGGATATAGTACTAGACTAATAAACAATGGTTATTATGTAGCCACACTATTCTAGTTGGATACAGTACCAGACTAATGAACATTGGTTATTATGTAGCCACACTATGCTAGTTGGATAAAGTACTAGACTAATAAACATTGGTTATTATGTAGCCACACTATGCTAGTTGGATACAGTACTAAACTAATAAACATAGGTTATTATGTGGCCACACTATGCTAAATAGATACAGTACTAGACTAATAAACATTGATTATTATGTAGACACACTATGCTAAATGGATACAGTACTAGACTAATAAACATTGGTTATTATGTAGCCACACTATGCTAGTTGGATACAGTACTAGACTAATAAACATTGGTTATTATGTAGCCACACTATGCTAGTTGGATACAGTACTAGACTAATAAACATTAGTTATTATGTAGCCACACTATGCTAGTTGGATACAGTACTAGACTAATAAACATTGGTTATTATGTAGCCACACTATGCTAGTTGGATACAGTACTAGACTAATAAACATTAGTTATTATGTAGCCACACTATGCTAGTTGGATACAGTACTAGACTAATGGTAGTGACATTTCCATTAGAGAAGTCAATTCAATATATTCTGCTCACCTTGGCTCACAATATATATTCTAATCAACAATGTCAATAAGTAATAATGAGGTTTTTTTTAGCAACAAAGCTACTCAATATGTAGACTCGTAGAGTATGCATGTCTGTTCATTTAAACAACACTTGCAGCTTCGCCCCTAGCCTCTAGGGGCTTTTTTCCCTAAAGGTTTAGGGGAAAATTTTTTTAAAAAATTTTCTATTTTTTTTAGATCTTTTCCGTATTTTATAACATTTTATAACTTTTTATATTTGTTAAAACCTTTAAATTTTTTATCTTTTTTAATGTTTTTAAAAAGAAATTTAAAAAGAAAAAAATATACCCTGGAGAGTATAATCTAATTGGTTCAGTGGTTACCGAGATCTTAAGCTTCAAACATACGGACGGACACACGGACGGGCGGACAGATGGACGGACGGAAAGACATCATTCTACTTTGTATTATGTAAGTTAAAATCTATCCATGAATTTTAAACTTTAGGTTTTAGATTAGGTTCCTAAGTGGTGTTTTCGGTATTATCCTATTAGAATTTTTTTTCAAATTTGAAAATTTGAGTTCTCAAAATTAGTTGAATAAACATTAGTTCTTAACGCCTTTAAGCAATTAATTTATCCATGATCTTTTTATTTTCCAACCAATAAATAAATTCTAATTTCCGTGCTATGAAGTTACCTAGTTGTGACAAATTCTTTTTATGTTTGTTATCTTAGCAAAAAAAAGAAATGTTTTCTAAGAATATAATCAAATTATTAGATTTCTATTGAAGTAAATATCTCAACGTCATAATATTCTTTGTAAATAGTTTGTTTCTAATAGTATAATTGAAACAATTATGTATTAAAGGTTGGAAGATGCCTTTTTCATCCAATTAAATATTATGCTACATAATTCCAATAAACTTTAATTTTTGGGGGACATTTTTTAAACATGTATAAAAAAACAAAATCATGTATATTCATAGAAAATTGTTTTCTAAAACACTACATCAATAGTTATTAGGAATATTATTGACTTACAAGCAAAAAATATTTTAAAGAAAAAGGATATAACTTAAGATAAGAGTGTACATACATATTGAGATATCTCATATCTAACATTATGGCTGCTAAGATCCAGGTAAAGAAAGAGTTTAGGGACAAGGTACCTTCATCGAAATTTTTTTCAGAACTTTGCTACCTAGGAACAGATATGAATTATACGTGGATATTATGTCAGGGGAAATACTGTCGTCAATTTAGGTTGTTAGCATGGAACTAATTTATTGTTCAGTTCGTTCATCCAGTGGGAGGAAAGGGGGATATCGTTATTTTAGCCCGCTGTGAGCTTCACTTTATAACATAAAAATCTGGTATAACATCCAAGTTTTAATATATCCATTTACCTAAGTAGGTTTGCATGTCACTTTAACTGCAAAACCTTGAATATTAACAATCTAGCATAGCCAAGAACAAACAAAGTACAGGTGACCCAGAGCTTGAGAAAACACGTTTTGACTAATGATTTTAAACTTGAATTTTGCACTACTTATGCATGATTAAGTCTAGGCAGTACGAAATTTGTATCTGACCTTTTGTACCAGTTTTTTTAAAAATCTATACTAAGCAAATTTGAAAGTTGCAAAAATACCTTATTTTAAAATATAATTTCGGTCCCACTTTAATCAATACAGTATTTGAAATAAATGAATTCTTCGTTTTTGAGCACGTTAAAAGGCATACAAAGTATTAATTCAAAGATTAGATGTGCAAATAAAATCCACGAAAATACATATTTTGCCAGCCCTACCACAATGAATGATGTTGTATAAATATCTTCGTATATAGTTGTATAGTGTTAAACATTAGAGTGTTTAAAAATCATGGACTTTTTAAAATTCTGTCAATTTAATTGTTGGCTGTTACTAAAAATATAAAACCTTATTTTAAAAGAATAATTTGTATAAAAACATGAAAATAACCTTTTTTATATAAGTTTATAAATTGAAAGGCATCCCATTTCCAACTTAGATAAGGGGGAAGGCTTTTTCTCTAAAACAGTAAAAACTTTAGGACAAACATTTACAATCAAAGAGTTGGTTGTTAAGTTATTGTTACTTTACCTTATAAGCCATGAATTTGTATCAAGAAATACTTATATAATGCTTCCCTTGGCTATCCTAAGTTGTATGCATGGCAAGCCTAAATTAACCATCTTGAATCCATCTAGTGTATATATCTAGCATAAGCCAAAACCCACATTGAGTAAATTGAAAGAAATGGTGTCTGTAAATCTCCACCATGATTTGTATACACTACACATACATGTATGCTGTGTCCCAATAACAAAAAAATATATGGAGAAATTGTCAGTCACAATTTTGGTGTACATTAAATTACATTTATTTCAAAATAAAAAAATATTAGTTAGGTTAGGTTAAGTTAGTTCCAAGCAGTGGTTAGGCATATGTAAGGCTTAAGCCTTCTAAGGGGATCTGGGTGTTCTTAAAGCTTTCCTTGTCTTGCTGTATTATTTATATTACCCCCTTTTGTGTTTAACCAAAAGAGCACATTCAATTCAGGCACTCAGCAACAATGAAATTTAAGTGCCTTAACCATACAATTTCCATAATAAATTAGTTTGAAAGGTTAATTTATAATTACAAAATTACAATTACAATTAAGACAAAATCCTTCATTATTAGATCTAGTTATATGCCTCAACATTACATTTGTATACAGCTATAGTTCTAGATTTATATTATGTTCTATATTGATATAATATAATACAACACATATAACACATTCAATGTACACTGTGTTAGGTACCTTATTGTATTTATTCTGTACTCATTCTAGAAGTAAATCTTTTTGTATAATTACATTATTCCTTAACAGAAAGCTTGATAACAAGAATATTGTTGTTCAAAACTTACATATTTAATAATGCAATATATGAACCAAATTTTCTGAGTCAAGACAGAATGCAGAGTATCTATACTACAACTGTAATGTATATGGCTTAATTTTTTGTTTTTATAGAGCAAAACTGAGCAAAATGTAATATAAACTGTCATTACATTGATATTCTACCCTTAATCTATGGTACTTTTGTTTGTAAATCCCTGCTATGTATCACATTATACTCCAGCAAGAAAGAATGATTACTTTATCTATACTCAATATCTGGTTTCTACCAGGGATAAAGGGATATAATATATATATAGTTTATTTGAGGCAAACCAAGCTTTAAAAGTTTAAAACAATGGTCTATCAATTATAATACCACCTATCTCAGTAATTATAAACAAGATCATGTCCATTGCTCCAATCCAATTTTCATTTTTCTCTTGAGTTTTTATTGTAATAGGGTCATGTTCCCAAGTCCCTGAATCTCTCTCCTCATGTCTTCACTATTTCTTCTTTTTTATTACTTCCCCTTTTCTTTAGGTCATTAGTGCCCTGTTTCATGCAGACAGAGCCCATGAAGTCAAATGCCAAGAGTTAAAATAGCGAAAACGGATAATACATAGAATATGCCATATAACTGGAATATATTACTTCCTTTACAACTAAATCTCACCATATAAAAGTTAATGTTATCTATCCAATATGTACATGTATTTTAAAGTAACAGGATGTCTCTATTTATGTTTGTCTTTACCACTGCTAAAACAGTATGAACAATGTAGTTTCTTATAGGTCCCAGGAAAATTTAAAACTATTTTTTGGAGGTTACCACCACCCTCCCAAGTTGGAGAACCCTAGAAATAAATGATCCACGCCCCCAAACTTAATTTTTCTTTTAAAACTAAAATTGGCAGAGGTTTTTGGCTGAATTCTCTAAGCAAACAAAATAAAGACAATGTTATTTAGTGTGTCAACTGATGTCCTTAAACTAAATTCTTTTTAAATGATCTGCAGTCTTATCAACATACTTTAGATTGGAACTTAGGAAGAATTAAAACTAGCATCATGGTTGATTTTTTTAGTGTTTGATATTGCAGTATGTTAAAGACAGCTTTCTGCGGGAGTTGAAATGAAAAATTATAATATTAAAACAAGTTTTGTAAGCCCCCAGGGGCCGAAGGCTCTGCCTAACAAAACTGGAATTAATTTTATGATATCTTTTAATATTTAAGGAAAATTGTCTTCAATACAGTGCCATACATGACTTTTCAGTGGTTGAGAACCAATTTTAATCCAGCGGATATTAGTTGGTTTTAAAGCCATGCTGGAAAATATTAGTTTCTATATTTCTATGCTAATTTCTAATAAAGATTTTGGTCAATTTTTTTTATCGAAGCAATTTTCAAATAAGCTAAACAAGTATTTTTTGACCAATATTTGGGACAAAAGACAAAAAGTTAACATTTGAGAAGACAATATTAAGAAATTCCTTAACAAATAAAGAATGTTTTTATTTGTTTGTTTAATGCAGTGGGCAGGAGCTCCATACCTATATCACTTTTCACTCTATATCAATCCATTATGTCAGCCATTCCAATACCAAACTTTTGTGCTGTACCATCATTTCTGCATATTTCTTTACATCTACAAAGCTCAAATGGTCAAGAATTAAATGTTAGAGACAATATCCGATGTGAAATGTAAAATTTAAGTTACCAAGAGTTTGATTAAACCTTTAATGACATTTTGCATTTGACACTTTCTTTTATTTTTTTATTGTTACTTTGATTATCAAAATGCAATAGCTTAACTTTTAGGATTATAATAGTATTTTGCAGCTAGTCAATGATTTTTAGTGGAAAAATAAATTGTGAATAATGAAAAATGTGTGAAAGTAATGGCACATCTTTTTTAGTGCCTGCCTGTCCACCCATTTTTCTAACAAAACCTTTTTCCTCCCCAACAATTTTGTTAAGAAAATATAGAAAAGAGTTACATTGCAATTACCAAAATCTTAATGACCCTATATCAACTTACCTTACATAATAATCTTATTTAACTTCTTATATTTATAGTGACAAAGAATCTAAAACGAAGTAATAGATTTTCTTTTAATCCAATGTAATAATATATTATTTAAACGACCTAATCAACATAAAGGTATTTTGTTAGTTTATTCATTTTGGTCTCTTTTTTTTAATTTGCTTGCTTTTTTATTATCTGAATTTATGTTCTGCAATGAACTATAGTATTAAAAATTCATTCTTGATATTACCCTAATTATAATGTCTAGTTTATTACATCTATTGTGTAAAGCTTGTGGGAATATACAAGTAAACAAAAAGAGGCCTCACAAGGCCAAATGATTCAAAGAAATTGTTACTCTCAGTATTACAATTTTAGACATTGTTGCTTTGGATACTTTGTATGCAATTACATTTTCTTCTTTTAGATAGAAATGTTACATCTTTTTTGTATATTTTCATCTAAAAATGTTTTGACTATGCAAAGATTCTATACATATCAATTCGCCCATCTGTCTCTCCACACAGATAATAATAAGATCTAGTATATATATATTAGAACAATGACAATTTATCAAATATTTTCAGAACCCGACCCTCCAGGTCTCCATCAACCTTTGAATTAACTTACATGTATACATAATACATTAAAATTGAAGCACCCCACCTTCTTCCTCCGAAATGGGCCCAACTATTAAGGATTAAGCTGTTTATGTAATTACTCTTGTGTTCAAGTAAAATAGAAAGTAAACAAGGATGACAACATCAATAAATAGCCAGAAAAAAAATAATTAACAATCAGGCGGTCAAAGTGAGATATTAACTTAAAACTGAGATATTCATAAATCTTTTAATACAAAAATAGAAATTGTAGTTTATAGAGTTGCTTTGCTATAGTAAAATACTAGCAGCTGCAACCCAATACTCTAAAGGCTTAGTATTTGAACTAGTAGTTAAGAGAAAACAAAATAGCCTAAAACCATCCCAGGAACATTTTCTACAATGGAGAGCCTAATAATTTCAGCGGTTAGCAAGATTCTTCGTTACAGACAAAAAAGCTTAGTACTTTATTTTACACTAGTGGCTACGCTTCTATAGGATTCTAGAGGCACCTTAGGAGAAGGGAGATGAATTTGCTAACTTAATTTTTAATTAAGATTTATTCTAGGGGCGATTTCTCTTGGAAGGGTGGCAGCTAATGACAAGAAAAGCAAATATTATTTATTTAAAATTTTGAACAACTTTGCTTTTATAAAGTCTGTCATAAAACCTCTCAATATATGATTCATTTAAGGCTGAATTTCCGTGACCTTATCAAAGCAACTGATAAAAATGGCCATGAATCAATTCAATTAAGGAGGGGTTTTATGAAGAACTTTATAAAAGCAAACTTGTTCAAAATTTTAAATAAATAATATTTGCTTTTCTTGTCATGATTATGCGGTAATTCCTAGTGGATGAAAATTGAACTTGAAATTTTCAAATCTAATTTTCTCAAAAACGGCTGCATTTTAGATTTTTTTTAAAAATTATATGAAGTTACCTAACCTAGGGTAATGAAATGTCCCAATTTAGGTTCTGACACAAAAGTCAAAGCACCTTCAAACGCACTGTGCTTAATTTTTGGGTTTGAAAAAGTTTTATTCATTGACTGAACCCTGTATTCTTGGGAATAATGGAGATAGAAAACCCATTTTAGTTTGAATACAAATTAGGAGTAGTACTTAAGTGATCAGCAGAGGCACAAACATGCATTTTTAGCTGCACAGCTACTCTATATTCAGCATAAGTAAAAATGCTACCTTTCCGTAACTAACAGAAGTTCAGTTTTATCTCTTTTATCGAATTTTTTAACTAGTTAAACATAGTTTAACTAGTAACATATACTTGCACATTAATGTGTATGATTCATACAAAATATCCTTTTCTTTCTTGTCTTTTTTGTTAAAATTTACTGTTCATTTCATTTAACCTGTCTTTATTTAAATTTGAAGATTTCTCAATATTGTTATCCTTGTTTTTTCTTTTTATCTATACCTTGTTTATTAGTTTTATTTTTAAATTGCTTTGAGTTTTTTTACTACGCTACTTATGGACAAAAAAGTGTGTTTTTTTAAGGAAAGACATTCGATAAGTTTAATTATGTGTCATTATCGCTTAAACATAATAAATACAATTTGCACTAAAATAACTCTTCTTTCCTTTCCTTTATGATATTTTATTTTGTTATAATATTAATAAACAAATTTTTTTTAGACTTTACATTTTGTACTATTTTATTTACTAGAAATATGACAACAACAAAATGAATTTTGGTTTAGTCATAATTAATATCTGCCAAGGGTAATAATTCTAGAAAATATCCCTTATATCACAACTGGACCCTCCCACCTTGCTTATTTTTGACTTAACCTAACCGAACTTAACTTTTAAAAATATACATATGGGTTTATGAAAGTAAATTTAAAGATGAAAAAAAGGCATTTTATTGATATTTTACAGAAAAGTAACTAAACTATTTTAAAAATTTTTCATAAAAGGAATCCAAAATCTATTCTGTAACTCATTCATAAATAAAAAAATCTTTTAAACAGATTTTTTATTAAAACATTGGGAGATTTTTCGCCTTTATGCGAAAGTTCATTGCATCTAGCATTGTTAGAAGGTTTAAATAGCATGTAAAATTTAAACAATTAATAATAATTGCAATATATGAAATTAGGGTTAGTATTAACTACCAAAATTATTATAGTATGATTATTAAAACAATGAAAAGAAGCTGAACTACTACAACAAAAAAATATTCTACAGTGTGTGATGCTATCTTAATGGAAAAGACAATTACGATAAACAAAACAATCCTTCTTTATTTACAAGTTTTGGTGGAAAAGTTTGAACACTCCTAGTTTGTACCAATCAATCAAGATATAAATTTAAGCCAACCAATGCAATGAGAGGGAATTTACAAAATACTATAAGCAAAATATCACTTATATAATTATTTTAATTTTGAGGGTAGATTAATTTCTCTTGCTATCCCTTTCTCTTCAATTATAGTAAAATATATTAAAGGATCTAATGCACAATCATAGAAAGGCCAGGAATAAAGGGATATGAAAATGGATAATAAGGTAATCTTACTCCAATTCTTGAATTTGACAATCAAACTTTCACAGCCTCTCAGTATAAATAGGAAAATCAGCATATGAATTAACTAAAAATTTTCTATACCAGCTACTATTCGGAGGATACAGTGACGTTATTTTAACCAGCATTGATATCTCCCTCCCTGTAGAAATAAGACTCATTTCTTAATTGCAAAAAGTTCAGGAATATAGATATAGATAAAAAACTGTATTTTTGTGAAGTATTGTAAAAATAAAGATTTATATATATAACTCTACAGTTTCTATATGTTCTGTCTCTCTATAATCTGAAGTTTACTATTTCATAAAATTTTCTACATTACCACTGGATTATAGTTTACTGTTCTTTCTTCATTTAAAAATGTACTATCATGATAAGGTAAAACCATAGGCATGCACAATGGTAGTGTATCAACCCTCCTGGAAAAAGTAAAAAGTCTACACCTCCCACCCCCCCCCCCCCATGAAACAAACACATGAAATAACCAAGGGGGGGAGGGTGTCAAGGTAAAAAAGTCCCCGGTAACCTTAAGGGGTGTGTGAAAGCAATTTAGCTTTATGCCAATGTCATTTCACTAGTAAAATAATCCTAGTTTGATAATTGATAATGTTGGTTGTGTATCTATAGGAGTTTATCTACCCCTTGACAATAAAATTATTATACCTCACTAAATTCCGTAGGCCAACTCCTGGTAAAACCCTGTGCACGACACTGGGTATCAATATACTCCCACTCCAAAGAGCTGCCTCTTTTTCTTTGTAAATAACTAGCGGCTTCGCCCCTAGCCTCTAGGGGCTTTGCCCCAAAAGGTTTAATCAAACCAATTTTTCATATTTTATATTTAAAGAAAAAAATTTTAAAAAATGTTTGGGGGGGGGGAGAATTTTTTTTTTTGGGGGGGGGTAGTCGACCCCACTATTTTAATTTTAGTTTTGAAAAGAACAAAAAAATTTTAAGGGGGGGGGGTATTTTTAATTTTTTTGGGGGGTTCGGGGTGTCCCACCCCCCAAGAAAATAGTTATAAACCTTCTCGGGACCTATGAAAAGCTACCCTGTAAAGGAGAACCCGAGCAGTTCAGCGGTTAGCGAGATCCTTCGCTACAAACAAACAGACACACAGACAAACATACAGACGAACAGACAGACATCGTTCTACTTTGTATTATAGATATTAGATAATCGTTCTTTTTCTTGTGAAATAATTTACATTTTTACATAATTTATCTATCTATTCCCCTCTCTCAAGAACAATATATTATTTTTTACTGTACATAATTTTATTTGCCCGGCTTATGTTAATATTTATTCTAGAAATATTCCTAATAAAGGCTTTAGTGTCGTTTATGCACTTAAATTTAATTTCTTTGCTAAATGCTTGAATTTCAAGTAACGCAGCTACTCTAAAATGTCCATATGTCAGTCCATTTAATTGTATATGTTTTCTGTGGGCCCTCCGTTGAAACATAATTTATAGATCATTTAATTTGTTCTTTCTTTTAAATCGAGTTTAAAATTTATTTGTGTTGAGGGTAGGGGGGGGGGGGGGGGGAGACCAATTAAAATTTCATTGTACTGTCCCTCTATCCCTGATAAATAATGGAAAAAAACATAGTTTTCCATTCTCATTTTGAAATAATTATAATTGATTAAAACACATTTGACATGGATATCTATAATTAGTAGGGATTGACAGCCACAGCTAATATGAGCCGCATAATATATAATAACTTCCAGCCGCAGATAAAAGTTTTTAAAGCTAGCAGATACCAAAACACGAAAAAAAAAGGCTGTTCTTTTAGAATAATCGTTTTAACATCCAAGAAAATAGAACCCATATTTGTACCTTAAAAGTATTAGGAAATTGTAAATAGAAAGAATTATGATTACATAGGACTATTCAAAACATGCATTGTCGTTAGAATTTCATAAATATAATATTAAAATAAATATAAAAATTAAATGTATTTCTTTTTCAGAATAAATGTCAAAAAAAAAATAATATCCTATTAATTAGGATCGACGTGTGTCATATTGGTATTTGCTATCTATACCCTACGCTTGATATTAAAGACAAGTATGACAACATCCATAAATGGCATGACAAACGAACATGTTTACTTGTAAAGTGTCTAACTGAATAATCAGAATAAAAATGTATAAATCGAAATAAAATTGTAAGTAAATTTGTTGGAAAAACAGCTTAAATAGAGGATATTTTTTAAGGCCTTACTTTTATTATTAGGACTTGATTATAGAGATTCTTCGCTTATAACATTGTACCTTGGTATAATAGGTATCAGTATTAAAAAAATAGATGGATAGGATAATTATATCACATAAAAAAGTTGAAATCAACATGATTTAAATGGAGGTACGGACATCCTGGCAACGTTTAGTGTTGCTACGATTTCTAGATTGTAACTAACTGTTATAGGAATCACCATGCAAAGTTTAAAATCAATAGGACATTTCTAACATGTCTAAATTAACGAAGAGAGCTAACCGTCACGGAAGGACAGACTAACCAACTCTAATTATAGAAATGCTTCGCTAACTGTCAAAGACCCGCTGGGTACAAATTACTCATAATTACTTATGCCATCCATCAGGCTAATATTTCAACCAAGGTTGCCAATCAAGTTTGTCAATTAATAATCCAAGTAGCACAGCTACTATAAAGCTAGGTTTTATCAGGCCAATAGATCTTTAACTATATTTTTTGACTATTATACTGTACCTTAATTTCCATAGAGAGGTTAAGTTAATCTTAATATTAAATAGTGATCTAATAAAAAAAATATTAATAACTGCAAATCTTACAGGCATACATACTTCAGTTAATTTACTTGGACTAAATCTAATTTTTCAGGCTATTATTTTGAAAACACAAAAAAAGCGAGCAATAAATTAGATTTGACATGACAAAGGTTCTCCCACATTCATTTTTAACATTGCTTAAATAAACAACATTTTCGTCGAGCACAGGAGTTATGCATAAAGAAAAAAAACCTCTCCATAACTTTTGATTAAAATAAGAAAAGAGTGTGCGTGTGTACTTGTAGGGGGGGGGGGGATTCTGCGCTCGCTAAACATTCCGAGGGAAAGAACCAATTTTTGTAAAGTAAGTTTTGAATTTTATCTGCATGGATTAATTTAGGTATGATCCATTTTCGGTATTTATTCAGCCAGCGGAAATTAAATCAGTTTTAGAGCAATACTAGAGAATTAATTTAATTTTGAAATGCTCTATTTATTACCGTAAGAATGTACATAAACATTTCCTTTAAATACAAAAATAGAAAAATTGTAAAAATTATTTTTTAACAAAAGTTGCAAATCTTAGCAGGGTTATAAAAACATTTTACTTCTGTATAAGTCGAAGCTGGGGCGAAACTATGAATTACTTTAGTATTGGTTTTCATTATTCTAGTCTACTTTATTATTTATTGGAAAGGATTTTCATTAATAATTGTTTTTAGCACCGACTCTACTTTACAAACTGTTCATTACACGTTTTATTAGTGTAATCGTAGTATTAACTATTTTTAATTGCCCTTATTTTCAAGTAAATTTTAGTATTTTGCTACTTTAAACGATTCCTGCTGATACTTTAATATAATGACCAAATTGACAATATGTTCATCTGATTTTGTTTTCGATATCCATATGCGGATTATATTGATTGTTGAATCTACTTTGATATTTTTTCGACATATCACAAAAATCATTAAATTCACGAAAAAACTGAAAGAAGCTAAAGTTAACAAGCAAAATTTCTTTTTAGATTAAATATCAACTTTACAACATTAACATTTTTTGACAGTTATTGTAAATAAATTGCTGCAAAATATGACATTAAATAGTAGCTCATAAAATAGTTAGTGTTTTAAAAGGAAAATATGTGATCAGTTTTTTAATGATTTTTACCTAAATGACAGTTGAATGTATTGACAGTTATTGAGTTACTACCCTACAAAAATGGTATTACTATATAAAAGACTGTGATGACACTAACCTGTTTTGTACACAGTGAATATGACAAGTAAGATATGCTATTTGTCCTGACTGCACTGTCTGCACTGTAGGAACACTTTTCTTAAACTTCGGTACATTGTCATTGCATAGCTCTTCCCTATATTAGAAATAGTTATTTATCGCATCGAATTATAGCAAGGTTTCCACGGATATTGAAATGAAAAATATAAGATTAAAAATAGTTACAATGTTAACAAAAACTGGTATTAGTTTAAAAAAATTTATTTTTATATTTGAGGAATCATGTCTGAAATACTATAATATACATGTTTTTTTTAGTATGGCTGAGTACCGATTCTAATCCAGCGAATATTAATCGGTTTCACAGCCGTTCATGAAAAAACAATTAAAATACTACTGATAACATTCTAAAGATATGTTGGCACCATGTTACAAACGCCGTATACAAGCAATAGAAAAGAACACAGTAATAGTGTCTGACTGATTATGACGTAACAAAAAAAATTAGCCAATGAGAGGCCGTTATTGACCAATGGTAAAATTTATAGTGGCCTCTCATTGGCTAATTTTTTTTTGTTACGTCATAATCAGTCAGACACTATTACTGTGTTCAATAGAAAAAAATGGTGTGTACAGATAATTAAAACTACCAGGAATATATACCTAAAACTTCTGGTTAAAGTTAGCTTTAAAACTGTATCTGGATTAACATGGATTTTTTTGGCTCCTATGTCAGTTTTGGTATGTGTGTTATTTAAAAAGTCTGTATATATATATTTGTTAAATTTTTAAAATGCTAAACAGTTGGTCAGAAAAACGTACACCGCATACTATATTTATAAAGAGCTGTTCTTCGAAAAAACTTTGTACAGTTTTATATAATTTATCTAACCTGGATTTCACAAGGGGAAGTAAGAGAAACACACCACAAACTAACAACATTTTTGCCATTTTTATAGAAACCTGAAAATACAAAATATTTCACATTTTTGTTTACCTGCAATGTTTTACAAAATTGAATTATATAAGTATATATGTATTATAAAAAAAACAGAAGAAATTTTGTCTTTAAGTAGCGCAGTAAAAATAAGATAAAAGAACAGCATTCAATTATACAGAAACTAATTTCCATCCAAACTAATTGTAAAATCTTATCATTGTTATTTATACAGGATAAATTACTTGTATTTTGTTATTACTGCGCTACTGATGGTCACAATTACCTTGTTTGTTTACAGATTATGTCACTGAACCCTTTTTCAATTTAGTAATTAATGCATAGTTGGAATACAGGGATTAGTTATTGGATAAAAAAACCCATAAAACTCTAATATTCATAAAATACAAAATAATTTTAGAAGCGTTAATTACCACAAAAAACGAATATTTTGCCTATAGATTAAAACGTATATTTTGCCTAAAGATTTTTTGGGGGTTGGGGGGGTTGAAAAGTTAATAGTACCACCATTAAGTTGAATTATGAATCCTATCAAGATTTTTATACCCCACACCATAATAGTCCTTCACATCATGGATCCTTAAAAGAAAATATTTTTTATTCAAATTCCTAGTCCATTTTAATATTGTTTGACATATTTTGAAATTTGCTTTGATGATATAATAACCTATTCATAAACAGGAAGGGAAAATATTTACATAAAAAAGTTAATTTTAAATCAAAAGTAGGTATATTCACGTTTAGGCCACATGAAAGAATGAGAAAACGTTATTATATAACTCTGGGGACTAGTGTGGTAAACAGTCTAATATTCACTCCCTGCTATGTATCTTCACATAAGCCAAGGAGTCATATCGTGTTCCATAAAAAAAACTTCATAATGCCAAACACACAAAAAAATATTTTGTGTTTCCCAATCCAAAGACAAATGTATATTTTACCATACAATAAATAGATATTGATAGTTATTCCTCGCATCGTATTGTAGAAAGCTTTCCAGGGGTTATAAAAGCTAAAAAATATACTACAAACTGGTATTAATTTTATGATTTTTATTTTAATATTCGTGCTTACTTGTCTGTAATTCACTGCTTTACATAATGGTTCAGTATGACTGAGAACCGGCTCTACTCCACCGGATATTAATCGGTTTCAAAGCAATACTGGAATAGTTCTTCATCGCATCGTACTTTAAACAGCTTTCCGCGGTCATCAAAATGAAAAATTATAAGATTAGAACCGGTTCTAATCCACCGAATATTAATCGAAACCAGACTTACTGGAAAATATTTTATTTTTTAATACAGATAAATCCCTTAGAAACCTGATTGCACTAAATATCTATTTTTCCTTTTGACTAGATACCTTAATACATAATATAATATTCTCTAAAAAGAAAGAATCATAATATATACATAAAGTGGATTACAGAGATCTATTAGACCAATATTGTACAATTGCTTCAGAATTAATAAACCAAATAAATACTAAAATACTGTTTCTAAAAGTTCAATTAATAGTGGATTTGCAAAGAATGTCCCAATGTCGAATACGTGGCATATGAATAACACATTTTTATTTGTAATGTTTAGAATAGAAAATTTTACTTTTTTTTAGGGTGGAGGGGACAACAGACAAACATCCTATTACTTTAATTTGTATGATTTACACATTGGAATATTTTTGTACACTCTTTGGCTATCTACCTATCTGATTTTCTTACATGAATAGAGTAATACATATTCATAACTTCACAGATAGGTTTATGGACAATACTTTTATTTTCCACCCAATTTTGAACTCAAAAAGTTGATAACGGGGTATTAGTTTAAGCAACATCCAACAGATAACCAACTCTTTGTCTGGTTGAAAATGATTTGCCCCTGTTTAGGTTTTATCCAACCCCTGGCAAAATTATTTGATTCTAATTGTTGGAATAACGTATTGTAACATAATAACGTCATACCCTAGTTATAAAAAAGCTGAGCTTTAGAAAAGAAAAAAGCTCTATGTATATTGAATGTATGTATAAAACCAATATTGACAAACTTTCTTTACAATTTATCTCCATTATCTAATAATCTTTGTAAGCAATATTGCATTTAGTAACTCTTGTGGCTTCGCCTATAGCCTGTTGGGCTATAACCTCCCCTCTATGGGGATAGGGTATTTTTGTGTTGGTTTATATATTTTTTTTCAACTTTCTATTGCTCTGCTACTGCTAGTAAATATAATTGATCCTGTAAATGAGAGACTATGACAAAATTTGTATATAAATAACAAGGTTCCTTATTAAAGTTGGAGTAAAACTTTGATGCTTGAAAGGGTGTGCATTGATTTACGCACATGTTTTATATAATCATATTATTATAATAGCACAAACAGAGCCTTCCCAATTACTTCACTCCAGGGAGGAAGGGGAAATTTGGCTTTAAATTTTACTAGTAACTTTGTTATATAAGCAAGATTTGTTTTTCGTTGGCTAAAAACTATGGGTACTTTAATTAAATCGTGATTGGTTGGTTCAAACTAGTAGTGTCAATTGTCCAAACTTTTCACAAATATTGAAATCTATAATAGAAAAAAATATTTTTCAATATTAGGGTGTACATCAATTCATCGTCAATTGTCTTATTCTTAAAATCCCTTACTTCACAATGATTATAAATAAAACCTTATTTTACATGTTTGCTATAGTAATAGTAAATTGAAATAAAACGAACGGATATGATTTTTTACGAAAATGGATGCACACCCGCAAAAGACCTTGACAGGTTTCAAAATTTACTTACAGGGTTAAATGGTGTGTTAAAGCAGGGGGGATATTTAAATTAGATTGACACAGTAGATTTGAAACGGAATTTAGAATAATTTTAAGGTAACCACATTAATTCATTGTTGTTTATTATTGCTAAAAAGTAAAGATATAATAAATCAACTATCCTCTATATACATGTATTTTCATTAAATCGTCAAATTAACTAATGTTAATATTTTATCTTATTATCTAACTAATTTCTTCTATCGTTTTAAACCTAAAGTGTAAGGGGAAAATACAGAATGGGAGAGGCATCTTTTTAGTTATCATGCAACATAATAATATTTTAATAGCTAATTATATATCTAAAGAATAATAATTAATGTAGGTCAAAGACGTCCAAGCTTTTTGTGTTGAGGGGGTAAAATATGGGGTGTCAAAGTTTAAGGGGGGTAAATACCCCTGGACGTCTATTATGTTGGATATATGTACTTAAACATTAATCAAGTTCTATTTCATAATAAAAAGCGCAGCAACAAGAAATGTGTTCAAAACAGTTTTCATAACAGTCTTAAAGTAGTACTGGACAGTCAAACGTTAAAGTTATAACTTCGAAAGTTGGTGTGAAATGTAGAAACATTGTACTTGTTTACAAACTTTTATAATTCATTGAAATTTAGGTCTAGAATTTAAGGATAAGAATCTAGCTTTAAATTTATATGTATAAGTAGCACTGCTACTCTATAAGTAAGGTCAAGTGTATACGTCATTTAAAACAAAACATGTAATTTTGTCAATTTGACCGTCTGTCTGCTAATTAAGATATTCTTATACTAGCAGGATATCTGTCTGTTTGTGTGTTCGGGTTCTCCTTAACAGGTTAGCTTCTTATAGGTCCCGGGAAGGTTTATAACTATTTTGGGGGAGGGTACCTCCACCCTCCCAAGAGAAATCGCAAAAAAATCATCCCCACCAAATGTTTTTTTTTACTTTTTCTTTTCAAATCTAAAATAATAATTTGGGTTATCAAATTAATAACTAAAGCAAATGTATGATCAAGTTTTAGGCTATTTCTAAAGAAAGTAAAAAAATAGGTAAAATTAGTAAGCTATTGATTCTTTTAAAACTGTAAAAAAGATGAAAAATTTTGAACGGTTAATTCTTATTTTTTTTGTCAGTAACTGTTAATAAATCATTAAATATGACATACACCTAAAATACTAAGCAATTATACTTGATTCTCTATCAATACTTAAAATAACGCAATAAACAACAAAGATGTAGTCGATCTCAAAATTATACTTTAACAAAGACTAGCGGCTTCGCCCCTAGCCTCTAGGGGCTTTGCCCCAAGAGGTATGATCAAACAAATTTTTGTGTTTTAGTTTTTAAAGAAAAAAAAAATTGGGGGGGTCGAGGGGTTAGTCGACTCACTATTTTAATTTTGGTTTAAAAAATTGAGGGGGGAATATTTCATTTTTTTTTTTTTGGGGGGGGGGGGGTTAGAGGTGTCCTAACCCCCTAGAAAATAGTCATAAACCTTACCGGGACCTATGAGAAGCTACCCTGTAAAGGAGAACCCGATAAGTTCAGCGGTTAGCGAGATCCTTCGCTACAAACAAACAGACAGACAAACAAACAGACAGACAGACAGACAAACAAACAGACAAACAAACAGTCATCGTACTACTTTGTATTATAGATATGCAGAGATACACCCTAGTGGCTTCACCCCTAGATCTCGAGAACCTGCATTTGAAGGGGGGGGGGATGGTTGGAGACAGAAAAAAAAATCATGTAAAGATTTGTATTTAGAAAAAACGTCCTAAAAACATCCCAGTTTCCATTAAATGGAGGTATTGTTTGCGAGATCTTAACAGACATACAAAAACACTTCCTTTTTTACATAATAAAATAGTAGTTGCTATACTAAATACTTTATACACTTCATAATTTTACTTATCTTTTTTTCTGAAGTTTAACTTTAAACTTGGCCCTTTCATGGTGCTATGTTTTATGCGACCTTTATACAATTACATACCAATTTACAACTTTATAATTAGTTTACACAAGACATTTTTATATAATAGGGATACCAGAATTGAAAACCTTAAATATGTCTTGGAAATTCAAGAATCAAAAAATTATCTGAAACTTAAATTGTACAGTTGTCCCGGTTGGGACAAAACCGAAATGATATTTTTTAAAAGAAAATATACCGAAAAATATTACACTTGATTCACGTTATTATAATTTGATTTATGGTTTTGCACATAATATAAAGTTTTTATCCATTATGTATTGGAGAAAGGTGGTTGAAAGCCAGTCGACCTGGCTTTTAGTTAACGATTAAAAAAGGCATTTATTTCAATATTAAATCTGGATAATTTCTGAAATCATGCGATTTTACTAAAAGCCAGAACTACTTTTTGGTCTTTCAAAAAATCCAATTTTATTTCAGGCTAGTCAGGCAGAATCTTCTACCTGGATTCTATTCTATACTTTATCTTCTTTGATTATTTGAAATTTTTTGTTAAATTTCGCTCCAAAAGACTGTGTAGCCTGTCTGTTTGTAATCACTGACTAAAAGTCCATATGTCCATCTTTAACATGAAAAGTTTTAGCGTTTTTGATAATAATTTGTCATATAATGATCCTATTCCATTGTTTTTTGAAAAATCGATTCCAATGAAGATTAAGAAAAATGCTGAATTTGAAACATCTCTATAACCAACTCTAAAAAATTAGGAATTTAAGGGAAAGATTCATACGTCCTTTTATCAGACCTAAATAATAGCCGTTTGATTTATTGAGTATCGGTATTAAGGATGTTTTCATCCTTGTTATATAATTGTTTAATTGTTTGAATAAAGAAATTAAATAAGAGTATCATTAAATTGAGTAATAAATGATCGTAAGTAATATAAATTCAATTTATGTAAATTTATTAAGAGGTATAATATACTGATCTGTTAGAAATTGATAACTTTTACCATATAGTTTCTAATATCACAAGATTACATTTAAATTAAATGCTTTTCTGAAGTCAAACTCACATTAATTATCAAAGTTACTCTATGCTACGATTCAATGATCGACTGACAGTCTACCATGAAAACTATATATTTCTTGAAATATAAACTCATAAATATTAAAAAACGTGAATCACTTTGTTTATTCAATAAAATATTATTTGCACAGTTTTAATCATAAGGAAAAAGGATAAGAGGATGAATACTCACCCCTTTTTCATGGTAAAATACTACTTCCCCATCCCTAAATTTAGAAGCAGACGAAAATCAAAAACCGCCCAGGGCTTTTTGTAAGTCAATCATAAATAATAATGTGAATAAAAAGAAAAGCGATATTTAGCAAACAGCCGTGGGCGGTCAGAATCAGCTGAATGTTCATTATGAAAAAATTTTCTCCCTTTTTAGAAATAGAAGGATTCATCTTTCATGAACAAATTTTTTTAAATAAAAATAAATTCTATGTAATTTTTAATTAAAACATTAAATCGAAAATATCTAATCTAATATTCTTGCCCTAAATATGGAAATAGTAAAAAGTAAAAAAATATTTTTTTAAATAATTTTTTATCCTCCTATTTGAAAAGTAGTGGAATAGCAATAAATTTTAGCGCGGCAACAGCGCTAAGTAGGCCTCTAGGCCCAATGCCTATTTTCGTCTTCTAATTGCTTCGATTCCTCTCTTTTATTTTTTTCTCTATGGTTTTAATTGTTTTTTTAAACCCCCATTTTATTTTTAAAAAATAAAAATGTTTTAATTCGATGTATACTATACTTATTCAATCGGATCAGTGGTTAGAGCTATCTTGAAGAGTAAACAAAGTGACATCCTATAACTTTATATAAAGGATAACTCTTTGTTTAGATTCCCCATCTTTGTTTAATAACATTAGTGACAACGTAATAATGTACAGACCTTTACACACACACACTCACTCACACACACACTTACTCACACACCAACACACCCATACATATTTGATTAATAAATCAGAAATAAAGGATATAAATACAGAAAAGCTATTAGTATACCTTTTTATAAAACTAGCGTCAATACCCCTATAGGCCTTTACGGGCACTAAATGAAGGAAGTAAGTCGACCCTCAATTTTTCCTTTATTTAAAAAAAATAGTGAGAAAGAACTAGTATTTGATTCTTTGGGTAAGGGTGGAGGTACCCTTCCCCAAAATAATTATAAACCTTTAGTGGAACTATAAGAAGCTTCACAGACCAAATCCTGTTTACTTTGTATATAAATAGGATGGGAAATCTACTTTATATACCCTGACATGTTAGTCTGCGATTAATCTTTAAAACTATATCGTATTAAAAGGTACGTCCAAGAGGGGGGAATTGTGGGTAAAAATTTTTGGTGTACATTAGTTTAGCCTCTCCTCCCATTCCCCTACCTTAATTAAGCCATCAACGCCCCCCCCCCCACACCACCCAAAAAAACAATAAGAAATGAAATGCTTCGACGTCCTTGCATGTTAAGGCTTTTTTTAAAGACAACATTTATTAATCTTCACTTGAACTATCCCTGATGTAGTTTATTCCTTTCCCTTCAGTTTCCTGATAATGGTTATTAATAATGTAAATGTGTTTGATTTATATTATTCACCGTCAACATGAAATTGCACCCTAGCAAGATTGGAATATTTTTACATAATATTTATAACCAGTTGAATTGTAAGTTAAAGTTTAACTTAATAATGATTAAGTCTTTTAGTTTAGGTTAGGTTCAAAGTGTGAAAATATTTCATTTTTATCATTTTCAGACAACAAAGAATTTCATCCAAACGGGCTAACAAGCCTTTAAAATTGCATAGCAATAGAATGCTTACAGTTTGATAATTGTAGTTGCTAATTTTGTTAAGGATATAAGTAAATATTGGCTGCCTAAGGTTTGTTTAAGTCAGGTCTAGATTCTTACAGGAGTTAGTTACCCCACAGGGCTAAGAAGTTTGGTGCAGTAGTAGGAATTAACATTTATGTAGTCAAAGATATTTCAACCCTATCCTTGAGGGCTTTAAAATTACAATTCAAGTAGAGGGGGGGGGGCACATTTAACGCACCCCAACACTGCTATCTTTGAAACAATAAGATTTATCAAACTGGTAAGGTAGCCAGTAGGTGAAGAGAGCTAGGAAGGAAGCACACATGGTTTAGGTGGATGGAATCCAGTATGGGTGGAAATCTAAAGGAACTATTATTTCTATTCTTCATGATAAATCTTTTCTTCTCCTACACAAATAATATTCATACAAAACAACAACAAAAATGTTAGGTAACATATTTTTAATAAACAATTTTATGACGTTCCTATTTAACCCATTTTACCAATAAGATATTGAATCTTATTTTATTACTGTTTATCAGGTTGTTTGTTTTTTAGTAACTGACACTTCCTTTGTTTTTTTGACATATTTTAAAATCTGCATCATAGATTGGTAAGAATTTATTTGGATAAATATCCATGAATGTTATTTTCAGCCATTAATTGTCAAAAATTGCCAAAAATAGGAAATAGATTAATAGTTAACATAATATAAGTCTATTATGGACAATTATAGCATTTTTACTTTATATTTTTAAATTCATTGCAAGGACGTTTAAAAACATACCTTTACCCAGGGAAGAAGGTTGGACTGCAAATTATTCCAATATCCAAAGTTTTATAATAGTTATTTCTCTTATCGTAATATAAACGGCTTTCCGCGGATATAAAAAGTACAAATATGAGATTAAAACCTAGTTTTTTTAGCCCCGAGGTGCCGAAGGCACCGGCTAAAAAAACCGGTTTTAATCTTATGATTGTACATTTCTATATTCGTAAAAAGTTGGATATAATACGATGCTAGACATAGTTTTTTTTCGTATGGATGAGAACCGGTTCCTATCCATCGGATTCGAATGAATACGAGAAACATACTTATTGTTGGCTTAAAAACTCTTGATTGGGGGGTACAAAAGTGAAGTATCCTATTTTCAATAGATACTTTTAATCTACAGAAAAAGTAAGTAGATTTTTTCATCATTGGGAATGTAAATCAAAATACCCTACATTGTGTTATCCCTTAAGATCCATGAAAAACCATTACTTCCAGGCATTACTAAGACAATAAGGTCCATAAGAAACATGGCAATAATATTAACACAGTCATACATAATGTATATGACTGAGAATAGTAAAATTCTATACAGATAAAAAGCAGGGGAAACACAATGAACAATGCTATTTAACAGCAAGCTTTTACGTCAATAATCAATAATACAAAGTAGCTTGATGTCTGTCTGTCTGTCCGTCCGTCCGTCTGAAGCTTATGATCTCGGTAACCACTGAACCGATCGGATTCTACTCTTTAGGGAATATACATACTGGTCCTGTTGTGGTTTTAGGCTTTTTAGGGACACCCCCACCCCCCCCCCTCCAAAAAAAAAATCCACCCTACATTTTTTTTTGCAGAACATTTCCCTGGTCATTTTTTTATCACCTCTTGGGGCAAAGCCCCTTGAGGCTAGGGGCGAAGCCGCTAGTTAATAATAAACCAACATCACATCATAAAAAGCAAGAGAGCTAAGTTTAAATTTCTAGTTATATCTAAATTAAAGAAATGCTTTTCAAATTGTATTTTGCGTCCTTCGTCTAAGTTCTAACAGTAATTTAAGCATGTTAGAATCATCCTGTCTATTTCAAACCTTTTATGTGGTCTGTAACAAAAGGTATGTTCTTGAAAATAATGTAGCAAAACATTTTGAAACTGTCATTTTTATGATTAAATGTAAGTAATTTTAATTCTTGAATCGTTAATGCGCTTCTGTAATGTTGTCATCCTTGTTTAAAGTCAAACTAACACTGATTATTAACAGCCATTAATTATTCCAAAAATTTCCAACGTGTAGTCTGGATTTAAACTTTAGTTTTCTTCTCACTTTTTTCTACATATATCTAACAATCTTTTTTCAAAAGAAAATATTTTTTTTTAAATGTCTATTCTTCCATCCTCCTTTTGTTCTCTTTTCTTGTTTTATTTTGTAATACGAGAACATCCAAATTATACTGCCAATATAATGATCTTATGGCAATTTCAAGTTTTGCCATGTGATTAGAAATTAACAGAATATTTGAAATAACTATTCTATAAAGACCAATATTACAAAAATACGATAAATTACTTTTATTCAAAATTAAATAAAATGAAATCTTTTTATTTTTTGTTGTTTTAAAAGTTTAGAAATAATATCTTTATTAAAATGGCGATAAATTGGGCCTAAGTTTCCATATTTAACATGAATAAGATCAGGTTAATAGTATACTGTTCATATTAATATTAATATTATTAGGCTAAAACCACGAACTAATTTGTAATAAAATATATATATTTAGTTTACATGTATGTAAGTAAATAAATTATGTAAAGCAAATCTTATATAATTCAAATATTACATTAAATACAGGGATCTTCAAGGATAAGAAATCAGCAAAACAATCAAGGTTTAATAATTTTGGATAAGACAATTGTTGATAAATTGATGCATATCAGAAACGATGATTAACGAAATCACTCTTTCCGCGGATAAAATTTTTTTTTTTTAAAGACTAAACACTGCTAGTCTGTACCACCTAATTAATATTTGTAACAACGTCTTTAATCCAACAAATGGCAGAAAATGTTTACTTTGGGAACCAGTAAAACTTGCAGTCAAATGTCCCCTCCCTCCCCCTTAAATTACAATTGTGCAAGTCCTTATTTATAAAAATTAATAAAATATATGAAGAATAGCTTTGCCTTTGAAAAAAAAAAATGACAATAGTTATATTATTACATAGTGTTAATGGCAGCTTTTAGCTAACAAAACTGGTTTTGATCAAATATTTTTCTATTCTACTATAAGTAAAAAATGTCTGTAATACGATGCTATACATATTTTTTCAGTTTTGCTAAAAACCGGTTATAATCCAGTGGATATTTATCGGTTTCGAAGCCCTACTGGAAATTAAAATACTTAGTTTTTTTTATATTTAAAATTAGGTGCGTGAACAGAAATATACCAGGGGGCTGTGGACCTAGAAGAATGTGGACATAGGAGAATATTTTTTTTTTCTTTCCCAGGTGGATATGAACAATACCCTTCCTAACCCCTCTACAGCCCGCCCCTGATTGAAATAATATTTGAACAGCAAATATATACAAAATCTACACCCTTTTTGGCAAAGTTTTATAAATTGAATTTTCTCAGTTCTAAACCCTCTTTCCCTTTCTTCTCTCACACGAAACAAAAACAACAGGAATGAAGGGGACATTGGACTGTAAATGATACTGGTACCTACAGTTTTCCATTCGTTGGCTAAAACGTATGGAAATATTTATTAAATTGTTATATTTAAATAGCAGTGTTGAACCTTTAAAGCAATGATTGTATTCTACAAACCAAGTGGTTTTGTTTATCATCATTGGGGATATTAAATCAGCTATAGAATTATCCATTTACATGATGCATAGAACACACATGACCTCTTGAGGGCTCGGTAACGCTTTGGGACAAATTCTCTCCACGCGACCTTGAACATACTATGCGTTTGAATTGCAGTTTAACATGCTCAATCGCCCAGGGTATTAGGTAGATAACACCCAATAGACAACCAACTATTTTATATCACCACCTTTGTTGTGCATATTAGTAATGCGATAAACATGTATTGGGTCAAGGCAATCCCCTACTCTATTAAATTCGCGAATTTGACATAGCAGCAGTGGGAACCATTTTAACATCATTTGTTATGAGGCGGTGTCTGACTGCAATTAATAACTTTACTTTTCTTTTAACATAGTATCTGATCGTTATATGAATACGTTGAAATTATGCATAAATACAATAAAAAATTCTTTTATATCTTTGCTTAACGATTACCTCGAAAAATGTATAAAAACCAGACAATTAGCTGTATAAAGATGTCCATGACATTGCAGACCCTGTACTATTATAAACGTTGCAGAGATATTATATAACAATTAGATAATATATAGGATTACAAATCTCATGTTTTTTCTATAAAACTGATAGGCAGATCTATAGTATAGATGTATATACAGATATCTACCTGCCCCCCTTTTCTAAAGACCTTTTTCGTCTGCAAGCAAATTGGTTTTGTTTTGTGGCTGTGTTATTGTTACCGACACTATTGTTTGATTTTCAAATACCCAATAGAGAGATGGGGACATATTTAAACCCTTTCCCCGCTAGTGTTTTACTCTAATAGCTAAACATGCCTTTTTCGTGTAACATGGATGACAACATAAATAAAAACGCCTAAAATTAACATTTACCTATATACTTAATTAATTAATTACCTATATATATATAGAAGACAAATTTTAAGACATAATTAACATTGAGATTTTACAATATTGTACATCGTTGTTCTAGGAAAACCACTCCAAAATAAAATTCATAGTAAAATAATTAAAAGAATAAATATTAAATATTTAAAATACTGTATAGAATTTTACTATAATCTGCATTGAAAGTTTGAAATCAATAGGATTGTTCTAACATGACTGAAATGATAATGTATAAGCATAATAATAAGTTTATGAGTCTTAATGTACAAGGTATAATTTTTATAAGGCATTGGTGTTCGATTAAAACCAACAAAAGTTTGATAACTTTAAATGAGAAAATAATAAAACCAATAAAAACATAACCAAAAAACGACTATAGCAAATACGTTAGATTATGTAAAATAAAAGAAAAAGGGAACAGTTTTAAAATCATTGGTGGAAAAATGTGTGTTCTTCCATCTTTTTGAAAAACATGTCTTTTTTGCAGAAATAGTGGAGCACCCTCTGGTGAATTCGTTGTTGACAGCAGTACAAATAAAAATACTCAATCACTTACACATACAAAAAAAAAATTATAAAAACAACATTATTCATATTTTTGACAATGTATTATATTAATTATTCACAATTTATTTTTACATATATGATTGTTATTATAATAAAACGGTTTCCTTTTTACGTATACCTAGAAAAATGTTGTTTTTTTATAAATCATAAAAAAAGTACTCAATACTAGTCAGAATCACTTTAAACCCACGACCAGGGCTAACTAAATGGCTGAGGGATAATAGAATATACAAAACTCACACACACACACACACACATACACACACACGCACACATTGGTTGGGCGGGGATGGATGGGAAGGTTTGGAGTCTCATACCGTACCCACCTCTCCATAATGTTCTCTTCGGACTTTAAATAAAGGACTGTCTGACTTAAAAATTTGTGTTACTTTATATATATACGCATAGGGTATTTTATTATTCTAAAATATTTGTAATAGAATTCAAATGCTGTTAATTTCGAATATTAGATATTTTTTCAAAATTTTGTTTGTCTTAAGTAGAGTACAGTCCTTTTTAAAACCATCCTCGAAAACGAAAACCATTGAATCCACCTCCCCCCGTGGCTGCTCATTGTCCAACAGAAACGCCTGCACCGTCCCGCCCTCCCTGGGGCCCAATATTCATGCCGCACTGGCACGTATTTGGCCCGCATTGAGAGGGCAGGGCCAAATTATTAAAGTACCGGCACGGTATGTTTTGTACTGGACTGCAGAGTCCCCCGTAGCGATGGTTACATAGAAAGTGACAGAAGGAATGATTTTTACCGGCATGATTGGGGGGGGGGGAAATAATCATTCTGATTTTTGCTATGGCTCATACACACCTCTAGGGATTGGCATCCACATGCGCCTGTAGACGACTAACTTTAACAGGAACTTGGTAATGAAAGTTAACCGCATTATTTAATTGGTATTAATATATCTTAGATAATACATGGTTTAAAAATGGTAAAATCATGTCCCAGCCGTCAAAATAGCTTTTACGGTCAATGAATTTAGATTTTACTTTATTTGATTTGATAATTTCCAGCAGACCAACGGGTCAATTAAACAAAAAAAATATCGCTAGATTCATGAGTATATTTGCAAACTTTTTAACTTTTAAATGAGATATTTTCACTGGATTCCTGTATCATTATTTGATATCATTTTGATATTATTTATTATTTGTAAAAAAAAACAAAAAAAAACATGTGGTTGCCGATCCATGCAAGCCATCTCTGCTCATTCATACACTAAACTAACATTTATATAGGATAAAATATCTTTATATTTAATTACACATACCAATATTTGATACCATAACATTTGGTGTTCTTTTTTAAGTAGCGTAGCTACTCTAAAATTTAAAATGTCCACCTGTCCGTCTGTAAGCTAGGTTTTTGTTTAAAAGTGATTGTCTCTGCTTCAAAAAGACGGCTTGAATTGTCTTGTGAAGATTACCTAGAGTAATGAGCATACTTATATATTTCTAATTTACTAGTTGTAACTTGTTATGTTTATATAAACGGACGTACTAACATCACCTAACTATTTAGTTGCAGCTCTCATATAAAAGTGTATAAACCCTCCTTTATAAATGCGAAGCTTTTCTATAGTTAGGGTCGGTCTGTCCGTACGTCCAAAACGAACATCTTTTTTCCGTTATTTTAGACATGTAAGAATTGTCCTATCGATTTTAAACTTTGCATGGTGATTCGTGTAGTAGCTAGTACGTTTTAACTTTTTTATCAACTTTGTATGTTATGTAGTTATCCGATTGATCTGATCGCTGGAATACTGATTCTAAGATACCAATTCTTTCCATTGGTGTATGTAATACTAGTGTCTATGCCCCTAGTGGCCTCTAGGGGTACTTGAGGAGGGGAGAGTCGAATTTAATAGCCCAATCTATTATTTTGGATTTAAAAAATTTTTTTTTTTTTTTTTAATTTTGAAGGGGTAATTTTATCTAGGGGCGATTTATCTCGGGAGGGTGGTGGTACCCTCCTCCATAATAGTTATAAACCTTTTCGGGACCTATGCGAAGCTACCCGGTCAAGGAGAACCTGATCGGTTCAGCGGTTAGCGAGATCCTTCGGTACAAACAAACAGACAGACAAACAGACAAACACACATCCTGTTACTTTATCATAAGGATATCGAAAAAACACTTTTTGTATTTAAAAAAGTGGCTTGGATCTTGGCCTTACTCTATCCTATCTTATTTTCTTAACACAACTAAGGGAGTGCGTGTCATATCATAAACAAACACTCTTTAAAATGGTTCCTGTTGTTCTAAAAATCTTGGAAATTACAGTAATATCAGAGCTAGAATAACATTAATAGTGTACTGTATAATAAATGTGTCTGACTGACTTTAGGAATATTACATTTTCAGTCTCTTCAAGTGAACATTGGTGATAAAATATGAAATAGAGAAGTAAAAATGGGTAGCGAGTAGAGAAGAAAGGAGAGACTTTGAGCAAAAAAGGGACAAAGAGGAAAGAGAGACAGAGAGTGAGATAGTGAGAGAGAAATAAAAAGCAAGAAGAAAAAAAGTCGGAATCTTTAACAGAATTTAAGGATATTTAAGACACTTTGACTTTATAGTAACATTTGATATTTTTTAAATTTATAGTAGCTTACTTTTCAGAAAGTTGACTGATAAGCCGTAATTTAAGTTTGTTTTTTAAAAACAAAGCTTTTCTATGATTAGGGTCAGTACCAATGACGTCCAAGGGGAGGGGGGGGGGGTAAAGTGGAAATTACCCCCCCCCCAAAAAAAAAGAATTTTTTTCCATTTTACCCTCCCATTTTAAATTTAACCCTACCCTCCCATGATGGTCATGCTTGTCTTTGTTAAATATATAAATATTGACATAGTCTGAAACTATAACAATAATCTTACCCATTGGTATCCGCTCTTTAGACTGTTGTTCATACAATAAAAATAATTCCAACAGATATAATTTTCTGCACTACTCCCCAATTATCTCCCCCTTCCTCCCTTCTTACCTAGCCAAAAACCTGCCTTAAACCAATACTGAGCTTACTATGAATGCATTGACATATTTCAGACATACATGCATACATCCACACTTCAATAGTTACTCTGTAATAGGAGGGACAGAGATCGACAGAAAAATAGACTAAAACCACCCTAAGACGTAAATCTAAAAACCACCCTAGGACTTATGTTGAGCTTTTATGAATTTGGGAACTCAATTAGTTCAAAAGTTTTAGTTTTAAGGTAGACACAAAAAAACCTTAATACTTCATATAATTAGTTAGGATATGTTGTTTTATATGATGACCAAATGGACTTCTTGAGGACACGCTTTCAGAGCTTTTGATAGATGGGGTGTTTCTTATATCACTTAATATCAGCGAGAAAGAAATAGGATAATATTATTATCTAATATTAACATATTAGGCTAGGCTGTGTTAATATTTCCGACGCTTTTAGTTGATTTTCAAAGAGCCAAAGAAAAGCTAGCAAAGGTCCCGGGACAGTGCAATTTGCAAAAATACATGGGGAGTAATGTACTTTACAAACTCTTCTCATTAAACATAATTTTAAAGTTACTTATCCTACTCTAACGTAACCTACCTACTTTAGTGAATAACTGCGATGAAACAACAAGGATGACAACATTTATAAGCATCAAAGCCTCGCTTAAATTGTAAAGATAACCAATTTACTTAAACCTTAATCTTTGATCATATAAATACGGGGGGAAAGTTTTCATAGATTCTTAGACAGAGAGAGACACAAATATGGTAATTATGTCTGGATGGAATGGATTTATCATTACTTGGATCTCAACCCATATTTTTATGTTCTCTAATAAAGTGAACATTATAGCTGGTTAAGATAACGATCCCCTCCCTTCATCCCATTACCCCATCCTCTTTCCTCCTTCTGGATAAACTAATTGACCAAGAAATGACAGGGGAAATAGCAATCTAAATTAACAACAACGTGTTATGATATCCACGTATATACTACAACCATTCTATATATAAATATTGGTGTTGTGTAGTACATTCTATTCCAAACAAGCATTAAATTATCAAATCAAAAATTTATTTTTCACACCAGCTAAAGTAGCCTGTTCACTTTTTTTTCATTTTTTTTTTTTCATAGGTCCTCTTAATTATTTACTATTGTTTTATTATTTTTCTCAATGTTAAACACTAATAAGTAAAAATATTCTAAACAAATTATATCCCAAGTCCCCAAAAGTGTAACTAATATAACGAACACAGTAATAGTGTCTGACTGATTATGACGTAACAAAAGAAAATTAGCCAATGAGAGGCCGCTATTGACCAATGGTAAAATTTATAGTGGCCTCTCATTGGCTAATTTTTTTGTTACGTCATAAGCAGTCAGACACTATTACTATGTTCCATAATGTACTTTGTTTACATAGGGTATATGGTTTACGAACATAGAGACATAGAGTAGTTGCGCTGTTAAATATATTGTGCCTCATAAAACATTAAATACTTCATGAATAATAAACACAATAGAAAATTTGGATCAAGTTGCAAAGAGAGTTGAACATTAAACAGTAAACAAATCCCCCATAGCCCTAAAAAATATTATATCCAGTAAAATTAACTAGATTATTAGACTCGAGGCTCTGCCACTAGAACTCAATAAGAGGTGCTTGCATTTCCAAAAAATTCTATCTAAAGTATTATTTACACTCGTTTTCTTTAGTTTTTCAGTTGCAAAAAAAGTTGACCTTCTTCATAAATCTAACTTGATTCTGTAAATTTTTATGAAAAGATAAATATGTTGTGAAATTCTAAATTCATTTCAGGGGCATACTCTGTAATTAATATAAAGGTATGATTAGGTAGCTTAGCAACAAATACAAGGGCAGCTGTGTAAATAAGAAACGCAACAGCAAATTCACACAAAAAAATTACTGCTGATATGTTTCAATATTTATTTATGAAGCAGCTTATATTGTCTCAAAAAAAGTGGACAAATGTTACATCGATTAACTTTCCTGAGTGACGTCATATTAGAAGGGAATATAAATTCAATGCCTCGTTCGGCCAAACATTTTAACATTTGTCCACTTTTTACACATTTTATTTAAACTATCAACTGCTTCTTTTTAAATTAGGCTTTATGGCAATGATTAAATTAATTATGTGATTGTTATTCTTACATTTTGCCATTGGTCAATTACAATTTATACTGGCATATCATTGGTCTTTTGTATCAGCCATTTTTTAGAATACAATTAAGTTTAGTGGTTAAAAACGCAGGGACTTATTCAACTTATCTAACCTACCAATCAAAATTTAATAAAAGCCCTCAAAGTTGTTAAGCAAACGATTAAAAAATGTTTTTATAGAACTTTGGGGATCAATAAAATAAACAGCTTAATGTCTACTTTCTTTCTAGCTATTAATGACTCAGGGGACTCACATAAACCCACATCCTATTCAGTAGGGTCCTGTATACGGTATCATGTTCTATTTACTGTTTACTTGCTGAAATGTGAAAATTTAAATAAAATTTTGTCCTGGATTCACATTACATTCATGTTTACAGGAACACGGATATGGGTTAGAAAATAATGATGTTTATATAGAAGATGATGAAAGCCCCTAAAAAAAAACAGCATGTTACGTAATAAAAGCGGGGGATTATCCATTTCTTTTTAGGGATTTTCTGTCCCACTCCTCCTCTCCTCATCCCTAGCTTTTATGAAGTCATTGCGGGACTTTCTTCGTCTTCTCTTCTTCGTCCGTGCATTATCTTATAGCAATAAAATTCATTAGCAAAACAAAAATATTATAGATGGTATAAAAACAAGGAAAACAACTTTCAAAAGAGGGGCAGTAAGTCACAAAAACTTAAAATTAGCTCATAAACAGGAGCATTTCTAACTACATATACAATTTAAACTTGGCTGTTTGTCTAAAGGGGGAGTTTAAAAACATGCTCGTGTACTTTGTAAAAGAACATATTTAACTCTATTATTTTCAATATGCTTCCATTTTCCTCAAGCAAAAATTAAAATGCAAATATGTCTGCCTTGTAGGGAGGGATTGGACACGAGCTTCTAAATTACGATAAACATCTTTAAATGCCAACTTTATTTTTTATGCAAAGAACAATTGTAGAATCAATCACATTTCCCCGTGATGTTAAAGACAGTCAATTCGCAGATAAAATATTATTTTGGCGTTTGGAAAAATTCTTACTTAGCAGTAAAAAATAGCTTATACCCCTTATTTTCACAAGAAAAAAATTAGCGAAAATAATAATCCATTTATCTCTGAAATATCATTAGTTACCCATATTATTACCAAAGAACTGACGGACAAAGTGAGTATTAGATCTTTTCATGAAAATACACTTTTTCGAATTTTAGTCTTCTGCTAACCTAAAAAGTTACTTTAGAAGCCTAGAAATACATGTACAAAATTTCAGCTCTCTATCTCTACTGGCGACCTAGCGCCAGGCATGTAAAATATCAACAGATAACGGTAGCACGGCGGTTTTAACAATATCTCAGCAATGTGCAGGTTTTAAGCTCTTCTGCATATTTCAATTTAAACACATAAGGGCAAAGATATATTATCCCAAAAATCTTTTGTCAAAGTCTACTCTACAACTAGCGCCAGTCAGTTTTCTAAAATCATGCATTTTATACCTGTGAAAATAGAAATCGCCAGCGCTAGGTGTAGAGTTACTTTGACAAAAGATTTTTGGGATATTATATCTTTGGCCTTATGTGTTTAAATTGAAATATGCAGAACACCTAAATTCATCTTCCAAGCCATTCTCTAGGCATTTTAATTTTTTTTATGAGATAACGGGATTTCAAAACTGCCCTTTGAAAAGGCCTAAAAAATATCTTTTTTTGTCACTTTTTTCACTGCTTATAGTTACAACTTATTAAGATATTATGCCCAGTTAAAAAAAATCGGCGCCTCCAGCACCAAAACCGGCAAAAACTGGCAGTTAAACTTCTGTGCCCCTACTTGCCCCCCTCTTCGGTAAACAGTAGTTATCTCAAGAAGTAAAAGAGATATCAACACACAGCAAGAAAGCTTTTTAAATAAAACTGAACTAAGTAACTATTACACATTTAATTTTGGGACTTTCCTTCTAGGGGCTTGTGGAGCAAAAGACCCACCAAAACACTAATAATATGAATTCTGAGCTTATTTTTAAAGATATCAACCGGATTTTTTTAAAATCTTTTGTTCCCATAATTGAACTCAGTAACATTTACAGATTTCATTTTGGGACTTTCCTTCTAGGGGCTTGTTTAGCAAAAGACCCCCAAAAACTAAAAATATGAGTTCTGGACTTATTTTTAAAGATATCAACCTATTTTTTTTTAGAAAACTTTTTTCACATAACCAAACTCAGCAACCTATACAGATTTCATTTTGGGACTTTCCTTCCAGGTGCTAGTGGAGCAAAAGACCCCCAAAAACACAAAAAATATGAGTTCTGAGCTTATTTTTAAAGATATCAACCTGATTTTTTTAAAGAAAATTTTTTAAATAAAACTGAACTCAGTAATGATTACACATTTCATTTTGGGACTTTACTTTGAGGGGCTTGTGGAGCAAAAGACCCCCCAAAACACAAAAAATATGAGTTCTGAGCTGATATTTAAAGATATCAAACTGATTTTTTTAAAGAAAACTTTTTTAACATAACCAAATTCAGCAGGGGCGTCCAAGCTTTTTTTTTGGAGGGGGGTGTAAAATTTGCTTGGAGGGGGGGGGGGTAAATCTGTTGGTAAACAAAATTTGCCCCCAGGGTAAAATTTGTTTTTTGGGGGGGGTGGTAATTTAAATTTTATAAAATATTGATATTTTTTTGTTAGAGATTTTTTTTTTGGGGGGGGGTATTCAAAATTGTTTACCCCTCCTAAATGGTTGATATCTTTAAAAATAAGTCCAGAACTCATATTTTTAGTTTTTGGGGGTCTTTTTCCAAACAAGCCTCTAGAAGGAAAGTCCCAAAATTAAATCTGTAAATGTTACTGAGTTTGGTTATGTTAAAATTCAAAATTGTTTACCCCTCCTAAATGGTTGATATCTTTAAAAATAAGTCCAGAACTCATATTTTTAGTTTTTGGGGGTCTTTTGCCCAACTAGCCCCTAGAAGGAAAGTCCTAAAATGAAATCTGTAAACATTACTGAGTTTCATAGACGTCCAAGAGGGGGGGGGTAAAGTGGGGATTACCCCCCCCCCCCAACGAATTTTGGGGTGCAACCCCCCCCCCCCCCAAAAAAAAAAAAATGCTTGGACGCACCTGCTGAGTTCGGTTATGTTAAAAAAGTTTCCTATAAAAAATTCAGATTGATATCTTTAAATATTAGCTCAGAAATCATACTTTTTGTGTTTTGGGGGGTCTTTTGCTCCACAAGCCCCTCAAAGGAAAGTCCCAAAATGAAATGTGTAATCATTACTGAGTTCAGTTTTATTTTAAAAATTTGGGGTAAATTTTTGGAAGGTAAACAAAATTTGCCCCGGCCAACAGGTTTCAGGGGGGGGGTAATTACCTCCCCCCCAAGCAAATTTTACCCCCCCCCCAAAAAAAAAAAAAAAGCTTGGACGCCCCTGCTGAGTTTGGTTATGTTAAAAAAGTTTTCTTTAAAAAAAATCAGTTTTATATCTTTAAATATCAGCTCAGAACTCATATTTTTTGTGTTTTAGAGGGTCATTTGCTCCTTAAGCCCCTCAAAAAAAAAGTCCCAAAATGAAATGTGTAATCATTACTGAGTTCAGTTTTATTTAAAAAATTTTCTTTAATAAAATCAGGTTGATATCTTTAAAAATAAGCTAAGAACTCATATTTTTTTGTGTTTTGGGGGGTCTTTTGCTCCACTAGCACCTGGAAGGAAAGTCCCAAAATGAAATCTGTATAGGTTGCTGAGTTTGGTTATGTAAAAAAAGTTTTCTCAAAAATAATTAGGTTGATATCTTTAAAAATAAGTCCAGAACTCACAATTTTAGTTTTTGGGGGTCTTTTGCCAAACAAGCCCCTAGAAGGAAAGTCCCAAAATGAAATCTGTAAATGTTACTGAGTTCAATTTTGGTAACAAAAGATTTTTAAAAAAATCAGGTTGATATCTTTAAAATAAGCTCAGAATTCATATTATTGTGTTTTGGTGGGTCTTTTGCTCCACAAGCGCCTAGAAGGAAAGTCCCAAAATTAAATGTGTAATGGTTACTTAGTTCAGTTTTATTTAAAAAGCTTTCTTTCTCTGTGTTGATATCTCTTTTACTTCTTGAGATAACTACTGTTTACTGAAGAGGGGGGCAAGTAGGGGCACAGAAGTTTAACTGCCAGTTTTTGCCGGTTTTGGTGCTGGAGGCGCCGATTTTTTTTAACTGGGCATAATATCTTAATAAGTTGTAACTATAAGCAGTGAAAAAAGTGACAAAAAAAGATATTTTTTAGGCCTTTTCAAAGGGCAGTTTTGAAATCCCGTTATTTTATAAAAAAAATTAAAATGCCTAGAGAATGGCTTGGAAGATGAATTTAGGTGTTCTGCATATTTCAATTTAAACACATAAGGCCAAAGATATAATATCCCAAAAATCTTTTGTCAAAGTCTACTCTACACCTAGCGCTGGCGATTTCTATTTTCACAGGTATAAAATGCATGATTTTAGAAAACTGACTGGCGCTAGTTGTAGAGTAGACTTTGACAAAAGATTTTTGGGATAATATATCTTTGCCCTTATGTGTTTAAATTGAAATATGCAGAAGAGCTTAAAACCTGCACATTGCTGAGATATTGTTAAAACCGCCGTGCTACCGTTATCTGTTGATATTTTACATGCCTGGCGCTAGGTTGCCAGTAGAGATAGAGAGCTGAAATTTTGTACATGTATTTCTAGGCTCCTAAAGTAACTTTTTAGGTTACACAGGTCTCCTTAACAAAACCTTGGATTAAAAAAAATCTCGAAAGAAACGGACAACAGGGCCTTCAAATAGGGTACAGTGGTGGTCAGAATCCGTTGGAGATTAAATCTTAGCTGCTCCTTCTTGCCAGATATTGCAATTTGAAGTTTTGTGGTAAAAATGCCTACAATTACAAGAATTCCAAGGATATTTGCATAAGTAAACACCTTAATTCATCAAATAAAAAGGGTGAGTTTAACATTTGAGGAGTTTATATGTCTCTGCATATGTAAACTACACAGTCCCTCCCCATTTAGAAAATTTTGTTTCTTTAAAGAAATTATTTAATGAAAAAGGTGTTAGGTTCGAATCTCGGTCCGACACCGCATCATAACTAAAGACGTTAAAAATGGTTCCCACTGCTACTATGTCAGATGCACGACGTAAATAGTTAGAGTGGGGGGAATGCCTTGGCCCAAAACAGGCGCAACTCGTTACCATGCACAGTTAGGACTTCTCAGACAAAGGTCGTGCATCACAGAGAGTTGGTTGTCTGTAATGTACTGTACCACGGGTATGAGGTAAAGGACCAAGAGTCTGGCCTTGAGTTGACAAGTTGACTGTTCAGTCCAGGTGCAACTCACCCATACAACATTAGCATTAATGAAAAAGGTACATTGTTCTGTTTACAACTTTAAGCTAGAGGCTGTTACCCTGGAACCAGTAAAGAAAACCTCAGTTCTAGTTTACATATAGCTAAAGTTAATATTTAATTCTCAACCTCCCCCCCCCCCCTTCAACCCCTTCTTGCAACCCATAAATTTTAGGGGGGAGGGCAAAGTAATAGTATTATGTTTTACTCAACCTACCTGAAGTATTGAAAGAAAACATTATATATGTAAGATTCTTAGGCCCAAAGTTTCTGGAAATATTGTTGACTACACCTCAACCCCCCCCCCCCCTAATAAAATCTAATTGGAAGTGGGTAAAGAGGCAGAAGAGTTCTTTAGATAGCACTAAAGATATATATAAGCTTTAGTACTTAAACTTTAGTAGGCATCAAAATCTCTTGCAAATATTGCTGCAACCAACCCACTCCCTCCTTCTTAGACCACAAATTATTAGGAGGGGGGCAGTGGATATGGAAAATATTCTTGTTTTACTTTGAAATCACTAAATTATATTAAGCAAACTTTGGATTTAAGCTTTTACAAATATTGCTGAATCGCCCCCCCCCCTCACCATCTGTTGGAAGTAGTGGCTAGTAGCATAGGTAAATAATATTGTACATTATTTAGAAACCTCTGGAGATATTCAGGGTTAATCTTTTAACTTATGTAGGCTATATTTAATTTTATAAATATCTATTTCAACTACAACCATCCTAATCTAGTACAATTATTTTGCTATATTGGACTTAAAAAAAAATTATTGTCAACATTGAATAGATAATACATATAAAGCAATTTGACATCTAAAAGTTTTATTCCAATGTTTGCTCCTTATTGCTATAGTGGTTTCTGAGTAAAACACAGGCGGTGAGGTAGTAGCTGTAGAGGGAGGGCAAGCAATATTTTAACATTTTTTTATGGGGTGGAGGAAATTGCACAGCAATATAATTTTTCTGGATAGGGTTGGTTGAGGTTGGGGAAAGGTCAGCAATATTTGTTCAATTAAGAAGTAATTATGGACCTACTAAAGTTTAAATCCAAAAGTACTCTACATCTTGAGTAATCTCAAAGTAAATCAGAAGGGTATTGCTATCCTCCCTTCTATTACTTATTTGGAGGGAGGGGGGGGGGGGAGAGATTGTAAAGCAATAGGGAGGGAAAGGGGGCTTGGAAGGAGGTTTCAGAAAAATTTGTTAAAATTACTTTTGACCTACCAAAGCATATTTGCTTTGCTGCTTCAATTCTAATTGTTTCTTAGTAATACACCATAGTAGTAACCTTTCAACTGCAACCCAACGATTCTCTCTTTACAAAATTTTATGTTTTTGATTTATGAGGGGAGGGGAAGAGGTCAGCAATATATGTAAAAGTGCTTTGGGTCCCACAACAATACAAATCCAAAAGCTTTATATGTATCTCAAATATTTTCTTAAAACACATTGGAATGATCTTCTGCCACCCCAACCCCCCCCCCCCCCTAAAGTTTGTAGGTTGTGAGATTATGGGGGGGGGGGGGAAGCAAAATAACTAAAAGTAAATTAGGCCATATGTAAACTTAAACTGAAGTTTTTTTCAGGGAAACAGCCTTTAGGATAAAGTTGTAAATTGGGCAAACCTCTTTAAAGTTAAAAACATCACTTATAGTAGTAACAAGGATGACAACATCCATAAAAGCGAAGCACTGAAACGGTAGGACAAACGGACATTAACACTTATATAGTATCTGAACTGAAAAATCGGAACATAAATGTATAAATGTCGAATCAAAATTGTAGGTAAATTTGTTGAAAAACTGCTTAAAAACAGGATAATGTTTATGGACATACTTACATTTTTGGACTTGATTATAGAGTTGCTTCGCTTATAATATTGTTCTTAGTTGTCCCAGAAATCAATATACCAAAAATCAGATCAAACGGATAATTAAAACACTTGAAAATTTGTTGTTAAAAAAGTAGAAAAATCAACATGTTTAAAACGGACGTACGGACATTCTGGTAATGATTATAGAGTTGCTACGCTTTCTAAATCGTACCCAACTACTACAGGAATCATCATGCAAAGTTTGAAATCGATAGGACAATTCTAACATGCCTAAATTAACGAATAAAAGCTATCTATCTCGGACGTACGGACGGACGTACGGACGGACGGACGTACAGACGGACGGACCGACCCTAATTATAGAAAAGCTTCGCTTTTAAAAACAATTTGGCGGGGTTTGGACTTGGTGCTTTTTACGCAGACAATCTTGCAATATTTAGGCCATCATAAAGTTGATTAAGCCTATTATCATAAAATCTTTTAAGAACCATTAGTAATTAGTGCTTCTTAATAAAACAAGGATGACAACATCCATAAAAGCGAAGCACTGAAACGGTAGGACAAACGGACATTAACACTTGTATGGTATCTGAACTGAATAATCAGAATTTAAAGGGTATTAGAGTCGAAGCAAAGTTGTAAGTAGATTTGTTGAAAAAAAACCGCTTGAAGCAGGATAATGTTTATGGACATACTTACACTTTTGGACTTGATTATAGAGTTGCTTCGCTTATAATATTGTTCGTTGTTGTCCCAGGAATCAATATACCAAAAATCAGATCAAACGGATAATTAGAACACTTGAAAATTTGTTGTTAAAAAAGTAGAAAAATCAACATTTTTAAAATGGACGTACGGACATTCTGGTAATGATTATAGAGTTGCTACGCTTTCTAAATCGTGCCCAACTACTGCAGGAATCATCATGCAAAGTTTGAAATCGATAGGACAATTCTAACATGCCTAAATTAACGAATAAAAGCTATCTATCTCGGACGGACGTACGGACGGACGGACGGACGGACGGACGTACGGACGGACGGACGGACGGACCGACCCTAATTATAGAAAAGCTTCGCTTTTAAAAATTGTTCTAAATGGGGATGAAGTGTGTAGTTTACAAATGAAGAGATATCTAAACTACTCAAATGTTAGACTTGCCCTTTTTATTTGATGAATTAAGGTGTTCACTTATGCATATATCCTTGGAATTCTTGTAATTTTAGGCATTTTTACCACAAAACTTCAAATTGCAATATCTGGCAAGAAGGAGCAGCTAAGATTTAATCTCCAACGGAATCTGACCACCACTGTACCCTATTTGAAGGCCCTGTTGTCCGTTTCTTTCGAGATTTTTTTTAATCTAAGGTTTTGCTAAGGAGACCTGTGGGTTAGCAGAAGACTAAAATCGAAAAAGAGTATTTTCATGAAAAGATCTAGTGAGTATAAATAACAGAAATTTTGAAAAATTTACAACAAAAAAAACCAGCCGTTTGAATAGCCATACGAATATTTGGCCAAAGTGAGTTGTACAGAAGCTCTAAAAGTAGAAAAGTAAAGAAATATAGAGAGAGAGAGAGAGAGAGAGAGAGAGAGAGAGAGAGAGAGAGAGAGAGAGAGAGAGAGAGAGAGAGAGAGAGAGAGAGAGAGAGAGAGAGAGAGAGAGAGAGAGAGAGAAGAGAGATGTATGTAATTTGATTTTAAGTTGTACAAACATGAACATCTAAGGTAAAACTTATAAGACTCTCTAACTAAACAAATTACTTATACCAGAGTATCAGTAATATAAAGTAAAAGGATGTCTCTCGGTCTGTCTCATCACCTGCTCAATACGATGGGTATTGCATTAATGATAAGCTCACTGTTAGTTCTTTCATGTAAAAGTTTTCAAAGAAAGTGCAGAGGGTTTAGGCAGGTGGTGCGCGAAGCGCATCGGAAAAAATGTTAATATTTTTTTATACTTCCCTTAAACCAAAATAAAAAGGGGTGTTAGGGTTAATGCGACGTTTATGACAGATAACAAGAGGAGTATATTTTAATGTAAACAAAATAGAGAAGAAATATTAAAATTGAAAGGACGAACATGCTAAAATTATTAAATACAGTGCAGGGCTTTCACAAATCCCTAATGCTAAATTGAGTTTATATTCAAGTATAAATAGAATTAAGTAAACTTAAATTATGCAACTAATATCATATGCATTAACTTTATATTTATCCTAAAACATTATCCACCGTTCTAAAAATATTCTTTAATTTGAAAACAAAAACTGCCTCGTATTTTAAGGTAAAAGAATTGAGGGGCCATGTGCTATATGTAACTCTGACAACAAGGCGGAGACCCTTTCCGATTTTTATTCAAGGTGTTTGAATACATTTTTTTTCCTCCATGTATTATAAAATAAAAAATAAAGAGTTGAAATACAGAATTTTTGAATTTTAATAGCTACTTGTAGCATTTAAAGTAAAATTTAAAAAAAAAATCCTTTTTATTTGTGAAAATGCACCCTGTAGCATGGAAAATATCGAAGTTTATTTGTTTAAGAATATGACCCTGTAGTATTGAATATAAGGTGTGAGAGTAGGTGTCAATTTCTTCTGGGAATGGATATTTTCATTGTTCTTGTTACAGAGCAACACCTCACATAGAATATTAAGTACTCACAATATATAGTAATAAGCAATAAAGATTATAACAGAAAATTGGAATTATAGTCCTTACCCCCAAATGGTCTGAGGAATGTTAGACCTTGAACATCCCCTAACCTTCTTTGTTTTTTTTCTGTCTGTAAAACTAAATTTTAGACACAAGTTGGAATTATCACCATCCTGGCGGGCACAGGATATCAACAAACCTGGCAGGATATTCAGCCAAAGAAAAGAAATATCTCGTGTCTTATTTATTTGATGGGGATTGAAGGAACTACATTAGATTTAACCTTCAAACTCCTACAAACATTAACTTCCTCCCTGTCATTAATATTTTGACCCCTCCCCCCATCTCCCAGAATAAGCATTGGCGTTTTTATGAGAGTTTCGTAATTCTTACGTAAATTTAGGACAAATTGATGAAATTGTACCTGGTATCTGATGAACCTATATTCCATTATAGATACACACAAATATTAGATATAGAAACAAAACAATAACAAGAGTTCAGCCTTTCCTCTTTTTTCCCTTTTTTTAGTAAAGTATCTACTCTACAATTAAATACGAATTATTTACATTACTTTGATTGTCATACCGAAAACCTTAAAAACTTAATTACTATCTTATATTAAATTTTTTTTATGGTATAATTATAAATAGATGACAAGCATGACGTTACTAAATGCTTGTAATGCATATTTCATTCTTGCTATGAAAAATATAAGATAAATGCTTTTCTCGTATTCATTCGAATCCGGTGGATAGAAACCGGTTCTCATCCATACGAAAAAACTATGTCTAGCATCGTATTATATCAAGCTTTCTACGAATATAGAAATGTACAATCATAAGATTAAAACTAGTTTTTTTTAGCCGGTGACTTCGTCACCTCGGGGCTAAAAAAACTAGTTTTAATCTCATAATTGTACATTCTATATCCGCGGAAAGCCGTTTATAATACGATGCGAGAAATAACTATTCTCGTATTCATTCGAATCCGGTGGATAGGAACCGGTTCTTATCCATACGAAAAAACTATGTCTAGCATCGTATTATATCCAGCTTTCTACGAATATAAAAATGTACAATCATAAGCTTAAAACCAGTTTTTTTAGCCTGTGCCTCGGCATCTCGGGGCTAAAAAACTGGTTTTAATCTTATAATTGTACATTCTATATCCGCGGAAAGCCGTTTAAAATACGATGCGAGAAATAACTATTACCCTATAACACAAAATTTTTCTCAAAGTTTTTAAAATACCCAGTGACGGATGGATGGATTGAATTTTATTTTAAACTAGCAGTGTCTGAACTATTCAACCAATTATTCCATTGTACATAAGGAATAATCTTTTTGTTGGTATTGGGAATGTATAACAATTTATCGTCCATTGTCTTATCTTTTAAAATCCCTGGTTCTGGAGTATATGAATTACTAATTAAGGAAAAAATTGATTTAACTAATATTATATTATATTTTTGCTAATTTAATTAGTTTACTTTGTTCCGATAATTAATTTAAGTAACGAGGCTGCCTCAAAATTAGGCTGTCTAATTGTCTACCTGTTATCTGGTAGCGTCATTTGAATCTTTAATGTTATTCTAGGGAACTGTAACTTTATCTGTAAAAAAACGGATTAAAAATGTATATTTTATGGTTCCATTGGAATTCAGTCCACACGGGATTCAACCCACAGAATTCAGCCCAACGGGATTCAACCCAACGGTATTCAGCCCAAACGGGATTCAACCCACGGGATTCAACCCACGGGATTCATCCCACACGGGATTCAACCCACGGGATTCAGCCCACGCAGAATTCAGCCCACACGGGACTCAACCCACAGAATTCAGTCCATACGGGACTTAACCCACGGAATTCAGTCCATACGGGACTCAACCCACGGAATTCAATCCAAACGGGACTCAACCCATGGAATTCAGTCCACACGGAATTCAACCCATTATATATGTAAAATTACCAGTTTTTAAAGATATTCTTTTTTTAAATTTGAGAACTAAATTTTTAGAAAATTTTTTTTTTAAAAGTTTTGAATAGTTATTTCTCGCATCGTATTATAAACGGCTTTCCGCGGATATAGAAAGTACAATTATGAGATTAAAACTAGTTTTTTTAGCCCCGAGTTGCCAAAGGCACCAGCTGAAAAAACTGGTTTTAATCTTATGATTGTACATTTCTATATTCGTAGAAAGTTGGATTTAATACGATGCTAGACTTGGTTTTTCTTATGGATGAGAACCGGTTCCTATCCACCGGATTCGAATGAATACGAGAAAAAAAATTTTCAGTAAGTCTGAATAAAATAAAAAATTATTTGTTTTAAAACTAAGAATTCAGTCCACACGGGATTTAACCCAATTTGAAAAACAAATTTTTTAGAAAATAATTTTTTTTTTCAAATTTTGTTATCAAGCATATTTTATAAAATTATTTCTACAATAAAAAAAATTACATAAACTTTTTAAAAAAATTTAGTTCTCAAATAAAAAAAAATATTTTTTTCAAACTGGTAATTTTACATATATAATGGGTTGAATCCCATGTGGACTGAATTCCGTGGGTTGAGTCCCGTATGGACTGAATTCCGTGGGTTGAGTCCCGTATGGACGGAATTCCATGGGTTGAGTCCCGTATGGACTGAATACCGTGGGTTGAATCCCGTGTGGGCCGAATACCGTGGGTTGAGTCCCGTGTGGGCTGAATACTGTTGGGTTGAATCCCGCTGGGCTGAATTCCGTGGGTTGAATCCCGTGTGGGCTGAATTCCAATGGAACCATATTTTATTTTACTGACAAAGTTACTAAATTTATTTCATAACTCTATTTTTATTTTAACTCATCCCATTATATAAGGATTAATACTATTTTGTTTGTAGCCTAACATTTCAATAATTACAGAAACATATGCCTTTCTATTTTAGGGAATATTTGCATGGTTTTAGGCTATTTTTCAGCCCTTTACGAAAAAAAGATACTCTAACTTTTTTTTGTACATCTTGTTTTAAAGGTTTGTAAGTTTGGCCAGGTAAGGTGGGGGTTGCTGGTCCTTACAACAACCTTTCTACCTGACCCCCCCCCCCCCCAAAGTTTACCCTTTACTATAGAATCAAATAAGACTTTAAGGGGGGGGGGGGGGTGTGGATTACCATCAATTGTCCAATCCCTGAAAGCCTGAAGTTATCCAAATAAACAATAGATTTTATTTCAAACTTTCAAACAAATATGCAATTCAATTTAATACCAAGAACACAGGGATAGCACAATGGAGTATAAATTCAATACCAGGGACACATGGATAAAATAATAGAGTATAAATTTAATACCAGGGACACAGGGATATAACAATGAGGACTAATCTATACCAGGCAATCAGGGATAGGACAATAGAGTAAGAACCATGATATAAAGGGGCCGCAATCTGTATCCTAACCCTTTGACTGCAGAACTCACTTAATTGTGCCTGTAGAGAGGCATAGGTATTGTCTTTACTCCTCCTGTTATTGTCACGTGCCAGACATTGCAGCAGTAGGTTTCATTTTGACGCAGTGTGGTTCAGACTCGTTGCAGAATTAAAATGTCGGCTGTGCAAGGAACTGATTGGTAATGCCGAATTTATCAATATACATCCCTTTTATCCCCGAAAACCTAAAAGCTACAAAACATCAATGTTTAAACCTATATAAAAAATCTCTAAATCCCTATAATTGAGATTGACCATGAATCTTAAGAGAGAAGACAATTACAATGAACAAAATCATCCCATCCGTAATTGTTGATAAATTAAAGTTTGGTCAAAGAAAGAGAAATCGTAATTATTAATATTTGGGATCCATTTTAATTTACAGTCCAATGTTCCCTTCCTCCTTGAGCTTACAGAAATAATTTTGAAGTTATATAAAATAAACTTTCCACGCGAAGCAACTCTACAAACAACTTTTAATACTTCATCATGGATTTAAAATATTATCAATTCACTTTAAAAATAAAGTAAGACTGTCCGACTTAAAAATCTAGTCTGAAAAAATAGCTTATTTAAGAAGGGGTCGTTATTTGAGGAGGTGTTGTACCCCCCCCCCCAAAAAAAAAAAAAAATAAAGTTATAGACCTTCCAAGGACCTACGAGAAGCTACAAGGTAGATGAAAATCATATTGGTCCATTTTATCGTGATCCTTCGGTACACACAAACAGACAGGCACATAGCAATCCTTTTATCATTATAAAATAATTATTATTTTTTAAACTTGTGGTTTCACCCCTAGTATCAAGGTATGTTTTAGTTGAAGTTAAGATAAGGACAGACTAAAAGACTTTTAATCAGTAATAAGATTCCAAAACCAACCGGGGAGCTATATTAGGCTTCCCTTAAAAGGAAATCTATTTCAGTACAATATTTGAAGCTCAAAAGTAAAACAATGTATTTCAAAGTTTTACATTAACAAACTAAAAAAAACTGTAACAGTTTTAAATCAGATTACATCCTAAATCTGATTCTCTTGTTATTACTTTGAGATTTGTATGAACCATAGTTAAGTTATGTACCCACGCGATGGGAAAGACAAAAACTTCTTAATGAGTAGCTATCCACAAAAAAAAATGCAATACCTTCCATGTTTTTTCTTTATATAATCAGGGATCTTTAGGGACAAAACAATGAACATAAGTTTCATTTAAAGAAAATCAAAGTTAGACTTTTAGTAAAAAGTTTAAAGAGTTTGTTAAAGTTTCCAAAGTCTTTAAGTCAACGAATACGAGAACTTGGTTATAAAATTTGGGGGCCTAAAATTTACTGCTTAATTTCCCCTTCATCCCTGATATGAAAGCTGACGTAATCTTCTCTAAAAACTTTTTTATTTATGCTTTTTGCATTACGTATAATATAATGTACACAAAAAAACATTCATAAAATACATACGAAGCGCAGCTACTAGTTAACTGAGGTTTGTAGGTTGTACGTCAGGAAAAATGATTTGTGTTAATTTCAATTGTTTATCAGACGAAATATAATAATTTTTAAATCCTACTCATAACTTTAAAATCCTGACTGGGTGCTACATAAAGCTTCTCGGAACAGGAGAAAACAATTCTACATTGTATTAAACTAGTGGTTAGACCCCGTTTAGGCCTATTTTAGCACATTAGCAGGGGAAAGAGAGGGCCAACCCTTTACTTTTAATTTTAGTTTTTAAAAATCAATTCTACAAAAATCACGAAACCTGTGGAAGTAAGATTGCGGTATATTTTTAATGTAACTGAAGAGGGGTGGATAAGAAGGGGAAGCAAGGGGAAGGGGATTGTAGGGAAATTTTCCTTTAGAATTGTTTGTCAGAATCAAATTCCATTTTCCCTGAAAAACGAAGCAATTTTTTTGAAGAAGTGCGAGATTAGAAAGCTGGTGGTAACATCCCCCAAAGAAGTTATTACCCTTTCCTGTAAGAAGAACCCCATTGTTTTAGCAAGACCTTAAGCTACACACATACACACACACAAAAAGACATCATGTTACTTTTATTAGAACGTTTTAAAAATATATACACTTATTTTCCATGACACACTAACGAATGATTCTGATTTTAAAAGGTTTTTTGTACTTAAAATTTAAAGTTATTCATAAAAAAATGACTAAAATATTAGTTATGAAACTTTTGACCGTTATTTACCGCATCGTATTATAGACATTTTCCGTGGATATTAAAATAAAAAATTATAAGATTAAAACCAGATGTGCCATAGTAAAGTCTGTAATTTGATGCTATAATTGATTTTTCAGTATAGTTAAAAACCGGCTCTAATCCACCGAATATTAATCGGTTTCGGTTTCAGTGTTTGTTTTAAAGGATAATGTCATTTTTGTTAAATTATTCATCATCATCTTTACTTTGTCGACTTAAAAATAATTGAATACAAATACTTTGTTTGTTTGTTTGTTTAGCCCGACATCTACTCATCCTCCATCATCATTTACATCTGTTGCCAGATTTAGAAATCTGGCTGCTTCCAAGGGTCGGGTCCAGAGGTCTCTGGTTGTAAGGTTGGTCCTATTGTTAGGACATTCAAACAGGTGTCGAGTTGTGTGAGAGTGTTGGTCGCAGTTGGGGTATACATCTTGAATAGTAGGGTTGATTCTGGCCTTGTAGCTATTCAGAAAGTTACTGTATCCAGAGCGCAGCTGGGATAAAGTGGCTCTGGTTGCTCTGGGGAGACATTTCTCTGACTTGTGAATTTGGGGGGGAGGGGCAAGTAACACCTTGTTAGGCTCCATGGCATTGAGGGCCTCCTTGACACATTTGGTGTGTATTAGTTTTAATTTAGACTTATATACATCCTCTGGGAGGTCAGGGCGAGACATGTGCCTGATTTCTTCTCCAAATCTAGAGGACAGGGTTTCTTTCATCTGGCGGGGGGGAGGGGGATCAGACAGGTTCACTCTGTTAGGATGGTGTGGCTTCTGTGTAGCTAACAGGAATTGCTTACTGAGCATTTCACAGTGAGGACGGACCTTCATGATCTTGGTCTCATTGTGAAGGTGATCAATGTCTGTCATCCGGTGGCAGCCAGTGGCAGTCCGCAGGGCTTGGTTCTGGGCAATCTGAAGATTTTTCCAGGATGTGTCACTTAGGGATGGGGTCCAAATGTTGCAGCCGTAATTTAAAAGGGGGCGTCCTATGGCTTTGTAGGTGTTAATAATGGTTTCTTTCTCCATACCCCAGTCGGAACCAGCCAAGGCCTTCAGGACATTGTTCTTAACTTGGACCTTGGTCTTTAAGTCGGTGGCATGTTGTTTAAAGGAAAGGAGATTGTCAAAAGTTATCCCTAAAAACTTAGGTTTCTTGACTGTTGGAACTTTTTCTCCATCTATCACAACATCTAGTTCCGTGTTGCACTCATTTGAGGCCGTTGTAAACAACGTAGCTGAGGATTTGGAGGGGGATATCTCGAGGTTGCGTCCTTTAAACCAAACAGTTAGGGTAGCCAAGTAGGTGTTGATTTCTTGAACTACTGGGTCAATAACTGGGCCTGAGTTTAGGATATTGGAGTCATCAGCATATGTCTTGAGAATGATGTTACCAGGAGGGGCAGGCATTGATGACATATATAAGTTAAAGAGAACAGGGGAGAGAACACCACCTTGTGGGACACCCTGTTTCATCTTCCTGTATTTAGAGTTGGAATTCCTAAATACTACATATGTGTATCTGCCTCTCAAATATGCACACAGGAAGCGTTTTATGTGGTCATTGAGGTTTAGCTTCTCGATGTCGCTGAGAAGTATGGTGTGGTCGACCGTGTCGAAGGCACGGGAAAGGTCAATGGCGACACAAACTGTTCTGTGAACAGGTTTCTTCCTGTTAAGACCAGAGTTGATATGGTCTAGGATGCTCTGTAGTGCTGTACCTGTAGACCTGCCTTTACGGAATCCATGTTGATGGTCGGCAAGTTGGACAGCTTCTGTCACAGCTGGAAGCAAAAGTGCCTCAAGGATTTTGATAGCTGGGGACAGAAGGGACACTGGGCGGTAGCTGGGTCCTTTGTCAGCAGGTTTGCCAGGTTTCAGCAAAGGTATGATTTTGCCAGTCTTCCAGATGTTGGGGATGACTGACTCTTCCAGGCATCTGTTGAAGATATTGGTCAGGTAGTTGATGGCATTGGGGCCAATGTTCTTCAACATAATTGGTGACAAACCATCAGGTCCTAAGGCCTTAGAACTTTTTGATTTGTTAATAGCAGCTAGGGTCTGGGCAGGGGTAAACAGTATCAAAGGATCTTTTGTCTTCTTCTTCAGAGAGCGAAGCGTCCGTCTGAAGGGTTGTGATGACTTGGAATCCTTGGGAGGTGTATACTGTTTATTGAAGTTGTTGGCCATGGCTTTGGCACAGTTGGTGGTTTTATCGTTAAAGCTGATTCCTTGATTTTCAGGTTGGACAGGGTTATTGTTTAAACTTTTGATGGTATTCCAAAGCTTTTTAGATCCAGGTTGGCAGCAGGCAAGATGTTCCTTCCATTTAGTTTTCCGATGGTCTTGGATCTTTTTAGTGATCTCTTTGTTGAGATCAGAGATTCTAGGGTCTGCAGGATCATTCTCCCTGATTTCATCCCTTTCATTTATCAGTCTGGCTGCTTCAGTGGGGAGGGCGTTGAAGGTTTTGGGGATTCTGCCGGCAGGAATGTGAAGTTTGGCAGCTTTTTGGAGGGTGTGTCGAAAGAAAACTTCAGCTTTATGGATGCTAGTAATATCTCTAGCATGCCTAAATTTGTCTTCAACGTGTTTTTGGAAAGCAGGCCAGTTAGCTTTCGAAAAGTTAATAAAAGTAACATTTTTTGCATTAAACTTTTTGAGGTCAGCAGTCATGTTGATAATGATGGGGAGATGGTCCGAGCTCATCTTATTTCTGATCCTCCAGGTGGTGGTGGGGATGAGATTAGAGGAGACAATACTAACGTCAGGAGCAGTTGAAGCCAGGTTGGTAACTCTGGTTGGTAAGTCCTCGTTTATAATGCCGCAGGTTCGTCCTGTGATGGTGTCTGCCAGAGCTGTACCTCTGGTATCATTTGTGGCCTCTGAGTGCCAGAGTTGACTGTGGGCATTAACATCCCCGAGGATCATGTATGATTCACCAAGGCCGTCAAAAAGATGGTCAAGGGGAGGTTCATACTGTGGGGTGCAACTGCTTTGTGGTGGAATGTAGACATTACGTATGTAGAGGTTTTTCTTGTCCACGCCAGGTATGCTGATGGTTAAGGTTTCTGTGAACGGGTCCTGTTCCAGGATTCTAGGTGTTGGTTCAATGGAGAAGTTTAGATCCTTGTGTATCAAGAATGCTAGTCCTCCTCCCTTGTTGGTGCCTCTATCTTTGCGGACAAGGGTATAGTTGGGAGTTTTGAACGGCTTTGATTTATTTGTCAGCTTAGTCTCTTGAATTGCAGCAATGGGGATGTTGTCCTTCTCCATGTTGTGCAAGAGCTCGTCGATTTTCCCTAGTATACCGTTGATGTTCCATTGTAGGGTGTTGAGATTAAAGCCATGAAGAGAGAAAGGGAGGTTTTGATTTGCGGGGGGAGGGGGTGGGGGTGGAGGGGGAGGGGGCGAAGAGGGGGTTGGGGGGGGTCTACGAGTTGAAAAAGATGGGGGTTGAGAAGGGGGTCGAAAAGGGGGGTTGTTTTGAGGGGGGGTTTTTTGGGGGGGGTTGTTTGGCTTACAGCATGGTCCAATCCAGGTTTTAAGTTTTCTTCTCTGAACTGATGTTTTAAATGGAGAGCATTTGATGTGGAGCCAGTGTGAGCAGCTTGAACATTGGACGGCTGTAGATGTTAAGATTCCATTACATATGATACAGTACCAGGTTTTGGGGCCTGGGTTTTGTTCAATTCCAGCTATTAACAGAAGAAGCCGAATAAGGTTGGCTGGTGTTTCCTTATTCTTTGTCAGGTAAATTAAAAACTCGATTCAGCTGAGGGAGAGTCCTCGTTGTCTGTGATGTTAAAAAACCGTTGGAAGCATGGTTGATGTAGATGGTAAGGTCGATGATGGTGGTAAGGTAGGTGGGAGATTGTAAGTGTTTGCTCTTGGCTTCTTCTGTTGCTGCTGATGTTGTTGCTGCTGCAGTTGAAGGTGGATCCGCGGCGTAGACACGGCAAACATAGGATCCACAAATACTTTGTGAAAACACACCTTGTCTGGAAAAATTAATTTCCTGTAAAATTTGAGAAAGAAAAAACTTAATCGAGTTTAACAAATGAATCCTGATAGATAGATATAAATTAAAAGATGGAAAGATAAAGTGGGAAAAAGAGAAAGAAAGAGAGAGGAAGAGGTAGACAAAGAGAGAGAGAGAGAGAGAGAGAGACATTAAAACCATATAAAAGTTAAAAGATTATCTTGTGTTAAAAAAAAAAGATGTTAGATATTCAATGATACATATAAGATATCAATAGTAATTAAAACTTTTTTCCTATATAAAAGGGATTTTTATCAAACAAATCTTTGTGTTTGCATTCCAAGCTAATTTTATCCTACATACCCTCGATAGTGGTGTCAAAAATATTCAAGAACGCTTCGCGCATCCTTCTAACAAACGGTTCACTAAAATACTGTAAAATTTCACCTTTAAATGATAAATGTTATGAAGCTTGTTATAAAACAACTGTGATTTAATCATACCTGGAACCTGAAATTGACTAGAACACCTATATTTCATATTAGGATGTATTATTATAGGATATTTTAGTAACATAAAATGCTTTGACAATATTCAAAAATTGAAAAAATCATGTAAAATTTCCATTGTTTACTTTGAATTAAAGTGTAAATTTGTAAGAATTTTTCAAAATTCTTATATATATTTGTATATTAATATTAATTATACCTGTAGACAAAAATAACAGAATAATTTATTTTCGAAGTATTTTAAGATCCTACAATTCCTTAACTCCCCTCCGGTATTTTCTATCTCACTTTCTGTGTATGAAAGATAGAAGATTATAATTGAGTGACTTTTTAAATATCGGCATGAGATAATAAAGGGGGGGGGGGCGTTAAACGATAAAGGTGCGGCATGGGCCCGACTGTTAAGGGTTAAATTTTTCACAAATTTGAAGAAAAAATATTTGTATTTTCAATTAAATCTAAGCATTGGTCTGTATTGCTGTGTATTTGACTTAAATTCTTTCTCTTTGTTTTCATTTTACCTACAGTTTGTAGTTTCAGATAGTTTAACATTCTGTGTGTACTATTTCTAATATTAGCCACACAATCAGGTTAAGATTTGTCCAAATTATGGCAATTTACTTCCATGTCAGAAAAGCTGAATTGCTTTGGATTGTTTGGACAAAACAGACAATATTAGATTGAGATTAGCCCAATATTCATAGAACATATACTTTTGCAAAAATATTTTGAAATTGTACTGTTTATTTTCAGAAGAATTTTGTTGGTATTTTAAAGTTTTTTAAGTGATCTGTATTTTAACAGGAAACGTGATTTTAATTTTTATAATTAGAATATTCTTTTTGTCCAGACATTGCTAATCTTTCAAAATATATATTTTTTGGTGAAAATAAAGAAATAGTAAATTGGTAATATCAAACATTTTATACAGAAATCTACTCACAAAATATATTTGACTGTTGAGGGGAGAAAAATTAGAGTTATAATAGACTCATCTCACAATTTGTAATTTTTTCTTCAGTCAAGAATTGTTTATGTGTTTAAATCTAACCATGAAATGTCTAAATATTAACCTTTTTTTGGTTAATAGACCCTTAAATAAATTACTCCTTTGACTTATCTATCTTGGTGGCCTCATGGACCATCTAAAGTCTTTGTTCATTTTGATGTTCATACACAAAGTAAAAAAAAGCTTGTTAATTTACTTTTGACCCAAAAGTAACTTTAAAAAAATAGTATGATTGTATGATTCTCTTATTTTGATGACAAGCTGTATTTTATATGTTAAAATTGAGTCTATTTTCTATATTGTCTAATATATGATATAAAATGGAAGATTACATAAAAATAAACAACATACACTCAATGTTTTATGGTTAGAACTGACATCTTTATTATAAGAAAAAAGGGGGTATGCTAGCTTTACAAATTTAATGTTTGGAAGGTTTTTTACTCTTTGTAGCATTTACTTTTATTACCCTAATGACTCTAATCCTTAATTTTCTTTGAAAAACAACAATTTGCACAGAACATACTTTTTTTTAGTTTTATTAATGGATGGGGTTAAACCTCTCATCTAGTATTTGCATATAAGAGTTTGCAGAAAATATTTTGTTGGTGACTATGTCTTTTTTTTGGACTGTTCTTATATAGCTTATCACCTTTGTATGACAAAAGGGTATTTCCCTGAAAAGTACAGCCAGATGATAAATAGTTATTAAAAATGTATCAAACAGTTTCTTTTGTAACGTACATAGATGTTAATATACATAGAATATTAGAAATAAATAAACTTTCAATAGACAAGACATTTAAAGATCTTAATGGACATTGAGACTTTCCTGTAAATAATTGATTCATGCTGCAAAAAGTGTTATTTTATGCTGAAAGCTAAAGTGTGATAAACCTGCTGCTATTCAATGTTTTATAATGTAAAACTAAATACTTTGGTAGCTGTTAATTTATCATTACCAACTTAAATACGTGCTTGTATAGTATGAGAAAAATTTTGGTAATGAAGAATAAATTGAATGAATTAATGAGTGGTTTAAATAGGTACTTACAGAAATGCAACTCAACTAAAAGAAACTCAAGAACAGTCAGGAGCATGAAACCAAACTCTCTTACCTGATAATATTTGCTTGCCTTCATTGATAGGAGAAAATTAACCAAATCTAACAATACGGAATTGTTTTTTAAATTCAACAGCTTCTTGAATTAATCTTTTGCCAAACCATTCTTTTAACTGAGAGCCGATTCGGATAAGTGCGGCTAAACTCAATAGCTGTTTAATTGAGATTAGCATTTGAAGCACTTGAAAATGGTTACAGCTTCAAAGTTTTTTTCCACTTAGCACATGAATGTACTTTTTACTTTTCAGTCAATGTTTTTTTCCACAAGCAATTTTAATATTTTTCACTATACATAAAATTAAGAACCCTTTAAGCATTTTTTGTAAACATACAATTTACAATTCAAAGGAAATAAAATCAATTAATTTAGAGGTCACATTTCAATAGCAACATATTATAAATGTAGGAAACATTATTTTTTGGTATTGCAGAACTAATATAGTTGGATATACCTTATTTCTGATTATTAGTAAAGTTTTATAATGTTTGAAAATTGATTCGTGCTCCCAACTATAATAGTGCTGCAATGGTATGCTAAAAAAACATGACAACAGTTTTGAAGTGAGTTGTTGAAATAATTTTGACACTGCGACAAACACAACAATATCAAAGTGTTTCCAAATAGCAACAACGCCATTATACCTGACTACAAAGATTTTCTTTTTTTATATTTTGAACTAATCAATTAAAAAATCTTTTTTTAGTCTACAGAGTTCCGTCTGTAATTATGTTCTATGAAGTTATTTGTTCATTTATTTTTACTGGCTTCTAAATCTGTCTTCCTCCTCATGCTTTCTCCATCAACAATAAATATTTGGCTAAACCATATACTTGTAGAGTAGCTTTGCCACTAATAACAATAACGCATGTTTAGATTTCTCACGATTTATTTTAATAAGAAGTATTTTGGTTTCTATTTTTTTTATTCTAGAATAAAATAAAATTAAGAAAAATGTGAAACTTTCTTTTGAGAGTTTACCCTTAGGTTTTATATAAATTGTGTATTATTGTAAATTTACCAAATATAAAGAGAATAATTGACAATTTGTGTGTTCTTCTCAACAACACACAACAAAACTTGCAACAAAGATGGAATTACATTACAACAACAAAAGATTGTAATGTATGTTAACCAATAAAATTCTATGAGTTTGAAAAGTACTTTAAGCTAAATTTCTATTTTTTACATTTTACACCAAAATTCATGAATTTAAAAAAAATTAATTAAATTCTAACTTAATCTTAAGTTAAATTAATATTAGAATTTTTCACAATCCTAATTACCTGCTATAAACCAATAATAAGAATAGGTTAAAATTGAGGACAAACTACTCTAGTCATTATGAAGATTTTACTTAACATTAATGTATATCAATAAACAAAATTAAATATAACTCAATCAACATTTAATATTCTATTATCTAAGGTTTTTCCCCCTAAAGCTAAAGGTTTCGGAAAATTCAGGTTCTACTGGTTGTACCTTCAGGTAAGCTTTCCAAATGTATTGGGGCGAATTTAGGTTATTTTCCTGACCTTACCTGCACTATCCCACAGGCTAGGGACGAATCCAACTGGTATGCTATATTTAAAATACACAATGATTAATTGAAAAACTTGGTTACTTCTTAACTTGCTGTAATGTTGTGACTACCTATATAACTCGAGTGAAATTGTAACTGGGGACCATTTATACAACATGTTTACAAACACAATACAAGAACAGGGGATACAATCTTTTAAGAAATGTTAAAATAAAACATTATTGTCAAAGAAAGTCTCAATATCTAAACTTGTATTCATTTGTTAATGTTATTGTGTTTAAGATAGTTAATAGTAGGCCTTTTTAAAAGCGAAGCTTTTCTATAATTAGGGTCGGTCCGTACGTCCGTCCGTCCGTACGTCCGTCCGTCCGTCCGTACGTCCGTCCGAGATAGATAGCTTTTATTCGTTAATTTAGGCAGGTTAGAATTGTCCTATTGATTTCAAACTTTGCATGATGATTCCTGTAGTATTTAGGTACGATTTAGAAAGCGTAGCAACTCTATAATCATTACTAGAATGTCCGTATGTCCATTTTAAACATGTTGATTTTTCTACTTTTTTAACAACAAATTTTTATGTGATCTAATCACTTATTTTACAATTTTGCTTCGACTCTTATACATTTATATTCTGATTATTCAGTTCAGACACTATACAAGTGTTAATGTCCGTTTGTCCTACCATTTCAGTTCTTCGCTTTTATGGATGTTGTCATCCTTGTTTATATATATTTTACATGATACATATGATCATAAGATCATATGGGTAGCTTATCATAGGTCCAGGGAAGATTTATAACTATTTTGGGGTGAGGGTACCAACACCATCCCAAGAAAAATCGCCCCCAGAAAAAATTAACCCCCCCCCTCCCAAAAAATTTACATTTTTTTAATCTAAGTTTTAAAAATGGAGTTTGGGATTCAACCTCTCTCTCCTCAAGTGCCCCTAGGACCTCTAGGGGCCAAACCGCTAGTAGAAACAAAAAAATTAATTTAATGGATTTTTTTAAATAAAATCACAAGATTTATAAAATATTAAGTAGATGTAATGTGAGTATATTTACACATTTCTTATTTAATGTTCCAGAATGTGACATATATTAAGAACAGATTGTGTTTTCTTAAAGTTTTGGTATGCTTTAACATATTACCAATTTTTATATATTAATGATCACTAAACAAATATGTATTGCTTTTGTAGCATGAATTTCTCTACATTTGACGCAAAATAAGTTATAGTTATAGCCGTCTATTAGAAATAAAAGGCAACATTTATCAGCTGCTATTTAAGAGTCAGTGGATTTTTTTTGAACATTTCTCATCCAAATGAGAATCAATTGTATAATTCACCTGGTCCAATGCTATTGTATTACTGAAATGTTTTGAAGAATATTTACTTGGTTTCTTTCAAAGATAGAAATCTAAATATATTAGAGAAGTTACTCAGGGCCAAATAGTTTTTCCTTCATAATGCAATTGGTACGTCTGTATTAAGTGATTTATTAACGTATTTTTAAGTGCCTGATACCAATAACACGACTTGCATGGTTGGCATAAGCGTCAAATAACGTTTATTTTACGTTTGATATTAGTTTTAAATTATACTAAAAGTAAATCCAAACCTTTAGGTAAAGCAAACTGTGGCACTTTACAGACAACCAACCTTGTGTCATTAAATCAGATGGGTCGCTTAATTCTTAAGTCGCGTGCTCACCTCCCTAACCAAAACACACTTTTGTTGATGCAAAAACATGTTTATTTGCTGATAAGAGAGAACAGGAAAGTTTGAACATGCTGTTATCACCAACTAACCATCAAATAAATTGTTAGATACTACACAATACAATACTTACAGTATGAACTTAAAAAAATAAACTTTTCTGTGTGCAACAAAAAAAAGCAAAAATTTCTTACTCTTTGCAAATAAATTTCTTTTTTTGTTGTTTTTTTCTAGTAAGCTTTGAGATTTAGATTTAAAAATTGAAGGTTACCTAACCAAACATTTCTAGTTTTACCCGCGAACTTTGCTTTAAACGTAGTTAGGTGATGGGTTCGAATCTTGCCTCAACATTGCGGCATTACTAAAGATGATAAAATGGTTCCTACTTTTGCGAAGTTGATAGTTAAAGTTAGTGGTACAAACATGTGCAGTTAGGATTGCTATCGAGATGTTGATTAATTTGGGTGTTGCTTGACCTAACATCCCGGTTGTTTGTAAAGAAAAAAAAAGGGAGTTGATCCCCTTAAACCTTGTGTTATTGTCATGGACAGCAACCTCGCCCTTACAAGGTATTGACAGATATCATACTGTTTTTTTTTTGAGAATTCCCTAATGGATAGGGGTGAGGTTACTAAGTGAAAAAGTACTCATGTGTTGTAACTTGCAAATTTATATCAAACTTCACCCCCAAAATCTTTGGGTATAGATGTTTTAAAGAACTATGTATTATTTTGTGAGTCACACTTGACATGTATTGTAATACAAATTTTCTTAAGATTTGTAATATCACAAACAAATACAATTTTTTTGCATTCAAAATACAAGAAAGAAAGAATGTACAAAATTCTTACTTTGGCTGGTTTAATCCCGCAAAAATAAACTGGAATAGAAGCCATACTAGATCCTATGTTATGTATATATACTTTTTGTTTAACTATAATACTAAAATAAATACTGGCTAAAACCAGGATTCCTAGATCCATAATTATATTGACATATCTTATTTCTTTTCAGTCATCTTACCTCAATACATTTTTTAGCATAATACCTTATAATTAAAATGAACCCCCAATCACCCCACTTTAAATTCATAAAAGCAAGGCTAAAACTCGCTAACTAACACTAATAAAGTTGTATCATATTTCAGGGATTAAAAGGGATAAGAAAATGGCTAATAAATTTATGTACATCTTTAAGGATGATAGACAGAATTACCACTTCTGTATATCAAAATTAGTGGTTGAAAAGTTTGAACACTAAACTTAATTAACCAACCAATCAAAATTTACTAAAGTCCCCAAAGTTGTTAGTTAAAGGAATAAGAGAACATTATCAAAATATTTTGGGGACTAGTGTAAGAAACAGCCCATTGTCCTCTCTCTCTGAACATATTTACAAGAATCATAAATAAAAAGGTAAGCGGTGGGAGAGGGGGGGGGGGATTGTGTGTCCAAATTGCATTATGAAGAATTCTATCCTTTCTATATCTTCATAATTATATTATTCTTGGTATTTTATCCTTTACCAAGAAGAAATTATAGACAGTAGCATATGATTTATTATGCATCCCGTTCAATTCTCCATATGCAGTGATAGGCTATAAAAGGCAGAATTATGCACACAGAAGAATGAGGATTTAGATAATGGAATTAGATAATACATTTTCTCAGTAATTTTCTATTAATATGTACATGTGGCCCTCGTAAAATTTGTTTTTATATAAATAAAAAACAATTTTAAAGCAAATATTTTACATACATAGTATAGTTACAAATCTTTAGGCGTTATGGACGACGATGTACCCATTATTGTTTTGCTATTTGTGTCTCTATTCTATATTGTGTTTGTTTTGGTGGCTCTTTGTTAACATAATTTAAAGGGTTTTGCAATCGCCTGTTTTTTTTATGGTGTATGGCTGCAGCTGTTTAGTGTTAGAGAAAACGGCAGTTTCAAGTAAAATTTCTATGATGCCAATCTTAATTGAGGATTATTCATTTCATGGCAGTTGTAACTTCTTAAATATAGCTTCAGTTTAGGTTCTAACAAACGAAAGCAAAAAAATATTTTATTTTGATATTTGTCTGTGATACGATTTTATACATGATTTTTCAGTATGGCCGATAAACGAAGGACTGCTTTCTATTTTAATTAATTTTTCAAAACTTTATCAGGCCGCAATAATTTGTGATTTAAACCCAGCGGCGGCTGCCAAGCTTTGATAATTTGTGCATCAAAATAGCAAAATCTAGTCATCAGTGCACTTCCATCCACGCCGCCCCTCAATACAATTAAGACTTTTCTCACATGTCACTTGATAAGTATATTCTCAAGATTGATTCCCTTAAAATATTTCATTGGTATCTTATTATTAGACATATTAGAGTTATAAATTAGTAGATTGATTTTCAATACATCCAACGTTATTTCTTAATCTAAGTAAATTATACTTTTCCTTTTTTATAAAGAGAAATTATAAATTGATATTAACAAAGTATTTAACAGAACTCATGTTTTAGAAAAAAAATTCTGAATTATTAAAATATTGAACCTTAATTTTGTTTTAACAAAGTAACAGTGTCCAAATAGTTCCCCCAATAATTTCTTTTCGGGTTACACAATCATGTAGAAATGTGTTGATTGTATTAAGAGAAGGTGTGTGTTACTCCCACTACTAAATTAAAAACTTTTCTGAGCTAACTTTAGTGAACAAAAATACAACCAAATCAACTAAAAGTTGCCACCTACCTTCATCAATATAAATACATAAATATTAGCGGCCAAGCTCCTAGAGGCACTTGAACAAACAAGGGACGACGGTCAATCCATCACTTTTAAATTTAGTTTTCAATTGAAAAAAATTATTATTTTTGCAAGGGTTGATGAGAGGGTTGAGACAACATCCCCCCAAAAAAGTTATAATTCTCTCCGGCACATTTGATAAGCTTCACTGGAAAGGATAACAATATTGATTTAGCGATATCCTTCGCTACAAACAATGTAAAAAATGAGCGTTCCATGTTTAATATATTTGTAAGCTTCACTTTAATTGAAAATATTATTTTTGTTAATATTTAACGTACGTACCTAATAAATTTTACATTTATGTAACCTTTTATATGCACAGCATCTCTATATACAGTGTGTTTTTTTTATGAGCACTTTTTGAAAGCAATTTTACCCCACTTATAGTTATCAGAATTTAATGATTAATGGCTTATTTTCTTCGTTTTTTAAGGGAAATTATGAAACAACCAAAAAAATTACAGTTTTTGTTGAAAAAGTACAGTAAAGTTGAAAATTAAAAACTTAGGTGACAACATCCAAAAAGGGTTTTAGCGCATTTTTCTTATGCTCAAAATTGGATTTTTAGTAGTCAAATTTTGGGGTCGAGTACTTTCTCCCTGATTGAGATATGGCCTTCAAACTTTGACCTATTCTAGTACATGTCCCCAATAGTATCTGTATAAATTTATAGCTCTATATCTCAACTTTGAAGCGTTTTGCAGCCATTCTTGCAAAAGGTAGAATATTTGAACATAAGAAAAATGCGCTAAAACCATTTTTAGATGTTGACACCTAAGTTTTTAATTTTCAACTTTACTGTACTTTTTCAATAAAACTGTAATTTTTTTTGGTTATTTCATAATTTCCCTTAAAAAACGAAGAAAATAAGCCATTAATCATTAAATTCTGATAACTATAAGTGGGGTAAAATTGCTTTCAAAAAAGTGCTCATAAAAAAAAACACACTGTATATTTCCGCATCCCTCACTGTATAAGTGAGTATGTTGTATGTGAGTATGTGGGGGTGTGTGTGATTTGTTTATGGGTTGGTTTGAAAAGTATTACATCACCCAATTGAGATAAACAAAATTACCCACAGAATATAATTCTTGGTTGAACTGTTAGTTTTAACCAAATAATCAAAAGTTTTCAAACGTGTTTATAAAACTTTGATTACCAGTGCAATTTATTTTCTTGTATTCATTCGAATCCGTTGGATAGGAACCGGTTCTCATACATACGAAAAAACTATGTCTAGCATCGTATTATATCCAGCTTTCTATGAATATAAAAAATGTACAATCATAAGGTTAAAACCAGTTTTTTTTAGCCTGTGCCTTTGGCACCTCGGGGCTAAAAAAGCTGGTTTTAATCTTATAATTGTACATTCTATATCCGCGAAAAGCTGTTTATAATAACTATTCCAGTATGTCGTTGAACCCGATTAATATCCTGTAGATTAGAACTGGTTCTCAGCATTACTGAAAATTTTGTATAGCATCGTATAATATCCGCGAAAAGCTGTTTATAATACGATGCGAAAACTATTGCAATCTCCCCTCCCGTCGTAAAAAATATGAATATCATATATAAGAAAAGTTTTTTTAATTTTCCTAGGAATCTAAGAATATGTACATTCTTGTTATTTTGAAATTGTGTTGACAATTTTGTAAAATATTTTCATTGGAATGCAAAACCTTTTTTCTTCACTTTACATAAAAAGGTTTCCATTTGAAAATTATAAATTTTTTTTAAAAATTAAACCGACAAAAGCAGTGTTTCGGAGCCGGAACCGGGAGCCGCCATATTTTGCTGGAGCCGGAGCCGTAATTTTCGTTAAAAAACGGCTCCAGTTCCAGACTAGATAAATAAAGAGATTTTTTATAAATTATAATTTGGTAACTCTGTTTTGTCATGTGCAAATGCCCTTTTTAAGTTTTTCATTTTTATCAAAAATTTAACTTTTAAAATCTTCAAAAGTCAAAAATAAAAAATATTTTTTATGGGGGGAAAAAAATATGTCGAGTTTTTCTTGATTTTAGGTCGGAGCCGGAGCTGGAGCCGGAGCCGCACGAGCCGCACCAAAATCAAACGGCTCCGAAACGCTGGACAAAAGAATGACAAAAATCAACATTTAGCGATAACCGATGAATCTATATTGTAAAGCAGTATAATTGTTTATTTTGTCGAAAGTTTAAAATGTCAATAACTACAGAATTGATTAAGATATCACTTTGAGGAAACTTACCCCGTAGAAGACATATTACTTATACGCTAGAAAGCAGCCACAATAAATATGAATAAATATAGTTTCAAGATCATAAAACTGTTTTTTTTTATTTGTGAGATTGTTAGAACTATGAATTGTATGAAAATGAAGTGAATAGAGAGGCTGCCTTTTTAATAGCCTCCTAATATGCAGCAAATATTTTTAGCTGTATTTTTCAGTTTAGGTTCTGATGTCTTTTTCTTCAATGATTGGCTTTGGGAGAGTGGCGATTTGATCTTTTTTAGTCATATTAATTATATTAAACTTTTTTCTCTCTATAATATAAAACTTTTTTCTTCTTATTGTTCGTTTGCTTATTTGTCTAAATTTGTTTAGATTCAGTATATTGATTTTAAAATCCTTGCTTTATTTTCTAGCTATGACCCTTTTTATTTCTGTTTTGAAATTGTTTTTTTTGGCTTTTGTTGCAGCTTTTTTGTATGGCTATTTTTTTAGTATTTAAACTTTTAATACATATATGTAGTTTATGTATTTATTAGGTAATATGGAAAAAGTTTTGCTAAAGTATGCTAAAGTACCTTAGTGAGGTTCACACACATTTACAAGAGAAGCTGCGCTCCAAAATTATGAATTATTAGGCACAATGGAAAAAGTTTATGAAAAAAGCACTCAAGAAAATTGAAAACTATTCATTCAAAAATTCACTGACCACTTTTTAGTTTTAGGATTTTGCAATTCGAGCGTTTGTAAGCTATTGAAACAAACAACGTCATAATCAAAGACTTTCAAAAACATGTATGCTGCTCATTTGCATAAAGTTGCACTTTATGTTGGATATTTAAGTATCCCTTCTAGGGATATTAAGAAGATAATGAAGTCAATTGATAGATTTGTGCAGGATAAACAAAATTTCCCCTTTATCTGTTCTCTAGCGGTTACGCCCCTAGAGGTCTATAGGGTCACTGAAGGGTGGACGAGGTTGATTTCGACAACCCAATTTTTTTTAGCTTTAAAAACATAAAGTAAAATAATGCTAGATTGAAACAACCAATCAAAAAAAATAACTTTAGGGTCTAAACCTACCCCTCCCCTTCTTAAACCAAACCAAACTTAAGATGTTACAATTATGTAATTGTCTTTGATACAATATAATACAAAATAAATAAAAGATTTTTATTAAAAATTTATTGTATACCATACATACAGCAATGCTGGAGATCAAATCCATTATGAGGCAACTAACCCCCTTATTCAGTTTTTTTTTATTACATCTACATGAGACTTTGAATAAATATGGTAATTATTTGCATTATTTAAAAAGAGATGGGACACATGACTTTAATTACTTTTTGTTGATAATTGTATGCTTAAAAGGTTTAACGTTGCATCTGATTGTCATAGGAATCACCATTTTATATACTTATTTAAAATTAACTGGATATATGACTATGTGTCTGTACCGAAGAATATCGTTCTCCTTTTCAATATAACTTCTCATAGGTCCTGGGAAGGTTTGAACTATTTTGGATGAGGGTACTATCACCTTCCCAAGAAAAAAATGACTCCTCCCCCTTAAACATAGTTTTTACTTTTTCTTTTAAAACTAAAATTAAAGGGGGGAGGGCCAAGATGCCTTTAGGGGCGTAGCTGCTAGTAATGCATAAACTTGTCTACATTTTATAATACATTCTAGAATGGGATCTTGATTGTTTTTTTTTTTAATTAGAGATCATTTAAGACATTCAGTTAATAGGTAAGGTCTTTGACATGTTGATACGTTATTACTTAACCTCAGGGGTAAACTTAGACGTCGATTTAGTACAATTATAGAAATATTGAAACTATAAGTGAACTCAATAGAATAATTTAACATGACAATATTAACAAGTTGTTATTTATATCCCAAATCTTATCAAAATTTATCAATATATATTATATATATAATTTTGCAAAGTAGATTGACCATTAGCAAAAGAACCTTACATATACACTAAATTATGTCTGTGGGGGTAGCTAATAATAACGAACATGATCCTTAATTTATTTCATCAATATGAGATGCAATATAAAAGATTATTATGTGCAATATGAACATAACTTTTATCCATGTGTGCCTTTTTTGTCTATATGTACAGTGAATGTATCGGAGATCCTCTGTAAATATAACATGCACAATAAGTCCGAAAACTACTATAAAGAGTTTACTTTTATAGTATGCATAATTATATGTTGTATATTAGAGGCCTCCTGGGGCACTTAAAGGAAATGTAGAAGCGAGGTGCAGGGAGTGGTTGGTTTGGGGGGGGGGGGGTAACAACCTTTAAATTTTGATTTCAATTTCAAAATGGAAAAAAAAAAGGATGGCGATTTCTCTGGGGAGATTATTGGTACCCTCCCCCAGTAGTTATACACCAAGTGTCACTGTAAAGGAGATCGATATCAGTTTAGCGGTTAGCAAGGTACCAACAGGAAGACATTCAGTTAATATAAGAAGTTTCACTGGAAAGGAGGTCCAGTTCAGTGGTTAGCAAGGAACACATAGAAAGACATTCTGTTAATGTAAGAAGTTTCACTGTAAAGTAGATCCAGTTCAGCGGTTAGCAAGTAACACAAAGAAAGACATTCTGTTAATGTAAGAAGTTTTACTGTAAAGGAGAACCAGTTCAGCGGTTAGCAAGTAACACAAAGAAAGACATTCTGTTAATGTAAGAAGTTTTACTGTAAAGGAGAACCAGTTCAGCGGTTAGCAAGTAACACAAAGAAAGACATTCTGCTAATTTAAGAAGTTTTACTGTAAAGAAAATTCAGCTCAGTGGTTAGCAAGGTACCCACAGGAAGACATTCTGTTAATGTAAGAAGTTTCAATGTAAAGGAGATCCAGTTCAGCTGTTAGCAAGGTACCCACAGAAAGACATTCTGCTAATTTAAGAAGTTTCACTGTAACAGGAGATCCAGTACAGCGGTTTAAAGGAACACACAGAAGGGCATTGTGTTGATTTTATATTAGGATAAAAATGAAGTGGACTAAAACAAAACAAAAAAAAACACTTGCATAAAAAAATAAAGTTTATACTACACATAATAGAGGTGGGCGTCTTCCCTTCCCAATTTGATAACTCCCAAGTAAGAACTCGCTAAGGGCCTGATCTTTTAGGTTTATATGTTAAAAATATCAAAGTATTTCCTTAAAGGAAACATTTTTTTACTGGCAAATGTATCCTCACTAAAGAAACATATGAAATGAAAAGAATAAGACTATTGAATATGATTTATAGCCTCAGCACGTCAGATACAAAGTAAATATACAAGTAGTAAAGCAACAAGGATAATACTGTCCAGTAGTACCACATTGCAACCTGTGACTATGGTTCAACACGTAGTGCATAAGACCTTAAAAATGGTCAATACTGCTACTATGTCAGATGCGTTACATAAATAATTAGACTATGGGGGATGCCTTGGCCCATAAACAGACTCAACTCATTTCCATGCACAGTTAGGGCTTCTCAGACAAAGGTCGTGCATTCAAACGATTTATTTTCTGTTATATGTTACTTAACTTAATATCCTTGGGTGTTAAAGTATCGCATCCTATTAAAAGCGGATGGTTTGTAGCACAGGTGCCAAATTAAAATTATTTTTTTGGTATGATGTACAAAGAGAACAACAAGTGATAAGAAAAACAGTATGTAAATGAAGCAACTAATTTGAATCTGGTTTGCTTGAATTGGTATGAAACCGAAAGTTTTCAATAGCTTGATGTCTTATAGCATACTAGTAGCTACTACATTAGATACCTCTAGGGACACTTGTGGTAGGGGGAAGAAGTCAAAACGACACAACCCCAATTTTTTATTTTAGTTTTTAAAAGAAAAAGGTTTTTAAAAATATTTCTTTGAGGGAGGTTAATTTTTTTTAGGTTCGATTCTCAAGAGTCGAGTGGTGGTACACTCCCCAAAAATTGTTTAAAAACCATGAGAAGCTACAATGTAAAGTAAAACCACAAAAACCATTGGATACAAACAGACAGATAGACACACATATCATGATTATTCTTGGTATAAAGTACTCTTAAAAATACTTTGAAAAAGATGCTGTGAGTATTGGTTTAAAAAATATGACGTAACAAAAAAAATTAGCCAATGAGAGTCCACTACGCATGCCGCCATTGGTCAATAACGGCCTCTCATTGGCTAATTTTTTTTGTTACGTCATACTTTTTAAACCAATACTCACAGCATCTTTGAAAAATATTGAATTTATCGTATAAAAAGAATGTAGCTATTTTCTTATTTTTTATGGTAATAATAGATGTCACTGCTTTTGGCCTACCTATATTCTAATGACGTCAGGCAATATCCTTTACCCCATAACTTTTTTAGGTGGTTTCTTTTCACTTTCCCTTTTTCTTTCCCTCCACTATGCAGTCAATAAAATAGGTAGGCCAACAGATGTGACATCTATCCCCATTTTCCTAGGGCACTAAACACAGATACTCCAAGTAATATTCTTCAGTTCCTCCAGATCCTCCAGGTCTCCAGAAAACGTTTAGTATAAATTGAGTAAAGCATAAGTACCTATTTTCAAAAGCTTATTTGAGTAAAATCTAACATACTGACAAAAATCTAAAAGATACAAGTTTCTCGAGTTTTAAAAGTTTAAATTCCACATTTTGTTACCCTTTATATAAATTTAAATTGTTTTAATTTGAAGAGTATTTTAAAGTTTGGAAAATAAATATGACTTACAATCTGTCTTTTCTCTTTAACCTGCTTTAAAGTTTTGTCAAAACTTGAGCCATATTTCTAAACTTTTCACAAAAGATGTGTTTTTTTAATTGGGAAAATTGAGCAAAGTAGCGAAGTCAAGTAGTTTTAAAACAGAGTCAGTTATGTAACACCTAAAGTTACTTAAAAATGTTTCAAACTGTATAAAAAATATAAAATGTATTTCATTTTATTGTAGTTTTTATATGACTAATTAAATTATTAACTTATTCGCCTCTATATGTGATGGGGGGGGGGGATGGGAAATGTTTTCATTGAATTTGTATGAAAGATTATGTACAAAGAAGTTTATTTAACAAATTAATTTTGTGTATATTTTGAATGAATACCTTTAGTAGAGGACAATGTAAGGAGTAAGACAAGAGACTGAGTGATTAGGATACTATAGATAATAGAGTATACAATATACATTTACATTAAAGGCAAGCTCATACAAGATTTTAAGTAGCTCCGCTTTGTATTTTAGCTAGGAATTATATCAATTTCATTTTAGTGAATTGAAAAAGTCAATACAAAAATTTTAAATTGATTTATCTCCATAAAAATGTCTATAAACTTTTTAATCAGGGCTCGGCCTGTTGCTGATTGCGGCTGAGGGTGGCGGCGGCTGAATTCAAATTTGATGGCTGATGCTGTTTTTTTGTTGTTTGCTACTTGTGAGTATTTCAGTATTTACAGCTTCTAAAAAGATGCTTCTTCAGGTGGCTGCGGCTGAATGAGGCTTCAGGTGGCTGAGGCTTTGAGTGTCTTATTAGTGTTTCCAGCAGCACAGCAGCAACTTCGGTAGATGCTCTATTGGTTACTTCCAATTTCAAAGTTGCAGTTGGACCGACGGACAAAAAAATCCGAATTATATAGTATCTATGCTACAAACAAAAAATTTTAATTTAAATAAGACAACAAAAATATGGCTTGGATTAATTAAAAACAAAAAGAAAATAGTTTCGAATAAGTTTTGTAAGTTTGTGCATATTTTTGTACAGTTTTTTTTAAAGTTTTCTTTCTTCAAATTTCTCCTTTGACTAAAATGTGTAACCCTCTAGTCTCTGCCCCACCTGACACCATATTTTATTTGTAGTATATATACCTCATTAATACCTCAATATGCCTTTATAATAGGTAGGTTCCAAGGCAATAATATTAAAGCTCTTGTAGAAAAGCAACCCTTTGGTTGCACGACCTTTGTCTGGAAGTCCTGACTGTGTATGCTAATGAGTTGCGCGTTTGGGCAAATAATGTAATATCCAAAATCTTACATTTGATGACGCATACCTAACTTAGCAGCAGTAATCAAATTTTAACATCTTTAACATCTCTTCAACGTCGAGAAGATACACTACGTACTTTCTTACAATCGCATGTATTGGCAACTTTAATAATATTTTGAATAGAGAAGATAGGTAAGCTGAGGAAGTATTGACCATTTCGTAAATCTCTTATTCTATCGTGTGTGCTAAGTCATGTGTACTACATCCCAGTTGTGATCAACAACTAAATTAATTCGAAAAAATATTTTTGTTAATTTTAGCAGATTTTTTCATGATTTTAGGGGGGATAGGGGCAATCCTTCGAAGTAAAGACGACTTGTTTTATCTGCCCCAAAATATTATTTTAGATTTATTTTGCTTGTTTGCTGTACCTTCTTCTTGACTATATCAAGGAATTAAAATGATGAATCTTTCTCATTTTGTTTCTTTGAATGCATATTGCCGAAAATTAAATACCTATTCTATATCTTAAAGAATCATAAGATGGGCAATAAATTGAGGGATAATTATCCCTTCTGTTGATTAAGCTACCGTTTAAAAGGATTTGACACTGCTAGTTTGTACAAACCAATCAATATTGAGGTCCAGTATAATTTACAGTCAAATGTCCCTTACTTTATTTTGGTGCACTGCCTATTAATAAAATTGTCCTTGTTAAACCAATGAATAGAGGTTAGGTAATTGAAAGTTAATCACTTGTAGGAAATTTGAAATTTTGGTTTTTGAATGTGTGTGTTTGTAATTTGAATGAATGTACCAGCTATGTTCATACATTACTCAGAAAAAACGCTGTCTGCCTAAAAAAAAACTGTGAAACTGCACTTTTTAGGAAAGCTCTGAGATTATCTTTGGAAGACATAAGGTTATTTTATTCTTAAAAGTCATTTATACTTTGTGTGTTACGAGTAATTATCGTAGCTTTGTTGTTATTATTTAAAATCCTGAGCACACCCCGCACCCCTCCCCTCCCACGCCCCCACATCCCACCACAAGTCGTGGCTTGTAAAGTTTTGTATTAGATTAATATAAAACTTCAACTTTCTCCGGATTTGCTCTTACAACTTTAATTAAACAACACATACACACCCACAAACACACACACACACACCCTTACATTTGAATAATAACATTTAATTTCCAATGTTAAAAAGAATTTGAATCATTTTATGAAGAAATAAGTTTATGTACTTCTAGTGATGCTTAATATGTTAACGTAGACTATAAGCAGTGCTGAATTTCAAGAAAACAATGGTGCTTTGTCTGAAACATTTTGTGGAAAACATGATTTTATCAGCTCCTATAAGAGACAGACAACTGAAACTTCTTGTCAGCATTTCCATTACATTGTGAGCATAATCAAGAATGAAACATCGGTCGGATTGCCTTTATGTAGCCTTTTTGCCCGTTTTTTTTACAACTGATTTTTGCATATCTAATTATATTTTAAAAATTTTAGTGGAAATAGTCTTATTTTTTTGCTAATAGTATCAAAAATAAATATTTAGCTTAGTAACCATCTACTCTTTATGTTTCTTTCAAACTTTCGTAATAGTTTATGCTACTTATGGATGTTGTCATCCATGTTTTATACTATTAAACTATTCCAATTTTTTTATTATTTCCTAAGATTAGGCATAATTTAATAAGTGGAATTTTCGTTCAGACAAGAACATATTTTGAATAATGCGTTGTTACTTTATATTTGTTAATTAATGTTCGTTTGATAAACTTTGCTTTTATGGATGTTTTAAGATAAATAATAGCATTTTTTATTCCTTCTTCCCCCTTTAAATTATAGTTTCTGAAATTGAATTATCTAGTAGATGTGAGATTTGTTTGTTTGTAAAAATTATATTGATATAGACGTCTAAACTTTCAACATTCTAATTCATTTATACTAACAAGGGTGATATCATCCATAAAAGCGAAGCTCTTTCAATCAGATAAGGGGATTTATGTGCCTTAACGGCAAATGAATTATTGTATTATGTAAATTTTATATATAATAAAATTGTAATCAGTTTAATATGTTTATTATGTGTTATTGGATCCATAAACGCAATTACAGTTTTAAAGGGGATGTCAAACATTAAAGCATGCAAAATACTCCCCTTCAACCCCCCCCCCCCCCTACACTTGATTTTATGGGCGGGTGATATTGAATTAAAAGTAAATATTTCAAGAGTGGACATTAGACCCAGGTATAAGGTATAACCAACAAGGGAAATAAATCTAAAATAATATTTGGGGGGAAAAGGGAGAGGTAGTCAATTTTACGATATGTTGCCCAACAACGACAGCAGAAAAACACGTTTAGGTTTCGTGATTTTTTCCGAATTTATTTCATTGTTGGTATAAGCTGGGTTATTACAAAGGAACTAGAATGTTAAATGGTGATGGATATTTGAGGGGAGGGATGGAGGTTTAGACGAACACACCTGAATTATGGAAAAGCTGCGCTCCTGCCAAGGATGAGTGTCTAATTCTATAATGGAGGGGTAAAACAATCTGAAATTAATTAGAAATTACATTTTTAAAACCTAAACATTTATTCCAAAGCAAGAGGGGAGTATTTTCTAAAGCGGGACTTTTCTAGACTTGTGAGTACGTATGTTATATCGATTTGAACCTCCCAGTAACAACTAGGTATAATCTGAAAATTAAGCATCTCGAAAATCATTAAAAGTCAATTTTAACATTTTTATTTCTAAGCTGTTTAAAGACAAACTTTTTTTTGGTAGCACAGCTAATTTGTAAGTTCAAATGTCAGTAAATTATGCTATTTGAGAATATGGATTTTCTTAGAAGATATTTATGATAGAAGACTGATATTTATTTTTTCCATTAACAAACTATATAAAACTATCTATATATCTTAAGTTGTAACTTTAGGATGATTTTCTAATTTTTTTTTCTCTAAATTTAATGTTATTTACGATGTTGTATTTGTATACTTTACTATTACAAATTTAAAAGTGAGCCTTATAAAATCTTTGTCTTTAAGTCTGACTTTGTCTGTACCAACAGATTTGGGAAACTGCTGAACCAATATAGATTTCCTTTGTGGTGTAGCTTCATCAAGACCCTGCAAAAGGTTTTTATCTACTTTTATTTGGTCGAGGTTTGGCTGTTAGTCTGCAGCTTTATTTCTTTTATCTCTTAATTTAAATTTCCTGTAGTGGCTTTGGTTCCAGCCGCATGGATTTTCATTTTTATTTATCCATTGTATTGAAAGGTTTCGTGATTTTATGTTATAAATTTTAATGTAAAATTCACCAAACCTTTCAAATAATTTTTCTGTAATTATTTCATTAACTTGAATTTTTTTTCATTCGTTCATAGTTTACGTCTTAAATAATGATCCTAAATTGAAATATTTGTAAAATATTTTGATTTCAACCTTTCATACAAATGAATTTTGATGTTCGTTTGCCTTAGCATAAAACTCTTTGGGCTATAACAATCATATTTTTTATTTTGTCATCCATGTTTTGAGCTAAAATTTATGACGTTCATTGTTATTTTGTTGACAAAGTGTTTTACCTATAGAAATAATTATAAAAGAATTTATAATTTCAATAAAATACTTTTATTCATAACTAGTGGCTACGCCTCTAGGAGCCTCTAGGGACCATTTATGTGGGAGAGGGAAAAATCGATCAACCCTTTTTCAATTTGAGATTTTTTGGGGGTAGTGGGGGAGTTTAATTTTCATTGGGAAGGATGAAGACACCCTTCCCCCAAAACCTTCCCATGACCTATAATTAGCTTCACTGTAAAGGAGAACCATATCGGCTCAGTAGTTAGCTAGATCGTTCGATACAGACAAAAAAGCTTACATAGGCTGATAATTTAGGATCAAGAATAAGAGAAAAGTAATTATTTAAGTTTAAATAATGAAAAATCCTTTAAATTCTTATCTTATTCGCAAGAAAATTAATTTTTAAGCGATAACTACACAAAATTTGAAGATGCAAAGCACGGTATAATACATATAATTATAAAATTACCTATAACCTTACTTTTTTATACCTGTAAGAAGCTTCAATGTAAAGGAGAACAATATTGGTTCAACAGTAAACGAGATCCTTCACTACAGAAAAAATAGCTTCGCCCCTAGCCTCCATGGGCTTTGCCCCAAGAGGTTTGATCAACCTATTTTTGTGTTATTTAGATTTTAAAAGAAAAAGTAAATTTTTTTTGGGGGGGGGGAGGGGGAGGTTATTCGACCACCTTTTTTAATTTGATTTTTAAAGAGAAAGAAAAAATTTGGGGGGGAGGGATTTTTATTTTTTTTTGGGGGGGGGGGGTGTTCCACCCTCCAAGAAAATGGCTTAAAACCATCACAGGACCAGTAGTTATATTCCCTAAAGAGTATATCTCAAGATTCAGACAGACAGACATCGTACTACTTTTTATTTTAGATGGTTATTACAAAATTTGTAATCTATAATTTTGTTTGTGTAATATTTAGCTGCTAATCTGAAATCTACTCAAGTATGATCAAGGACCTACAGTAGCAGGGAGCTAAAGGGATAAAACAATTGCCGATAAGATGATGCACATACCAATTGATGAAGCATAAATTAACCCCTTTTGTAGATTATAATTAGTGGTTGGAACTTTTAAACGCGCAAGTTAAGGGACCAACCAATCAAAAAGCAATTAATCTACCCTATTTTGTCAAGCCAACGAAAAGAAAACGTTGTTAAAAAACTGTTGGGACAAGTGTTATAAACAGCCCAATGTCACCTACTTCCCTCCAGAGCAAGGCAATGTGAATTAATAGAAAAAAATAAACATTGGATTAAAGTACAAAAAAATTTTAGACCCATTTTTAGCCTCACTATATGCTTCAAAAGCTCATGACAGATTTGTTTACAAGAATTTTTAACCCTTACAAATCGGGCTCCATTCCCACCTTAATAGATTGGGAGGGGGGGGGGGGGGCTAAAACTAGAGGGTTAAGTTACAAGCACAAAGAAAATGATCTAAAATACAGCTATAGCATAAAGGATGCAGCTGCAAACATAGCATTTATCGGATAGGTTTAGCTTATCTGTCCTCTGTATTCCTGACTTAGAATTTGTTTATCATGTTTGCCAAATATCAGATTTATATTCATAAGAGGGTGGAATACCCCCCCCCCCCCCCCCCCAACCTCATTTAAACAACCGCCTCTCAGAAAATAATCGAATTTTTAGTAAATCATTTCATTTAATTGAAGTATAGAAAATATTTATGAAATTACTTTTATTTAGAAAAGAAAAGTATAAATTATTAGCGCAGCTGCTGTTTACCTAGGCTTTGTATTTACGTCCGTCCGTATGTCATTACGGCTGTCATATCGCATATATTTAATTTTTACTATTAGGCCAAATCCTATAAAATTTCGGATCTACTGCAGTTCACGGTAAAATATTGCTGGTAACAAATATTGCCAAAAATCTATGAATTTTAAAGGCTGCTAGCTGCCAAACGGCTGAACGTACAGATCATGCCCGCACACTGTTTTAAGCGGCATAAGAAGGCCTAACATAATCTGGAATAGCCATAAATCAATAATGCATAATTATCTCGAAGTACAGAGAAATGCGCGAAAAAGACCTATTTTACGCTCTTTTTCTTCAGTAAAGCTTTCCTTGTGCATCATTGGATCTTGGCTATTTCAGATTATTTGTAGGCCTTCTAAGTTCTTATGCCGATTAAAATGGTGTGCGGGTATAATCTGTACGTTCAGCCGTTTGGCAGCTACCAGCCTTTAAAATTCATAGATTTTGGCAATATTCGTTACCAGCAATATTTTACCGTGAACTGCAGTAGATCCAAAATTTCTTAGCTTAAGACTTAAATATTCTCATATTTCTATGTAAGGATAATCAAACCGAACTTCTATGTTAATCTGAGACATTTTATAGATTTAGCAAATAATATTTTTAAAAGCGAAGCTTTTCTATAATTAGGGTAGGTCAGTCCGTACGTCCGTCCGCCAAACACAGATATTTTTTTCCCGTTAATTTAGGCAAGTTAGAATTGTCCTATCGATTTCAAACTTTGAATGGTGATTCCTTTAGTAGTTAGGTACTTATCCCTTTAGATCTCTGAGATAAATGAGAGGTATTTTAGAAAGGGGTACAACGAACTTTTCTTTTTATAATTCTATTGAATTATGGCATTTTTGAACCATATTGCCAAGGAAGAATAGAATGATAGAACAGCAATCTTATACAAAATTGAATCATATTACCATAGAATACAAATATAGAACAACCTATTCACATAGGTTCACATGTTAAACCAAAGATGTGTGACCTCAAATATGCTTTGAAAGGATGCAATATAATTCATTTTGAGTTGACCCTTAAAGGCCGGGCCTCTTTCAGAATTTCTATCGGTGGGTTGCAGGCTATAAAAGAGTTAATTTTAATGACATATTTTTTAAGTTGTTTTAATCCATGTAACTCATTGAATGCTAGAAATATATTCCGCTTAATCAAAAAGATGCCTCATTATTCCTCAATGTAGTAATTTTCTGTGTAATCTATTTAATGCAAGAATTATATCTCATATAAAAAGTTAATAAAAAGTTATCTAATTACTCCTCTAAATAATAGTATTCTATGTAAACCATTGAATATTGGGGATATATATTTTTCTCATCTAAACTGTCTGGTCCTGATATTCATTTACTAGCAAGGATAAAGGTTTGGCAAAAATCAAAATCCAATGGTTTTAGACAATTAATTCATTTCATATCACAGGAAGTCCTGTAAAAGAAGCATAAGTTTAATATTAACAGTAGCCGTTTTAAGGAGACCTGCAGGATCATACCTGGAACATAAAATTAGCTTTGAATTTATAGTTGTACTAACCTTACTCGCGGAATTTGTGTAAATATTACACTGAGTGCTTGCTGTCGGGCAGGTTTCAAGTTCGAATCTGAACCACAACGTGTCATAGTAGAGACGCTAAAAATGGTACCTACTGCTGCTAATATTATAATAGTGATATTTGGGAATTTCTTGGCCCGTAAATAGGTGCAACTCATTACCATACACAGTTAAGACTTTTATACAAAGGTCGTGCAATCAAAGTATCCGTTGCCTGTTGTAAGTTACTTTACCTAACATTCTATAGTGGTTGCTAAAGTATTGTATCCAACTACAAGCAGACTTTTAATACGCCTAAAAATCTCACGATTATAAATTATTTTTTTTTGCTGCGCTTGTTAAGGACATAATTGTCCTTGTTTCTTATTGTAAAATGAATATATAGCAGTTATCTTTTATTCATGGTAATACAAACACAAACAGACAAATACAGTGTGGTTAGATTTTTCAGAACAAAAATCCTTTCAGTTTACAATTGTATTTGCTACACGAAAGAAATATATTTTCCTTAGCAATTAAATAAAACACTAGAAATACTGAAAATGAATGTGTTGATAAGAAGGAGGACAAACCTCTTCATCACTTTATAATAGGACAAGTAGCTAATCTAGATAATTTATCACCACATAAGCAGACGGGTAATCTTATAACATTTTATGATTATATAACATTCCTAGGACATCGTTAAGATCTAACTTAATGGAAATTACAACCCGTATTTAAATATTTCAAACCTCTACTTTTACATGCAAGTTTTACACTGCCTAAGGATGGAATATATCATGAGGTCTATACCATAATGAAAAAGTATGTATTGTATTGTATTACATAATATTTTTTAACAAGTAATAAAATAAAACTAGGTTTGTTATCCTGGGCCTTTGTTCCCTTGTGGATAATAAAGCTAGCATTAATCTCTTGATTTTTAATTTTCCCATCCGCGAATAACTGCTTATAATACGATGCAAAACTAGCTATTATCGAAATGGAATTAGGAAAACAGTAAAAGTGTCGAACTATGACGTCAGAAAAAAATAACAATTAACCAATGAGAGGCCGTTATATATTTTACCACAGTGAATACTGGCTTCTTATTGGTTAATAATTAATTTTTTCTGACGTCATATTTCGACACTTGACTGTTTTCTGGAATTAGTACAATAACAAACTATTATATTAAACACACTGTATAAATACATCCACTCTCAAAATAAACATAAATGTGAAAAAGGTAAATAAGAATGTCTGCTGCAAGCTGGCTGAAAAATACGGGAAGGAAGAAAAAACATCAATTTAAAGGCAGGACATTTTCTTCCCATTGCTAGAATCTTTACAATTAAGTAGATGAGTGGAAAAAAAATACAAAATGAAGGATGTCTATCTGTTCTTCCGTTTGTTCGTTTGTCCTTTAAGATCTCAATAACCAATGAACTGATTAGGTTGTGCTTTTCAGAGAATATGGTTACTAGTCTTGTAGTGGTTTTAGGATACTTTCCTGGATATTACTAAATCAATAATTGTCTCTGTTAGTTTGGTTATGATTCAAATTAAATATATGATTTCTTGGCTACCATTATGCATTAGTAAATATTTGTAAACATCCAATCTGATAATGCTTGATTCACTTTTACATGAGAATATCAAAGATGGTTATTTTAAGTAATTGCAATATAATGAATTAAATATATATAGTTTATCTCTTTAGCAAAGATTAAAAATAAAAAATAAATTTTATTATTTCAAAACGTAAAAATGTACTAATTTCATCTAACTTAACTTTAACAAAATTTGGAATTTTCTCTTCGAATTTTCAAATTATACAACAAGATTATCTTTTGAAAAGGTATTATGTAATTTTTTAGAGAATCTATAAAGAATTTAAAAATTTATTTTGATTAATTCTAAACTGAATATATATCTACTGGCGGTAACGCCCCTATAGGCCTTTAGTTGTACTTGAGGGAAGGGTTGATTCGACCCTCCACATTGCAGTTCTAAAAAGAAAAAAGTATAAAGGAACTTTTTGGTGAGAATATTTTTTTCCAAGGGCAAAAAGGTTGGAGTTATGTAGCATCCCCCATAACCGTTCAAAGATATCCCTTGACCTATTAGAAAGAACAATATCGGTCCCTAGAAATCCTGCTACTTTTATACATAGGTGGTTTAATTGTATTAATAGCTTAAATAAGATGTCAAATGTTGGATGGGGATGTCGAAATTCATGATTAACATTTTTATACAACACTTTTGGTAAAATAACTGAAAATTTAAATTTTAAACGTTGTAACTCTTCAGGGCTCTTCTAATCGCTACATCACATAATCTTAATCAAGCGTAAAACTATTTTATTTTTTAACTTTAGGCTGAAGTTATATTGCAATTTTCGTCATACAAGGGCAAATATTTATAAATATTTTTTGTATTTTAAGTTTTGTAAAAATGGATTTTATTTTTGCATATATTTATAAATAGTTAGGCAGTAGTAGGTTATAAAAATGGGGAATTAATGTGAAATACTATTTACTAAAACAGAATAATAGAAAATAGTATACGGCTGTTTAGCGAATTGTTTGTTTGAAGAATATTTGAAAGTACTGTATGTTTTTAAAAGTATTAAAACTACTCTATGATTATGATCAACTTTGACTGACTATCCGTCAGTTTCTAATGCTATGGGGGATATGTGAGCTTCGCTTCTGCAATTAAGAATAGACTGTTTATTTTTAAAAGCGAAGCTTTTCTATAATTAGGGTCGGTCCGTCCGTACGTCCGTACGTCCGTCCGTACGTCCGTAACGGATAGCTTTTTCCGTTAATTTAGGCATGTTAGAATTGTCCTATCGATTTCAAATTTTGCATGGTGATTCCTTTAGTAATTAGGTACGATTTAGAAAGCGTAGCAACTCTATAATCATTACCAAAATGTCCGTACGTCCATTTTAAACATGTTGATTTTTTTACTTTTTTAACAACAAATTTTTATGTGATCTAATCATCGGATTGATCTGATTTTTGGTATATTGATTCCTGGGACAACAAAGTATAATGTATTAAGCGAAGCAACTCTATAATCAAGTCCTAAAAATGTAAGTATGTCCATAAAAATTTTCCTGTATCAAGCAGTTTTTCAACAAATTTACTTACAATTTTGCTTTGACTCTTATGAATTTATATTATGATAATTAAGTTCTAACACTATACAAGTGTTAATGTCCGTTTGTCGTACCGTTTCAGTGCTTCGCTTTTATGGATGTTGTCATCCTTGTTTAAGGTACTTATTTCTATATATACTTATTTATACAACATATTTGTATAATGGCAATGTGATTTTTGTTATCCTTCTTTCTCGATTCTTTTTCCATCTCTTTTTGTTTTTGATGTAAAATTCTTTCTGTCCCTTTGCTAACTTTTTTACTTTTTTTTATGGATGTTTTCATCGTCTTTTTATTCTAGTTGTAAAATTAGAAAATAATCACATTTTGCTCAGTAAAAATCCGTTGAGAATTTCTTAGTTACTAATAAAGGAAAAGTAAATTAGGGTATTGTATACATAAGATACTCTAACATTGATTTTTATATGATTAAGGGATAGAATACTTAGATAAAACAGTAAAATTTGTATCTTTAAAAAACTGCATTCTACTCATCTCCCTATCTACTGTTTAAGCAAAAACAAGGTAGAATACGTTAAATGGTAGCATAGCTTTGTGAAACATTAAACTAAACACTTGGGCTAACATATAAAGAAAGAAGGATAAGGAGAGACAGAGAAAGGAAAGGTAACTAGGGAAAAAGAGATAAAATCATGGACAGTAATGATATACCGTTTCTCGAAGTCGTACGCGGCCATACGAAGTGTTGGAAGGGTGACACAAATTTCAGATTTCAGTTTTCACGGTTTGATTTACTTATTTTCTGGATAAGGTATGATTGACTTATCTTCTGTATAAGATAAAACCAATGCTTGTAAGATTAACTAATTCGATATTATATAAAGATGTCGCGAAAACTGACATCTGAAATTTGCGTCACCCCTCCAACCGCATAAAACATTTTATTTCTGTCTGTCGGATAAAATTAAAAAGTGAAACGGTACAACAAACAAAATATCGGACACTTTCACTTTTTTTTAGCAGCATCGCTTCTTGAAAGAAAATCTCCGCTTGCATGGATTAACTTAAATCCTTTCTTTCCTATTTTTCTCTTTGTCACTGTGTTAGTTATAACTCTATAATTTTTTCTGTTGAAACAAATATAAGAACAAGGATGATCACATTAGACAAAGCCAATCTCAACAAAAGACTTTTTAAAATACTAACGACCGTGGCTCTAGACTCTATGTAAGGTTAGACAGTAAATCATCATTAAACCCTTGAGTAGATATTTTAACGGACAAACAAAACGAAAACAGCATTTTTTAAAACAAGCCTTGATGAAATTGCATAAAGCTTACATGGTATGTCTTGCAAAGACATTGGCAATAAATTAATGTTCAGTATATTCCCAAAATGATAATAATCATGATTACCCATTCTGTAGATTAATAAAAGATAATATTGGTAAAAATGTTTGAACACTGCTACTTGCAGCAGACCATCAAGAATTTAAAAGTTTTCAAGCCAACAGATAACATAAATGTTTATAATTTTGAGTCCTATCACCCCATCCTAACTACATTTTAATGTTACAAGAACCTTCATAGAATATAAAAAAAAAATTAACCCTAACATTTAATAGTCTTTATTTTTTTATTACGAGCGAAGGTTATTATTTTTTTCATTAATTACAGGTAGTTTAACTAAATCCTTATATTTCTCAAAAAATCTTGAGTAACATCTCATTATGAAGCAATCTATTTTAATTTGAATGTAAAATCTAGAGACAACAAGGATGACAACATCAATAGATAACTGAGACACTAATGAAAAAATCAACTGTCAAGTGGTCATATAAGAGAAAGCAAGAATATGTGATTACTATACAAAAGAAAATCGCAAAACCTTTTAAAAAATCCATATTTTTGTCTTTCGTAGCATGATCAAAAGAACGATGGACCAAAACCGCTGTAAAACAAATTCTTTTTGGTAATTGATATCTACAATAAAAATCAGCAGTAATTTCTCCCGTAGCGGTACAGACGGACAGCAAAGTTACTTATAGAGTAACTTCTCTTATTTAAACCTCTAGAAGAAGAATATTCAAATTAAAATGTAGAAAATGACACTGTGTGTTTCCAGCAAAAAGAAGAATATACATTCAAAACCGATGAATATCAGGTGGATTAGAACCGGTTCTCATCCATACGAAAAACATATGTCTAGCATCGTAGTATATCCAGTTTTCTACGAGTATAAAAATGTACAATTATAGGATTAAAACAATTGTTTTAGCCCCGAGATGCTGAAGGCATGGGCTAAAGAACTGGTTTAATCTTATGATTGCACATTTTTGTATTTGCGGAAAGCTGTTTATAATACGATGTGAAAAATAACTATTAAAAACCTTTGTAAATGTAACAGAATTTGTGTCTGTCTATGTGCTTTTACTGATAAATCTGCTGAAAAAACGCCAATAAAACTGCTTGGGAAAATGTATACCACTTTTGTGGAGGGTACTTCAACCCTCCTGGATAAATCACCAATATCGAAATCTTTTTAAACTAAAATTTAAGAGTAAAGGTCGGATTCTGACCTCTCCTCATTCTAGTGCCCCATGATAGAAAGCAATCTATTATACTGTTGAGTACTGTACTGTAATATTTTTATAGTAAAAAATATTTGTTTTGTATGGTAACCCAAAATGCTTATTCACGCTGTTTGCTGGCTAAAAGGAATCATTATTATTTTTAAAAATTAATGTTAAGGTTACAGGTTATATAAGGCTTTATAAGTGTATTTGTTGCGCTAATTTAATCATAGCTGCACTTGTTTTTTTTATTAAACAAAAATAACATAGATTAAAACCTCCAATAGTAGCAGAGCACATTAAATCCTGGTTCGAGACAAACGAACAAAGTGAATTGTTGAGAAAATGATCAGTGGTCATAAACAAGAGAGAAAGACAAAGAAATAAGAAATGATAGAAAATCACAAAACCTCTTCTAACATTTATTTTTATGGCTTTTATAGTATGACCGATAGACCGACCTGCAAAGTAAGTTGTATAAAGGATTTACTTTTGAAGAGGAAACTTAACGCAAAGATCTATCTTTATTAGCAGATGAGAAAATCACATTCCCAATAGCGTTACAAACTGACGGACGACCAGAAAAAAAATAGCAATAAAGAAGCTTTGCTACTATTTAGTTAAGATATTGAAATTACTTTCTTTGTAACTAGCGGTTACGCCCCTAGAGGCCTCTAGTGGCACTTGAAATGTTTTTTTTATATTTAAAATATGTCTATATTGCGTTTGATGTTTGATGTAAAAAAAATTTCTAGGGGCGATTTATTTTGGGAGGGTGGTGGTATCCTCCCCCAAAATAGTTATAAACTTTCCCCGGACCTATGAGAAGCTAACCTGTTAAGGAGAACCCGATCGGTTCAGCGGTTAGCGAGATCTTTCGGTACAGACACACAAACACACAGACAAACATCCTGTTACTTTAGTATAAGGATTATTATAAATTATCAAAACTTGAATTTCCAAAACATTTATTGTTCTCTAACTGCGTGCTATATTGTTCATTTATCTTGAATTGTACGAGATTTTAATGAAAAATTCTTCAACTTTCCCACATTAAATGATAAAGTTTTGCTTTTTTCGTCACCATTTTCTATTTATTTCGTTATTTTTGCATAGTTTTAAAGCTCATCAACCCTTTATTGAGAGCGTAGCTACTCTATAGCTAGGATATATCAGACGTCATTGCGTCTAAATATCAGTTTAATTTAGTTACTACATAAAACGAATCATCATAAACGAGCTAAATTTGTACCGACAAAAGAAGGCCTACAAATATTCTGGAAAAGTCATTACAACTATCGATAATACGTCAAGCGCATATACTTGCGGACCGTCAACAGACGAACAGACATATAAAAAATGAATGAGAAGCTGCGCTACTAAAACCTTAGCCTAGAATATTATTTTATGATGTCTGCCAGGGGTATTCAAATAAATACCGTTTATGCTTCAAAATGGGTGTTTATATATTTTTAAGAATTTATTTTAACTAAATTTAAATGAAAATTGCATTTATTTACGGTGGAGGCAGCTGTCAAAGCAGACAATTGTCATAGCTGCTGCCGCCGCCGATGGTCTAAAGTAATTAAAAGAAAACTTTTACAAAATTTTACCTTAATTGAAAATTGTAAGTCACCAAGTAAAAAGGTGGAGTCACTGTAGCCTTTCCAAAGATTCCTGGAGATCTGGAGGATCATATCTACAGATTTATACTTTTTTTATAAGTTGCAGTTTTCAGAGACCACCCTAAAACAGCAGTCAGAAAAATACGCATATAAAAGACATAAATCTACTAAATGTTATCATAGTGTATTTATGAAAACAGTCACTCTATAATTTGTTTGTTTGTTTACGGCTATACGTCCGAACAATTACTTAAAAATCTAACAAGGATGCCAATTTTGATAATTAGCGAAGCACAAAAAGTCATGTATAGACAAATGAACAAGGATGCAGATGATGTTTAATTAAGAATAAATTCATTTTAAAAATGTCACGAAACCTTTCACATGTACTTTAATATTTAATTAATATTATGGCATGCCTGACAGATTGACGGACCAAGAAAATTATATATTGGATGCTTTACAAACAAATTCAGTCTATTTTTAACAGTATTTTTCTTTAACGTTACGGACTGACGGACGAACAGACAAAGTGAATTATGGAGCAACTTCGACTCAAAATATAGACTGCCTGAAGTTTAAGTAATTATCTAAGAAAGTCGACTTATTGAAAACATTAAACTATGATACTTTACTCAAAAAACCTTTGTACATATTTTAATCGAAGACGTTGTTGATATTTTATTCCTTTGCTTTTCATGAACCTGATTGTCCTTGTTTGTTGTTGTAAACAGTATTTCATGAATCATAATAAATACACAGTTTTTTCGTAAGCTGTTTGAGAATTCACTAAAAACATGGAATATTATATAAGAACAAATACAAAGCTTCCCTGAAAATTCGTTGCTTTGTCTTAATTAAGATAGCTGAACATTCCTAAAAACTTATAAAAAGCATAATAATTAGTAAATATATTTAAAGATCTAATACAAACAGTACTTAGTACATAAGGAAAAAAAACATAGATTTGGGACAAAACTTATTTAGCTAATTCAATTCGAATAAAAGATTCACATTTAAGACTTTTTTCGACAAATTTAATTAAGAACTTTTTAAAATAAGCTTGGAGAAGAGGGGTGTAGTGGGGTATTAATATTTACCATAAAATTTAAATTTTACCACTTTTCTACCCCCCTCTTGAAGTACATAACCCTGAAGAAAAATATCCTTGTGAACGTCACTTCTTCTTATTATAAACAAGGATGACAACATCCATAAAAGCGAAGCTCTGAAACGATATGACAGACGAACATTAACTTTTGTTGAGTGTCAGAACTGAATATACAAAATATGAAAATATAAGGTTTGACAAAATTAAACGTAAATTTGTTGCAAAACTTCTTAAATACAGAATTCTGTTTAAGGACATACTGACATTTTAATACTTGATTATAAAGATGCTTCGCTCATAATATTGTACCTTGTTGTAATAGGAATCAGTAATCAAAAAATCAGACTAATCGGATGATTTTATCACATAAAAATTTTTATTAAAAAAGTAAAAAAAATCAACATGTTTAAAATGGACATACGGACATTCTGGTAACGATTATAGAGTTGCTACGCTTTCTAAATCGCACCTAACTTCTACAGGAATTACCATGCAAAGTTTGAAATCGATAGGACAATTCTAACATGCCTAAATTAACGAATAAAAGCTAACTATCTCGGACGGACGTACGGACCGACCCTAATTATAGAAAAGCTTCGCTTTTTAAAACTATCTCTAGCTAGCAAATACTTTACTAAAGTCAAACTGTTGCAAATTACATACAATTTTAAAAGTAGCTGGTTAAATGGTGTATGTCTAATGCATGAAATATTCGTGGGAAATATTGTTCTTGTTAAAAGCGGTAATGAGGTTAAATCCGTCTGTCCGTCCGTAACGGATAGCCCTTATCGTTAATATAGGAATATAATTATTCTTTCTATTTCCAACTTGGATAGTGATTCCCGTTGTATTTAAATGCAATTTAGAATGTCCGTACATCCGCTAAAAATATGTACGGACAATATTATAAGCAAAGCATCTCTAAAATTAAGTCTTAAAATGTAAGTATATCCATAAAAAGTATCCTGTGTTTAAGCAGTTTAAAGACAAAATTAATTACAATTTAGTTTGGACTCGTTTAATTTATTCTTATTTGGCTCTGATACTGTACAAATTTGATTATGTTAATTTTTGTTTATCCTATCGTTTCAGAGCTTCGCTTTTAAAAATGTTGCCATCCTTATACTGTTAAAATTTAGAAGAACTTTATTTATTTACCTAATAATTATTTTCATATAAATAGTATGTAACAACTAATTAGACGATTTTCTGAAACTAATTAGCATATTTTTTTCTATATTTTCATAATATGATTTAAACAAGGATAGCAAACTTGTTAACAGCAATGCTTATATTTAACAAAATACGAATTTAAAGCTTACCCTGTTGTAATAATAGCCTATATAATAGCAATTTTATCTTAACCCCTCACGGTCGGGCCCCTTACCGCACCTCAATCAGTCGGGTGGGGGGGGGGGGGGGGCGTTCAACGCCCTCCCCATGTTATCTCAGTTCCTATTAGAGCTAGAGGGCTAAATTTTTTTGTGCAAGTCCCCTGTGTTATGATGAATTTCCGACCTCAAGTGTGTCAAAGTCAATTTTTGCTTCCTTCACCCTTTTATTTAACAACCTTTGTTTTTAGGTCCTTTTTTACTTTTTAAAATTTCAAACGGCTGTAATTTTTTTATTTTTGAAGCTATAAGAAAACTTTGCAGAAAATGTTTATCTTTATGTAAATTTTATATTTGATATAGATTTTAGCGGCCGCAGCTGTACTTAGCAGCTGCCAGCCGCCGCAGTCGGCGGTCGGCGGGAAAAGGGCGGCGGATCTTTATGAAATTTTAATATCTTATGTAGACATGTAAGAAAAGCTTAAGTTTAAAATTTGAAGTCTCTAAGTCAAAAATTGCGGCCACAGGAGCCTTTTAAAGATTTCTGGAGACCTGGAGGATCAGGACCTGGAGGATCATACCTGGAACCTGAAATTGACTTGAACACCTGTATTTAATATGAGGATGTACTACTAGGGGATATTTTAGTATTTTGGTAAGATAAAATGCTTTGTTTAAGTCAAAAAAATATTTTAACTCTTTATGACCCTGCCAGGTTTGCTGGCATCCTTGCCCGCCAGGATGGAGATATTCAAAAAATTCCAACTCTCAGTTATGTGTCATACCCACACTTAAAAAGTCAAGCAGTTTGGGCTCTTTATCTTTCACACAGAGAAAATGAGATAGAAAAAAACGGATGGGGGGGCGTTCAACGCCCCCCCCCCCCCCCCCCGACCGTTAAGGGTTAAATTTCATAATTCAAATATATTAAGATTTATTTAAGCTGATTCAATCAATCAATCAGCGTTCGGAAAAGCAATGCTATTAAATACTTTTGTTTGACTAATTTTTATTGACTCATATTTTTTTAAAAATCTTACATTTGTTATACGTCCGCTGTTATGATGGCATTATACCAACAGACTCTAGTTATACAGAAGCTGAGATATTAAGCGGATGGGATTGAAAGAGAAAGAGAGAGAGAGAGAGAGAGAGAGAGAGAGAGAGAGAGAGAGAGAGAGAGAGAGAGAGAGAGAGAGAGAGAGAGAGAGAGAGAGAGAGAGAGAGAGAAAGAGAGAGAGAGGGGGGTGAGGATAAAAAGAAAATATAGAAAGATAGAGTGAGAGCAAGAGAGAAAGTTTAAGGTATAGTCATTTATTCTGGCAGGCAAGGCCCATACCTCCAAATCTACGGTGTTTTCACAAAATCATAATTTATAAATTTATCTTTAGTGACAATACTCCACAAGTCATAATATCTATAATACAAAGTAGAATGATGACTGTCAGTTAGTCCGTGCATCTTAAGCTTAAGATCTCGGTAACCGTTGAACCGATTGGGTTCTTCGGGGAATATACCTACTAGTCCTGTGGTGGTTTAGGAGTATTTTCTTGGAGTGGGGTGGGGTGGGGAGTGGGTACAACCGCAAGTATCATTTAATATATTAAATGGAAAGTAAAATTTACCTTGTACTTTATAGACACAAAGAAGTGTTTAACCAACTAAAAGCTTAACAATATTACAAACATATAATTTATTGCGTATTCGTAATTAAAGTCCCTCAACATATTATGATGGCATACGATAGAATAACCAATGAAAGGCCAGCATAAATTTTGCCATTGTCAATTACAGTGTATACTGGTCTCTCATTGGCTATTCTATCGTATGACGTCATAATCTGTTGAGAGACTTTAATCATCTTCATTCGTAGTGGTTAAATAATCATCCTATTATAATAACTCACTGTCTCCTTCTTGACCCGGTAAACACATTATTATCTGAAAACTGAAAATAATTGCTAAAATCGAAATATATCTTCATGTCTTAGAATAGTAATTTTTTTTAAAATAGGTAGTAAAACATACTAACTTTAAAATACTGAAAACTTATAAAGAGATTTTGAATAAATTAGACAGTTCTTACAAGCCCAAATTTAACTAAACGCTGGAATGTTAGGCCCTGCAAACACACACTATACACAGAAAAACCTCGCTTTAAATAATTAACAAAAAATCTGTGATATTTCAAAAACACATACTTATGTGTAAACCTCGGGATAGATAAAATTCTTTTGACGGCCTTTTGTGGAATAAACCTCCGGTAAATTCAACATTTTACTCCGAAGGGAGAAAGGGAAACGACTCAGAAAAGGGTTACACAAACCATTCGGGAATGGATTAAAAGGATGGGGTTATTGTTAAAAGGGAAGGTAAAGGGGTTTGCAATAGTGTTTTAGGATTTATTTTATCAGTTATTTGCGAAATTTTGAATACTGGCTGTAGGTGTGATTTATGGATTTTCAAAGGAGGAGTGACGTCATTCAAAATATAATGTAATTTTTTTAATTGTGTGTTTGTTTTTATGACTTAGTGAGAAAGTGAGAAAAATATTTTTTTTCAATTGTTACTTTTGATGAAAAAAAATTGGTTTATCTATATATACGTACCAATGGGTATTGTTATCTATTGAAAAGTTACTTAATTTTATCTCATTAAATGTGTATTTAATGTATTAACTAACTATTGACTAACTTTATGTCGAATTGGAACTGATGTATTAGTCAGTTCGTTCATCCAGTATGAAAGGAGGAAATAAGGTAAAGGTGGTTGAAGGGGGGGGGGTCGTTCTTTTAGCCTGCTGCGTTTTTTTTACAATATTAGAGAATATGAAAATCTGGTGTAAGATCCAATGATTATAAATGCATTGTGTCAGTAAGCCCACTTTTATTTAATTCCATGTAGTAAACATAAAATTATTATAACAGCATGTCCACAAAATGTATACATAATAGAAGAGGCGTGTAGTAGAGAGTGTAAGGGGGATAACCCCCCCCCCCCCCCTGGTTAAACGCTGTGCATACTAATGTTTAAAATTATGTGTAGTTTTTTTTTGTTATACATTTATGTGCAAGTAGGTATACCTATCTACCCCAACCCCAATATTTTTTTTAAAAATTAAATATACGGAAGGAGATGCTTTGTATTCTTATCCCCCAGCAGGGGGTCCAAATCGCCTGGAGCCTATGTATGCGGTGCCGTAATCTTATGGGGTTACCCAGTATCCAATATAAACAAATCTAAAGTAATAGACAATCACAGGAAAAACAACCCCTTTTCCTATGTTTAATTTATTTTAAAAAGGGGAGGGGGTGTTCTTTGCTCGACAGGGCACTCTGAGGGAAGCATCCGATATTTTTTTTCTTGAGGTCAGACTATACAACACTGAAAGGTAAGGTTCAAACAAAGATGATACATCCATAAGAGCGAATCTCAACAAATTATATGTTCAATAATTCAAATTATACAATGATAATTCCATAAATATTGATTCCAAAATTACGCAATTACAGGAAACTTAACATTTAACAAAATTATACTTTTACTACTTAGAAAATAGATTGTACCATTATGTCAAATCATTCAAATCAAGTGAAAAGGATAATAATATCATGGAAGCAAGTAAAATTGTCTCGTAAATAAGAGGACAATTTTAAAACTGAGTGACGTCATGTTTAAATCTTTTTTAACAATAAAAATTAATAAAATGGACATACCTACTTTCTAGTAATGGTTATAGAGTATCTAGCTTTCAAATTATACATTTTTACAGGAACCGTCATGCCAACTTAAAAAAAAATTTCAAATGAATTATCATAGCTGCCCTACTTATGAACATAAAAATAACCATGTTTGTTGTTGTTTAATATAAATGTTGTTCTTTTATGATACACCTGAAATATTAAGCTGTTAAAATAATAGCTTCATACACTAAGCAATAAAGGTTTTTAAAGAAACTTGAATTTAATTTTTATATAGGTATATATCTTAATTCTAGAAAAAATAACAGAAAACGAAGTAGTGGGCTTCGTCGTATTTTCGAAGTAGCTTTTGATAGGTGATTTTATGTTTGATTAATGTTAATGATAGCCCCGCAAGGTTAGAAAATAGGCCCCGTAGGGTTGGAGCCCACCGCAAGGTATAGAAATAGTAGTAAAGCTACTGTGAAAATAGACCAAACCCACAACTTCGTTTTCTTTCCATGACCCAAAAAAGGCGTTAAAACCAAGACTCGAAGCAGCTTAAAGTGCCTTATAAAAATGACGTAATACAATACAAATTACCAATGATAGGACAGTATACGTTTTACCATTGGTCAGTTGTTTTGTATGAGGTCATATCATTATGCTCAGATGTTTTCCAACTGCTTTTTTCTTCTTACATCTAGTCTAGGAAATCAAATAAATATCAAGGTTAAATCCTTTTCATGAGGTAATAGGGAAGGTGCCTAAATTTATATTTTATTAAAGGTAAAAATTTACCTATTTTATATAAGTCCTAAAAAGCAATATATTCTATACCTGCAATTTTATCGTTCAATTTAGCAATCTTTATGCCTTACTACACGCTCTAAATATATTAATCATATCTCATTTTACAATGCTTTCAACTAAAATACTCATTTTTCATAAAAACATAAACAGAAATTAAATAGTAATTTTGTTAAACTTTACATTTTCTTTAAATTTATTTCATAAATAAATTTTATAAAAGGGTGAACACGTCCAAAAGTATGAAAATATTATAAAGAGGGCTTCTGAGACCTTAAGCTTTACTAACATATCTTCATAACATATTAAAATTTCATGATAACCCATCGTCATTTTCACGCCGACTGCGGCGGCTGGCAACTACCAATTACAGATGCCGCCGCCAAAATTTATGTTTTAAGATTTGAAATACAACATTTTCGTAAAAATAAACATTTTCTGAAAAAAATGTTCTTCTAGCTTCAAACCCAAGAAAATGACAGCCGTTTAAAAGGGTGAAGGGAGCAAAATATTACTTTGACTGACTTATAGTTGGAAATGCTTTATCAAAGAGATGACATGCACAATTTTTAGCCCTCTAGCTTTAATATGAGCTGATATGTTAAGGGAGGGGGGCATATTCCGTATTTTTAATTAGCTTATTTTTTATTTGTATTAAAAACAAAACTTTTTTTCAAATTCAGTATAGTTTAGGCTTTCTTTGCATCATATCTGATTATTCTTTGTATAGCTAATACCTTACTTATTCTAATAGCAAAACTTAGATTTTATAGCAATGTACAAAAACTATTTGTATTGTGGTAAGCCGAACGTTTCAGCTCACAGGGTTGCGAGTTCGAATCCAACGAGCCTTAGCCTTGAATTATTCTACCAAAACAAACTAGCAGGATTTAGTCATACAGAAATTATATATTTAACTGAATAATATTTACAATGAATGTTTACTATTTATATACAACAGATTATAACAATGGTTAGGTTTGAAGGGGGTGTGGGGCACAAGGGCTTAGCCCCACGGTGGTAGACAGGCTGAGGGGGGCAGCTGTGGTAAAAGGGGAGGCAGCGCCTCCCGGTTATATAATTGCGTGAGGGGCGCGTGATAGCTGCGTGTTCGTGCCCCTCCCCATATTTAGGCAGGCCAGTTTGACCGCTGGATAGCGGGGTCACCGTCGGTCATGAGGTGAATGGTGATATAATGGGGATTAGTGCAGAGGGCTTGTTATGATAAGTCACAGCGTAGCAATTCTGTAAACTGCCCGTCCGTCTGGTTGTCGTATTACCACAACCTCCCCTTCAAGGGTTGCGGGGCTCTCGAGCCACCAGGCCTTGAACCTGGGGATACGACAACCTATGTCTGCGCAGGACAGGCTCTTCCTGGGGCACAGCTCGGTGGAGGACAGCTCTGGCTATACAGGCTCCGCGGGACACTCGCTGCTCTGTCTGGCTGTGGTTGGATATCAGCATTGTCAACTCCCGGTTGGCTTCCAGCCGTGGGTTAGCGACGGCCAAGCCCCGTCGCTGGAAATTTTGCCTCGTCTGCAGGACTAAATCTGTCTCGGCGGGTAACTGGACACGGAGGCCTAGGCTAACTCTGGAGGCTCCCAAGGGGGGAATAACGATGGAGGAAGGCGCATAAAACTCCATGGGGGCGCCTGCTTGGTCCAGGTTACTTGGCCTCCTAGCTCCTACTCGGATGGGGATGGCTGTCATCAACAGGGGGCACATTGCTTCAGCTTCGTCCTCTGGGGCCGCCTCTTCCATCGCAGTGGCCGCCTCTCCTCCTACAGGCTCGCTGCTGGCCGGCAGGTTCTCCATGTCAGTATCAGGGTTCCAGATGGCATCTCTGGGTGGCTCTGGAGCTGGCGGCGGCGGCGGTGGTTCGTTGGGTTGATGCTGCAGGTTCTCTTCTACCGCAGTCGGCCTACATGCGCGGTGACTTCCGAGATCCTGGCTGTTGGAGAGGCAGGTTTGATGACATAATGGACGTCTGTAGCTTGCCGCACTATCTTCCAGGGGCCAGTCCACCTCTTGGAAATCTTGGCTGCCTTCCCTGGCACCAGGCGGGGGGCCAGGTACCAGACCAAGTCTCCAACCTCGTACTTGGCCGTGCCTTCGTAGGCGGCCGCGCTCCTCCGGATGGTTCCCTCCTCTCGCTGCTGGATGGCGTCATACACGGCATGGTAGCGTTGCAGGAGAGCTTGGACGTTGGCTGGAACCGAGGCATACTCTGTGTCTGGCAGCCGGAGCACCATGTCCACCGGAAGTTTGGCCTCTCTCCCAAAGTAGGCCAGGAACGGGGTCACGCCCGTGGATCTGCAGGCCTTGGTGTTGTAGGCGAAGGCAATGGCAGGCAAGTGTGGCTCCCAGTTGTTGTCGTCTCTGTCTAGGAACAGACGCATGCCTGTGTTGAGCGTCCGATGGAACCTCTCCACTCGGTTGGACTGCGGGTTGTAGGGCGGTGGATGTGTCAGGCCAATCTCAAGCTTAGAGGCCAGCTCCTTGAATACCTGGCCGGTAAATTCCATCCCGTTGTCGGAGTGGATCTTCAGGGGGCATCCGAACGTGGCCAGGTGGCGGTGCAGCAGGGCTTCAGCCACCGTGAGGGTGCGCTTGTTGGGGATGGCGTAGAGGCTGACAAACCGGCTGAACCCATCCTGACAGGTGAGGATATAGCGATTCCCAGCTGGGGTCTCTGGCAGCGGCCCCACCAGGTCAATAAACAGGACTTGCTGTGGATACCCCTGGCGGGAGGGCACATGTATTCCTAACTTCAACCTTTCCTTGGTAACCTTCTGGACACACTCAGGGCAAGTCTGAACCATCAGGCGGACGTCACGGGACAGGTTGGGCCACCAGAAATGCATGGCGACGCGGGCAATAGTAGCGTCCATTCCAAAGTGCCCGGCCATGGGGGTCCCATGGGCTAAAAAGAACGCGTCCTGCTGGAGGGCCGAAGGCAGCAGGTATCTTGTTCTTTCTCCTGTCAGGGTCTGGTCAGTGGTGGTGAGGCAGCCATGCTCGTCAAGTCCCAGGGCTGCGAAGTGGCTGGCGTACTGCTGCTCGTCTCGTTCCTTGCCGCGCAGCTCAGCCTTAGTTGGGGCTTTGCCATCGGCCACCCACTGGCGGACACGGAGCAGGAGAGGGTCCTGTGTCTGTGCTTCTAACACTCTAGCCGGGTCCAGCCGTGCGGCAGGGGGCCGGCCAGCTGCGGACTCCCCTAGCTGGCAGAGGGTGTGGATGTACTCAGCTTGCTCTGCTAATTCTTCAGCGGTAGCTGTCGGCATGTTGTCGTCCTCCCGGCGGCTGAGGGCGTCGGCGTTGGTGTTCTGGGTGCCAGGACAGTGGCAGACGGTGAAATCTAGGGCCGCTAGCTCCTCCTGCCAGCGGGCCACCATCCCTGTGGATGTGTTCAGCGACTTCATCTGTAGCAAGGCTGAGGAATCAGTGTTGATCTGGAAGCTGCGAAGGACAAGATGCCGTGAAATTTCCGAATTCCATACATAATGGCGGCCATCTCTCCCTTCCAGGACGGGTAGCGAGTCTCGGGGTCGGTTGTCTTGCGCCCCACGGCGGCAATCAGCCTCTCCTTGCCATCCTGGCATTGACTCAGGATGGCAGAGATGGCGCGGCTGCTGAAGTCTGTGGTGAGCTGGAACACCGCCGGCAAGTCAAACCTAGGCGGCGCTCGGATGGGGGCTTGGCGGAACTTGTCCTTGAGCTGTAGCAGCTGGGCTTCCATCTCAGGCGTCCAGGCCAGGGTCTTGGCCGTTTTCTGCCGATTCATCTTGTAGGTGAGGTCGGCATACTCTGGGATGAACAGGCGGTAGTATCCAAAGAACCCCAGGAGCGCCAGCAATTCCCTGGGGGTGCTGGGGGCCGGCCAGTCCAGGATACGGTCAATATAATCCTCTTGCATGGCTATCCCCTCACGGCTGAGGGTGTGGCCCAGATAATCCACCTTGGCTCGAAACAGCTTGGTCTTGGCTGGCTTGAGGCGGATTCCTCCCCTGCGGTGGGCTTCCAAGACTTCCCGGAGCCTAGCCAGGTGGGCCCAGGTATCCTGGTGAAAGGTCAGGACGTCGTCAAGATATGACTGGAGGTTGGCCGTACCTAATGGGTTTAGGACCCCTGCAATAAATCTGGAGTAGACAGACGGTGCCGTAGCAAGGCCAAAGGGCATCCTTTTCCATTGGTACAAGCCCCTGGGGGTGGTGAAGGCGGTGCAGGGCCGGCTGTCCTCGGACACACGGATGGTGTAGTACGCGGCCACCGCGTCTAAGGCACTATAGACGCGGTGTCCTCCCGCTCGCTCTACCAACTGCTGGATCCTGGGCAAAGGGTAGCTATCCAGTTCCAGGCACTTGTTGAGGGCTCTGTAGTCGACGGCCCAGCGGGTGCTCCCGTCCTTCTTCTTGATGGGCACCAGGGGGCTACTCCAGGCGGAGTCTGAAGGCTCTATGACTCCCTCTTGTAGCCAGGTGTCCAGTTGCTTCTCCAGCTCAGCCTCCTGCCGCGGGTTCAGATCCCTAAATCTCTGGCGGATCGGCTGGGTCCCTGGTTTGAGGCACAGCTGCAGCTCTACTACGTCAGTGCAGCCGGGGGTAGAGTTGGAGAAGACGTCCCTGTACTCTGATAACATGGTCCAGACCTCCTTCTTGAGCAGGGGGTCCTTGCGCAGGAACTCGTTCTCCTCCATCTCAAGGGCCTCCCACAGCTCCTGCATATCTGGGGGCTCAACAGGCTCTTGGAACGAGTGGATACGAGGGGGAGGCTTATCCGAAACCTCTAAAATGTCAGGCTTGACCAGCTCCCCAGCCACGGGGAGGCCAGCGTCCAGCAGGAGGGGCGTCTCCCCTTCATTTACCACCAGCACTCGAAACACGCTGGCGGAGCCAGGCCTGTGGGCATACAGGCCTTCTGGGATGACAAGATCCTCCCCAAACCTCTGTTCTGGGGCAGCTAGTTGGATGGCATCCTTAGTACGGTGCCCCACTAATTCAACAGGGACAGCCATGACGCCGCAGCCAGGCAAGACCACCCGCTTGGCCGTGCGAAGTTGGGGTGGTTGGCCATCAGTTGGAGTGACAGCGCTTAGCCTATACGTGGCTGGCGCGGGGTCAGCTTCGGCTCCGGGACCCACCGGCCGCGACTTGCGAGGGGCTAGCGTGTCGGAGCCAGGTGTGGCTCCGAGGGCGTCCGGCCATGATTTGACGGGCTCGGCACTGGGAGAGGCCGGGGCGCTGGGACCAGCCTGGGCTCCGTGGGCGTCCGGCCGCGACTTGACGGGCTCGGCGCTAGGAGAGGCTGAGGCAGCGGAGCCATGCGTGGCTCAGGAGGCGGCCGGCCATGACTTTACGGGCACGGCGCCGGGAGAGGCTGATTCCTTGGAGTTGCGTGTGGCTCCGGGTGCATCAGACCGCAACTTGACGGGTCTGGACTCGGACTCAGCTGGCTGAATGGCTGGGGGTCCCAGGTAGAGGGGGCCAGGTGGACACGGCTGGCCGTTGATGAAGGTGTCGGCGGAGAAGATCGGTTCTGGAGGGCTGGCAATCTCAGGAAACGTCGTTGGCAGGTTCTCCAGCGGCACCTTGGGCACTGGGGGCAACCCCATGGCTAGCAGGTTGGTCCCCCTATGGGCGTTTAGTGCAGTGTCCACCCAGTGCGTGCCTTTCTCGACCACACGCGGCTGCTCTGGCAGTGGGCCTGGCAGAGGCCCCTCGTAACTCAACTCTCTCTCGGCGGTCTCCCGGTCGATGGGGACGCCACGGAGTGGGATGAACTCCCCACGCACCCACAAGCAGGGGGGTTGCATGTCGAAACAGAGCCTAGTTCCGAACTCCTTGAGAAAATACCCTCCTAGGTTCAGAGGGTGTGAGAGATTCCGTACCACAGTCACGTGGTACAGATGGTGTATAAGGGTGTGTGAAACTGCCATATATAATTCTTTTAATTTTCCTATTACCTGGAGGGGCTGGCCTTCCTCGTTAGCAGTCAGGATTTGGGTGTTGTCTGGAATCAACATGCGTTGCACGCCCATTGCGTGCATGAGGTGTTCAGAAATTACAGCAGACCCTGGTACACGGTTGCCAGAATCGACCATGGCATCAACCTGTACGTGCTGGACAGGGTCAGGAGTGGGAAACCTCACCCTGATATGGCAGAAGAAGTGGAGGTCCTGCCCTTGAGACAAGGGGGCCTCCCGTTCGGCTGGGGTTGGCAGAAACTTCGGTGGTGGCCGAACCGCAGCTATGGTAGTATCGCTTACCATGGTGGCTTAGGCTGTAGCTTCGAATCACTAGAGCTTATCAATTATCACTGGGTCAACAATTTTATATTTCTTTTTATCACTTGGTTGACATTTATACACACTTATGTGTTGTTATCACTAGGAGCTCTAGGTGTGATTCTGGAAGCACTGGCAGCAGGGAATGTCCGTCCTGCAAGGTTCAGAGGGGTGACGGCGGCAGGGAATGTCCCGTCCTGCAGCGCCGCTGGTTCGAATCCCGAAAGATGACGGCAGGGAATGGCCCGTCCTGCAGCGCCTTGAGTTCGAATCCTGGAAGGCAGCGGCAGGGAATGTCCCGTCCTGCCGTGCCTGTGGCTCAAATTCTGCTATCCGTCGCAGTGGTAGGCCTTACTTGTGTGCTGAAGCTTCGCAGCCACACATTGCCTTCTCAGGGAGACCAGCACCTAGCTGTCCGTCTCGTAGGTTTGGCCTGGGTGTCCTGGGGCTTGTCCCAGCTACACTTGCCAATTTAGACTCAGTTCTGTAGCCGTTTGAGCTAAATTATCCGATTACCGTGGCTGCGCACCTAGCGCTACTCCTACACGGTACGGAAAAAGCGCCGTAACTGGCGCTTTTAGCAGGCTAAATCTGCTTGCCGTAGGCCAGAGGCCCACATATTGCGTTCAAAATGATGGAAATTCGACCTAAAAAGGCCGTCTCACGGGTACCACAGTATAAAGAAAATATTAGCTGAACTAATATTTGTTTTATCTTTATATTTCTATCCATTGATTCACTTTTTACCATCACAATATTCTATGTGGTTTCACTCAAACCTATTTCTTGGCTTTTGAAAGTCTCTTACAATAATTTTCATTCTGAAAAAAAAACCTGTGAGGCCCCATGCTAACAGGGGTAACTGTCTTTAGTGCCTCAGCAAAATGGTCACTGCTTTTGGTCTACCTATTTTATTTACGTCAGCAAATACTCTATACCATATCTTTTTTTCAGGGGGGTTTCTTTTCCTCTTACTTTTCTCTTTCCCTCTAATAGGACGTCAATAGAATAGGAAGGCAAAAAGCGATGACATCTATCCCTATTTTCCTAGGGCATTAAATACAGCTACCTAAAGGGTTCTTTTCCTTTAGGGCTTTCTTGTAATATTATATTTGAGATCATGTCTAAATTTGAATTTATTTGTTGTTGTTTTTATTACAAAAATCGATGCAAAGGCTTTTAATATTTAAATTTATATATATTTTCACCTCTACATAACTATCTTTATTTCTAAAAAGTATTTATTTTTCCGTTTAGCTTCTTATGAATTTTAATCATTCGGGTGAAGTCCCTTTCGTTACAACGCACCTTAAGGGGCGATTCTTCCAATTTTTCACAGTAGCTTTTCTCCTATTTCTGGCCCCTGAGGTAGGCTCTAACCCTGCGGGGCCAATTACTTAACCCTGTGAAGCAATCACCTAACCCAATATAACCAAACCTAACCTAAAATAACCTATAAAAAGCCATTTTAAAAATTTGACGAATCGCCCCTTAAGGAGCGTTGCCACGAAAGGGACTATTCCCAATAATTCTTGTTACGTATCTATTAATCTTATTAAATCTTATTAATCGCAAAGAAAATATTTTGTTTGAAGTATCATACCAAGACAGACAATGACATTAGTGTCGAAAATTGGCGAAGTAACGTAAGTTCCAAAGGGCCCTTTGCCAACTTTTAATAGGTTCTTTGAAAATCAACCAATAGCATCGGGAGTATTAACACACCCAAGTCGCTGCAATCCAGGTAGTTGTATATTATAGATTTATTTTTTTAGATAAAAAAATAAAATCGTATATTATACAAATATAATCTTATAAGTAAAGCTTTTTGAATATATTATAATAAAATTGTTTTTGTTGTAAACGTCAAATAGTATTGTCAGACATATAGACATAGAATAATTATAGAGTAGCTTCACTGATGAAACTATAAACAACAACATAGCACTTTAAAATATAATAACGGCTTCGTCCCTAGCCTCTAGGGGCTTTGCCTCATGAGGTAATTTTTTAATAATTAAAAAAAAAATTTATGTTAAGTAGTTTCCCCAGAATTTTTTTTATCTTTTTTTTTGTGGGGGAGGGAGGAAATTTTCATTTTGAGGGGGGGGGGTGTCCCACCCCCCAAGAAAATAGCTTAAAACCACCACAGGACAAATAGGTATATACTAAGGTTGGGCCGGATATTTTTTTGGCCGGATACCGGATACCGGATATCCGGCTGATTTCAAATGCCGGATATCCGGCCGGATAACCGGCCAAATTACTACTTATTAAAGTATCAAAAAAGGATATAGTCCCTTTTGTGGCAACGCACCTTAACCCTTACAGATCGGGGGGGGGGGGGGTCATATTGACCCCCCCCCCTCTAGTTTTTTTCAATGTCATTTTTTTTGTAGGTAAGATGGAGAGCTGTGACTTCATGACTTTTTAAGTTTAGTAATTATACGTCGGCAAGAGTTGATTTTATTAGGATATCTGGTCTGTGTCGGTCGTGGTGTCCGGTCAAAGTCGGTTGGGTAGCACCAAAATTAAAAAATATTATAAATAAATCTTAATTTCTACATTATGACTTTTGTGTATAAGGTATAAACCTAAATTTTTTTTGGTGAAAACTGAGATATCAATGACCTTATGAGAAGTGTGGTGTTATGAACGTTTGACCGCACCCTGACCGACTTTGTGACCGATTTTTGTCCGGCTTTTACTACAGACATATATCATGAATATCGTGGCTTCTATTACAGCTAGAGACCTAAAATTTTTTTTGGTAAATCCTTGAACAACAATAAACAGATAAAAATATTAATTGGCGCCGCCAACCGCCGTTTTACCGCCGTAACCGCCGAAAATGGCGGTTTCCGTTATTTGCCGTTTTTCGGCGATGATCAGAAAAAGTAATTTTTTTGTTATGAAAAATAAAAGTTCGTCCTAAAATTTGGTCATCCTAGCTGCAAAATTGGCCGCTCTACAGCTGTTTTAAAATTTAGCGGCTGGCCGCTAAAAAGCGGCTAAGGAGCGGCCTGACCGCTATGACTAGAAAAAGTAATTTTCTCTAAAAATACACATGAACCACCAAAAAAAAATTTTACGTCTTTATCTGTAACAGAAGCCGAGATAGAGGGGGGGTCAATATGACCCCCCCCCCCCCCCCGATCTATTAAGGTGGGAATAGGGGCCCGATCTGTAAGGGTTAAGGGGCGATTCGTTGTATTTATAAATTTGCTTTTAAGAGGTTATATTTGGTTAGGTGATTGCCCCGAAGGGTTAGGCAATTGGCCCCGCAAGGTTAGGGTCCCCCGCAAGGGGCTAGAAATAGGAGGAAAGCTACTGTGAAAATACGAATAATCGCTCCTTAAGGGTCGTTGCCACAAAGAGGACTAAAAATGAAACAGCCTAAAACCACCCTGGGACCTATAAGAAGCTTCACTCTAAAGGAGAACATATCAGTTCAGCGGTTAGCGAGATCCTTCGCTACAGACAAAAAAAGCTTACTACGTATAATAGGATAAAATTAAGATTAAAACTTAAAAATTAAGTAAGTATTAAATGATCTTTCTTCTTAGCAAATAAATCTAATGAACTATTACTTCCCTCAATCTGTAATATAAACCCCTAACAGTTGGATGATGGGCGGGGATGTTGCATTGAATGTTGCATTTTTTTCTCGTATTCATTCGAATCCAGTGGATAGGAACCTGTTCTCATCCATACGAAAAAACTATGTCTAGCATCGTATTATATCCAGCTTTCTACGAATATAGAAATGTACAATCATAAGATTAAAACCAGTTTTTTAGCTGGTGCCTACGGCACATCGGGGCTAAAAAAACTAGTTTTAATCTCATAATTGTACTTTCTATATCCGCGGAAAGCTGTTTATAATACAATGCGAGAAATAACTATTTAAATATCAAGGAGTGATGGTTATATTTTTATTATTTGCCCCTTTATTTAGCAACATTTGTTTTTAGGTCTTTTAAAGTCATATAAAGAACGGTTTGAGATAATCTCATGGGACCTTTTGCCCAACCTAAGTCTGGTTATTTGTGAGGTCTAAGAAAAAAAAAATCCCGGATTGGATGTAGCACGACGTCGCTGCGTGCCGTCAAAAATCGCTGGTCGGCTCATTTTGCCCCCTCAAACCCTCACCTCGTGCCATTTTTCTGTGTAAAGATTATAATTATAATCTTTTGCGTAAGTCTGTTTTTTTTCCTAGACCTCACAAATAACCAGACTTAGGTTGGGCAAAAGGTCCCGTGAGATTATCTCAAACCGTTTGGGCGTGACGGCCCAAAAACCGCAAAAAATGGCCTAAATATTGACCGGCCTGTCATTTCATCAAAGAAATCCATCAAAAAATCACAATTTGAAATTTTAATTAATTAATAACTTTTTTCTCATAAGAGATAATGACACAAGACTTTCACTTGGTGAAAATTCAGCATTGTGGGCCGCCTAGACTTTATATTTGGTGACCCTGGGGTGACAGGTTCAGTGCCCCCCACACCCACGAAGTGGGCATACTTTTAAAATTCACGTTTTTTCAGTTTTTCCCCTTAAAGGAGGGGAAGGAGTCGTTTTAGAGACTTCAAGCATCTCTTTGATGTTGAACAACTTTTTGAGGCAGACATTTCTTTATTTATGTTTCATTCGCCTCCGGCTGACCTTTTAGCCGTTATTTGCCGCCGAAGGCGTGATTTTTGGCGATTTTTGCCGTTTTCGAGGTTTTAATGGACATTTAGGAGGGGAAAGAGTTGTCCAATCAAGTTGATGATGAAGTACAATTTTGTAGGCAATTGCATTGGCTAAATTTCATGTGAAGTAAAATTTTTTGTACCTCTAACCGGTTTTGCTCCAGCTGAATCGATTTACAGATACCCCCTAAAAACCGGAAAAAAACGGTTTTTCATAAAATTCACGGCCGGTTTTGGCCGGATGCGGCTCAAATTTTGCATGGAGTCATCCTTTGATATTCCCAACAGTTGATACTTGACTCAGCAAGATCCCAGAAAAGTGTGGTATATCTAGGGGGGGGGGGGGGGGGGGTCTGCTCGATATATACTAATCTTTGATCCCATTAAAGCTAGAAGTCTAAAAATTTGTATGTGTTTTCCTTGATCAAGAAAAAATATTCTGATTTTATATTTTTAACATTATATACTCCCTTTACCCTTTTATTGAGCAACCTTTCACAAAAGGTTCTTTCATACTTATTAACAAAGAAGAGTAGAATTTATGTTGATTAAGATAGAAACTGTTTCCTTTAAAGTAAAATGAAAATAAAAATTAAAGTCTTACATATCTATGATCTAAAGGGATAAGACAATGGCCGATAATTTAATGTATATCCCCAATGCTAATACACAAAATTGCCCCTTCTATAAATTACAATTAGTTGTTGAAATGTTTGGACACTCAACTAATAAGCTAACAAATCAAATTAGTAAAGTCTAAAAGTTGTTATGCCTACAAATGAGAAAACACGATTATAAAACATTGTCGACTAGAAAAATAAACAGCCCATTGTTCCATCCCTCCCTGCTTAAAAATTCACACATAAAATGAGTAAGAAATTGACTGATCTGTATGTAAACTTTGTATTAGAAATCTCAAAATATAAATTTCAGGGGCGGCGGTCGGCGGGAAAACGGCTGCAGATTTTCATGAAAATTTAGTTGGTCGTGTAATGTTGTTAGAATAGCTTAAGTTAAAAAATGTAAAGTCTCTAAGTCAAAAATTGAGGTAACAGGAGCTAATTAAAGATTTCTGGAGACCTGCAGGAACAAACTATATTTCATATTGGGATATAGTATTATAGGATATTATAGTATTTGGTAAGATGAAAGTTTAAGTCATGAAAAAATATTTTTGCTCTTTACCTGTATGATCCTGCCAGGTATCCTGGCATCCTGTGCCCGACAGGATGGAGATATTCAACTTTCAGTAATGTGTCGTGCCCATTTTAAACAAGTCACTCAGTTACAGCTCTATATCTTTCACACACAGAAAATGAGATAGAAAATACCAGAAAGGGGAGGGGGGTTGCCCCCCCTCCAGACTGTTAAGGGTTACCAAACATTGTTTATTTGGTTGTGCAATATCTTTTGATATAATTCCCGTCAATGTAGCTCAAAAACAAAGGAAGTTACAGCTTATGATATGTGCTTATTAGACTATCTTTACACCCCCCCTTGACGCCCTTTGTGTAAAACCCCTATTACAAGTATTTTTTCACCATTATTTTAAAAGATATATGTATACTTATTGCTTTTTAAATAAAATTTCATCAAAATGTTCAAATATACACTCTCTATGATTTTTTGTCATTTTTCGGGATTTCTGGAACACAGTGTACGGGGGGCTCTTACCCTGCGGGGCCAATTGCCCAACCCTGTTGGGCAATCACCTAACCCAATATAACCTAACCTAAAATAACCTATAACAAGCCATTTTAAAAATGAGACGAATCACCCCTTAAGGGGCGTTGCCACGAAAGGGAGTATTCCCCATCTTTTTACTGTTATGGAAAATTTCAGTATTACATAAACTTATAATGCTTTGATAAAGTACAAAAATATGTGTGCTTCATACCTGGATAACCTGTGCCCAACAGGATGGTGATATTACAAAATAAAAGTTCTTACTTTTATAAAGTTTTTCAATTCAAAAAGTCAATTTATTATGGCCTTTTTTCTTTAACAACTAGAAGAGGTAAACTTATAAACCATCTCTTATTTATTTTTTTGTAAAATACTTTTGTAGTTTTGAATTAACTTTAGATAAAGATAAATCTTGTTTTCATCCTGAAAAACTTGAAATTTGTCAGGGGTAAAGTAATATGAAATAAATCTAAATAAAGAAATGATTCAAAAAACTTGGATCAACTGCAGTTCATGGTAAAATATAGCTGGTAACGAATATTTCAAAAATCTATGAGTTTTAAAGGCTGCTAGCTGCCAAATGACTGAACACAGATCATACCCGCACACTATTTTAAGCGGCACAAGAAGACCTACTACTAATCTGGAATAGCCAAGATCCAATGATGCACAGGGAAAGCTTCACATAAGAAAAAACGCGTAAAATAGGGGTTTTCGCGCGTTTCTCTGCACTGCGAGATAATTATGCATTATTGATTTATGGCTATTCCAGATTATTTGTAGACCTTCTTATGCCACTTACAACAGTCTGCGGACATCTGTATGTTCAGCCGTTTGGCAGCTAGCAGCCTTCAAAATTCATAGATTTTTGTATATATTCGTTACCAGGAATATTTTACCGTAAAATGCAATTGATCCAAAAACTTTTTATCTATAGGATGGATGGACAAGATATTGATCATTTTAGAAAATATGAATTATTGTCCATTGTCCTAGCTATCCATTAATCTCTGCATTTTCTGGACAATAAAGTGGATAAATTGTCTCAATGGTTTATCTTGCCAGGTGTACATTCACTTCCGCTTTGTATCATTTACTCAAATCATTAGATCTACATATCATTTCTAGGGTTGGGCCGGATAACCGGTGTAGCCGGATATCCGGCCATTTTCAATATCCGGCCGGATACCGGATATTTAAACTATCCGGCCGAAAAACGGCTCTATAATTTTTTATACTTTACACCAAAAATCTCTGCTTTTTAAAATCTTAAATGGCTATAATTTTCTTATTATTGAAGCTAGAAGAACATTTCTTCTGAATAAGTTTAACTTTATGTAATTTATATAAGATTTATGAAGAAATTTTTTTTTACTACTTTAATATCTGGTAATTTGGCCGGTTATCCGGCCGGATATCCTGTAATTTGGCCGGATAACCGGATATTTGCCGGATATCCGGCGGTGGCCGGATATCCGGCCGGTTATCGGATATCCGGCGTTTGAAATCAGCTGGATATCCGGTATCCGGTATCCGGCCAAAAAAGTATCCGGCCCAACCCTAATCATTTCAACAGCAACAATTCTTCTTCCATGATCTATGATTTGCGAATATGAAACACAGTGATTACATGGATCTTAAAGGATAAGAAAATAGCCAACAAAATGTTCTATATCCCAAATGATGATAAACAAATTCACCCTTTTTAGATTAAATAAGTAGTTGCAACGTTTGAACACTCAACTTAAAGAACGAACCAATTAAAATTCACTAAAAGTAGTTAAGCCAATGACTAGGAAAACTTTGGGGACTAGTTAAATAAAAAGCCATTGTCCTTTCTCTCTCTGCTATGATTAGGTGATGATATACGGAACTGAATGAACATTTTATTATTACTTTTTTATTTTTATATCTTAGTGGAGTTTTACTAAGAAAATTCTTTTCAATTCAAAAGTAAGCATTGCATTGGTAGGTGGTTTAACAAACCAGCAAGCGCACTCCTATTATTTTTCCAGGAACGGTGCGAAGAGAACATTAAATCAGTTCACTTAGTCCTAAACTATAAGGAATTAAGGTGATTTTTATTTTTTTTATTGCTCTATATACTAGTAGTTTACTCAAATTGATTACAAATCATGTATATAAATAATATATATACTTTTAAAAATTAAAAGCGGGTTTTAACCATGATAGATAGCCCTTAGTTCTTCGTAATCAATTAGGGGTTCATGAAAATCACCAGTCTTCATAAAGAGGAAGATTTTAAAAAAAATAACTTAGGTTTTACAGCAACTAACCCATTCTCCAAGTATATTATTGGGTATTTTCCTCTTAGTATTATTTTTAGCGATTTTGACATTTTGAGTACACCCCCCCCCGACAACAAAATATTAATTTAAGTAAACTATTATTAGGTTGGACAGGAAGGAAGGGAGGGGTGGGAGGGAGGGAGGGTATATAGAGAGCGAGACATGAGCCTTGCCTCCTTAGTCTACCATGGCAACCAGTTAAGAAACTCAGTTCCGCACTACAAGCCAGTCAGAGGTAGACTAACGTTACAAACTGTCACTACACGTTTATATACCCTCCCTCCCACCCCTCCCTTCCTTCCTGTCAAACATTCTGCTCTGGTATTCGCTATTAAAATCCAACCAATAACAGCTACTTGTATTCTGGCACCCTCATAAGTTAGAATTGGAGAGCGAGTGCTCGCTCTCACACACTTAAATGGGACACATACCTAATATAAATATAAATTTCACAGTTATGTCATTACAATTAACTAACACTCTTTAGTCAGGAAGTTTACCAAAATATTCGCCGTGAATATGTGGCCGCAGCGCTCGGCTCACTAGCCTATAATCTAACCTAACCTAACCTAAAATATTTTTTTGAAATTTAGAAAATAAAAGTACCCCCGACAACGAGCATCTGTGGCCGCAGCGCTCGGCTCCCTAGCCTATAACCTAACCTAACCTAACCTAAAATATTTTTTGAAATTTAGAAAATTAAAGTACCCCAGACAACGAACATCTGTGGCCGCAGCGCTCGGCTCCCTAGCCTATAACCTAACCTAACCTAACCTAACCTAAAATAGTTTTGAAATTTAGAAAATTAGAGTACCCCGACATCAAGTTTTGGACAAGGCAAAAAGGCAAGCTTAAATTTAATTCAATAACGCTTCGCTCGGCTTCCCCACAGCACGGACATGTTATTGAATTAAATTTAAGCTTGCCTTTTTGCCTTGTGCAAAACTTTAAAACTTTTCCTCCGGCGGCGTTTTATCTAGACATCTGTTGGGGGGGGGGGGGGGGGGGGCCAGGGGGTACTCAAATTTTCAAAATTGATAAAAAATTTTCTAAGAGGATAACGCCTATTATTGTTAGTAACCAACCAAAGTTTTTTTATGAAAATAAATTCCAAATGTAACCTGAATGAACAACTTCTGTTTTTCTAACCATTTGGCCTGTAATGTTCTTTTTAGAAGCCAGCTGCTTTGCAAACAAAATAGTTTTAAAACTCATATATTGAGCTAAAAATATCAATATTACACTTGTTTCAAGTATTTAAGGACATTTACAAAAAAGTTTGCAAATCAAGGGGTGAAAAAAGCGAAATGTGATTTTGTGCCTAACTGTTACAGGAATCAATATGTAAATCAAAAATCGACTATTCTAATATGTTGGAAAACTGAGTTTACAAAAATTCCAGGTAGCGATTAAAAAGTCATTTTAAAAAAGTAACCAGGAAAAGATATCTGTATAACAGATGGTAGCTTACTTTTTAAACACGAATATTTTCTATATTTTTGGACATTCCGTTGGTAATTCTTCTTTATATGCATATTAATTTTACAGCGTGCAACTATACAGTATGACCCTCGAATAAGTATCTTTAAGGGTATACATTCCTTATTTCTTAATGTATCACAAAAAATAGCATATGTCCTTGTTCTCTGTACATTTCCACACAAACATATATAAATTTTTTTATTTTACCTCCATTAACACCAGAGATTTTTAGAGCTAAAGTTTTGAAAAAGTGACTGAGAAAAATATTTTTTTTTTGTTTCCCACTATTTTTGGATGGTTACATTATGTCTTTCTGGTAACTGAAGAATGATAAACAAAGAAAAACATGGTAACTAATTATTTCTTTTTATTCCACCAAAAAATATAAATTTTTAAAGGCAAAAAAAAAACTACTGAATGAATTGATTATTTGCAAATTTCAGGCTATTTACTTACCCTTATTTAAGATAAGGATTAATTATAACAGTTGCTTCGCTCCCTTTTTTGACATCTCAATCACTTAATAGGGGGTTAATTAAGCTTTTTAGACTAAAAAATCATTATAATGTAATTTTATTTTCCTTATAACTTTTTTGTTATTAAAGTTATGATTATGAAACAAAAACAATATTCCTGCTATATTCATAAAGATTTATTTGGTTTTTTAATCTAAAACAATTTTGCCTCATAAGTAAGTTTTTCAAAATATCATTACACAAGAAAGACTCAAAAATATGTGTAAAAAAAAAGACTTTTCACTTAAAATCTAAATTTTTTGTTTTATTTTTGTATAAAGTTTCTGCTAGTAACAAAAATAATAGGATTTCTATCTTAATTTTGCCAAAAAAGTCAATTTATGTTAAAAGTTACTTTTTGCTCAGTCACTTTTTCAAAACTTTAGCTCTAAAAATCTCCAATGTTAATGGAGGTAAAATTAATCTTTTACATATGCTTGTGTGGAAATGTACAGAGAACAAGGACATGTGCTATTTTTTATGATACATTAAATAAATAAGGGCTGTATACCCTTAAAGATACTTTTTCGAGGGTCATAGTGTATAACCATTAAAAAATGTCAGTATGTTCAGTAAATAAGGATTTTTGTTTGTTTTGGCCTATCAACATGATTCCAATAAATAAGAATCCTAATATGACTAGGTATACTAGAATTGAAATTTTGTTAAAATCTTTAAAATTCGGATGGAACAAAAGCTTTAAAAATGGTCTTTTTGCAGATTTTAAAAAAGTTTGTACCATCTCAATTTTAAAGATTTTCACAAAATTTCAATTCTAGTGTCTCGATATAAACCTGAATACTTGATATCTGGCATTATAAATCAGCCGGATCTGTATCCGCCCAATCCAGCCCAACCCTATTATTTAAGTTTGCAATTTGGCAATTTTGACTCTGGAAGATTACTTGCTACACCTTAGTCCTTCATATGTTATAATTTAGACGGCCCCCATTTTTTTGGGTAAATTTCAGGTTTATACAAACACACTAGAATTAAAATTTTGTAAAAATCTTTAAAACTGAGATGGTACAGGGCTTTAAAAACAGGTCTTTTTGCAGATTTTAAAAACTTTGCAGTGCTTGTACCATCACATTTTTTGCAATACAGAAAAAATATTTTGCAGGGGTCATTTTTTTGCATAAATCAACCATATTTTAACAAAATTTTTCTAAAACGGGACGGGGTAACGTACATAGTGCATCATGAATTTTTATGTAAAAAGTTTATACTAAATGTCAAATCAGACATCAGAAATAGTAAAAGATTAAAAACTTCTTTTCAAAGATTATTTAAAATCTAAAATATTAAAAGCATAGATATGAATTTTCTGACTGGCTGATTTGCTGGGCTTAGCTTTTTTGTATGTTGTAATCCTTGTTTATTCTAAACTTCTCTCCCAATCCTTTATATCAAATTGGTGTTGAAACATTTGGTTATTTCTATCCAAAAGCATATGAACCAAAACTAAACCTTTTTTTAAAAAAAAACGTAGTTCTGATAGTCATTGATTGTTATTAATTTCAATTAAGGTTTAAAAGGGACCCGTAGGGATAGCACCCCATAAATATCAGGCTATACAGTACACAATGATTAGAGGGTTTTGGTTGGTCAAGAAATGGGTTTGAGTCAAAGCACCAGAAAAATACTTATATGAAACAAATTTAATCACATCGTTTTCTAAAATTTGTTTGAAAATGATTACTGTGTTACAATATATTGATCTAATTTTGTTTAGCCTTTTCAATTAGCATTAATTTACAGCTGTTTTGAGGGAATGTTAAATGAAATGAAATGATAAAAAGTGCTGCAGATGAAAGTTTTGCCATCCTTCTACCTCGCCACTCATACCTACATTTTTATACTTTGCAACTTCATTCTTTAATTCTTAGCTTCCCTTGCTTGTGTACTTTTAGTATTACTACATTTTTATACATTGCAACTTTGTTCTTTAATTCTTAGCTTCCCTTGTCTTTGTTTTTTTAGTATTTCTACATTTTTATACTTTGCAACTTTGTTCTTTAATTCTTAGCTTCTTGAAAAAATCATAGTAAGGTAGCTACTCATACAGTTTAACCAAAACCAGTTCTGGGTTCCCTGGGCATCATATTTTACTAGTTTTCATCAACTTGTTGTGTGATCTTCCGCAGGACCTAGTTAGCCTTCAGGTCAGGTGTGGGGTGGCTGCCTTTACAATATTCTTTTTTTGCTTGCATTGAATTAAAATGTTCTTGTTTTACCTACATGCCCACTTTAAGCTTAGCCATTGGATCAATTAATAATGGACTGATTAGTTTAATTTTTATCAAGTGTAAAATCAAGTGCATAAAAATCAATAACTGAAATAAGGAACATATTGATGAAAAAGTAACTTGCAAATATAAGTTGCAATATTAGCTTTTTAAATTGAAAATAATTTGAAAATTATTGCAAGCGCATTTACTGAAAAGTCCGCTTATCCAAGATTGTTCTTGCCCGCAATAAAAAAAAGACAAAAAGTATCCAATTATGCTGGCTTATGGTTTCTTCACTTCTTTAGTACTTATGGGAAAATATGTTCATTTTTTATTTCAAATGTTTTGTCCATATTTATTTTATTCGCTGCAGTTGCCCAAACAAAACTCTATTTGAATTTTCAAAGTTGGACGGATAGATAGATTGTTAGGAATAATGTTTTATGGAAGCCACAAATGCACTTGTTCTTTGTCATATATATCAAATTTATAAGATATATAAAAACTTTTGAGTTTGAATAGTTATTTATCGCATCGTATTATAGACAGTTTTTGCGGATAGTAAAGTCAATCTTTTATTTACTAAATTACTAAATATATTAATTCTATCATTAACTACACAGAGAAAAAATTTTTATTTATATTTCATTTATAGAAACAATTTTTATCACTTTTATCATTTATTGGGAAAATGAGTAATCTGAAAATATTTGCCGAAATTGATAAAACACCTTTAGAAACAAACTCTGAGAGATTTAGATAAAACTATGGGGAAAGAAAGAAAGAGAGAGAGAGAAAGTAAAATAAAAAAAGAGAGAGAAAAAGGAGATAAAGTGCAAATCAGAAAATATGCTTTGCGCAGTTTTTATCTAAAGAGTTGCTCATTTTTAATATATAATACAAGTTCTATACAGATTTGATTATTTCATGGGCAAGAGATTTTTAAAAATTATCATAACAGACAGAAAGTCAGTCAGAAATACAGACAGACAGGAAGACTGAGAGAAAGAAAAGAAAGATAGAAAACAGACAGAAATATTGGCAGATACAACCAAAAAAGGATAGAAAAACGACAAATAGAACGAAGCACATTTAGTCTAAATTTAGAGATTACACAGTGGCTTGCAGAATTGAGGTGTATCCTCCCCCCTGGCTTCATTAACCCTTAACGGTCGAGGGCGGGGGGAGGGGGCGTTGAAACAGGGGACTTGCATAAATTTTTTTAGCCCTCTAGCTCTAATAGGAACTGAGATAATAGGGGGAGACGTTGAACCCTCCACGACCGTTAAAGGTGCGGCAAGGGGCCTGACTGTTAAGGGTTAAGGGAAGTGTCACATCCCCTTGCATGCCCAGTCCCTTACACCTCTCTACACCCCTTGACAAGGGTCTACACAGCCCTGTTTCACTCCTCTGGTTTTTATTCATATTATTTTTTTTACATAACACACCAGAATGTTTTTGCTGCGCTACTAATGGAAATAGGTAGTTTGCTCATTTCTTTATTAAAAGAGGTAATTAGAAACATACTTAAAATTATGGTTTAAGCCCAAATTGCAAACAGAAACCCGAGGTTTTTGTTGGTTTCTAAATTTACACTGTACCTGAATTTTTAAAGATGGCGAAAAAAATTTGTTACATTTTTTAGATATTCAGATAAATCGGCAATGTGTATCAAACTTAATTTAGACCAATACCCCTTCCCCTTCCGTTGTAATGAAGAACATATTTCTAGAAGAATAGATATTTATTTTATTACACACATAACAAATAATAATAATAACAGTATAATAATACAGTTATCAAATATTCTTATAAAATTACATTAAAATTGAATATGAATAAAAAATAATTAAGGACATATCATTCAAATGATAATTATTGTACAGTGTCATAGGACTAAACAATCCCGTGAGAGGTAATAGAATAAAAGTTGTGAAAAGTTTAAACCTAGGTTATTTTAATAAAATGAAATTGACTTGGATTGTATTGTTTATATTTTACAGAATGTCATGGGTTTTTATCTAGTTTTGCTTAATGCAAAAACATGGAGTTCCATTAAAGAATGGTAAAATAAACTTATTAGAAAAACAAATTATCATTATATGATTCTTAATATGTTTCTTATGCTTACTTATTACTAGTTCATAGAAATATCGCCAATACTTCTGTTTTTAAATGCTAGGATATTATTACATTAAATAATTAAATTTGTAGATGTTTCCTTATAAATAAGAATGCATTTTTATTCAAGAATATAGGAATAGGGCGTTGATATACTAGTATAATTATTACCCCCAAAAATAATTTGGTAGTGCCTTTGACTATAGTTGTCAGTAATTTGGATATACCCTAATAAACTCTATGATCATTCAATGTTATTTCTGGACTCAAGTAAGGGGATAATGACTTGATCTAAAGTGGTTTTGGGGTTGAAAACCTTACACCTCTCATGTTTGTTGTAGCTCTGATTCTCTGAAGTTAAGATTCAGTTGCACACGGAGATTGTTTTTTATGTTACAACAAGCTTATTCAAAATTACACCTTTCATTGATCTTGTTAGTTGCTGTATCAGGGGGTGTAATAGGCTTACAAAGGGGGTTTTGTATAGTGGTTTCGATTTAAAGGGGTGGGCCTATCCCTTCTTATCATAACAACCCTATACACCCCTTAAGCACGCCTTTTATTTGTACTTATTTTACTATAGTATTGCTTTATTAGATTTAGGTTTTCATTAATTACCGATGTATTAATATTTGCCATTCCCTTATCCCTGATTTTTAGAGAAATATTGCACTTTTTATAGCTGGCAATTTTTCTATAATTTCTCTTCATAGAATTCTATTTCATTCTTTTATTGGTTAGTCATTAAATATTATATAAAACAACTATTCATAATTTGTAGCGCAGCTACACTATAATTATATTCATTCGGACGTATTACCGTATCACACATCAAAAAGCAGTCAGAAATCTTAAGGGAAATGGCAATGGCCGATAAAATCACATCTTCTCCAAATGATCATAATTGCCCCTTCTGTCGATTAGAATTGTTTGTAGAAAGTTTTGACATTATGATTTTGTACAACCCAATCATACCCAATGTGTCCTTTCCCCCTGATGAAAATTACAGCATTTTCTTTTTTAATCCTCTTGTGTAGAATAAGGGTAGCTTCATTACTGCTTACCTTCCAAAATCTTTAGGTACCATTTTGTATTTGCTGAGATTCAATTGACATAATTAATCTTTTGTGATTATAAAAGTAAAGTTACATAAACATATGTATTTCAAAAGATTGATTAAATTTTTCAACATACCCATCTCATTAAACTTGGCTTTTAAAATTAATTAAAGATTTATCTAACCTAACTTTACTTTTGTTTTATGTGTGATAACTTATAAGTAGTGTATAGGTTTATTTTTATGAGAATTTTTAAAACTTTACACTTAAAATTTAAAGCTACTTTTTCTGTCTAAAATTTTAGATCATAGAATTTCTAAAAAATACAATATCATCTTTTGTCGTATCTCTCATCAAAATAACAATCAATATTCAATACTCAAACTTATAAAGAAAACTTATAACTAAAATTACAGCCAAAAAACCAAATGATTTGTTGTAAAACTTAATAATGAAATATGGAAAGAAAAAAAAGTAACAAAAGAGTAAAGTTAAATTGTGGTTTTCCAATTAAAAAGATAGGGAAAATTATAATCATAGTAACTCAGGTTTTAGGATATTTATTCTAAACACCATCAATATAGTTATTCAAAAGGCTTGTTCCATGTAAGGCCTCAAATTTATTCAATTGCTGTTATATATGGTTATCTTTGTTTAATTCATTTGGTATTAAAGATTAATATGGGTCAAAAATAATAATATTCACAATAGCGAAACCTAAATAGAAAATGTATGAAAAGATTATGTTATTATCTCAAAAATTGCTTTCACAGGAGCCATGCTGGAGATGGAGGATTATGACCTGCAGGATCATACCTGGAACTTGAAATTCAACTGGACAACTATATTTTACATTTTTCCGTACTATTACAGGATATTTTCGCGTTTTGTTATCTTTAACGTTTTGTTAAAGTAAAAGGTTCCTGTTCACCTGGGTGACTCTGCCAGTTTTGCAGTCATTTTATGCCAATCAGGATGGTGATATTAAAAAAAAACATTTTTCTAGATATGTCTTAATCCTTCATTGAAAAGTCAATTCATTTTAGCCTTCTTTCTTTTACACACAGCTAGATAAACAAGAGAGGAATTGGAGGGGGAAGGGGGGGTGGGGTATGTAAGGTAAATAAAATTCATCAAAGGTATTTTAAATTCGTTCTTTGAAAAAATGATTGTGTAATACCAACTTTCTTTTTAAATATTTTCAACAACTTTTCAAACTTTTGGTAAGATTCTCAAAAATGGATCAATGGAAGAATCTAGGACACGGAGAGGTTTTAAGGGTGTAAAAGATCAAATGTAAATATTATTTTTTTTAAATGTATGAAATTTAAAGTATTTAAATCTAAATGCATGCAAACCTAGATACTAAAGGATCTGTATTCGATTAAGAGGGAAAGAGCAGAAAAAAGCCTAAATTCTTTCCAAATCTTAAATATGACAAGTTAAATAGCCGAAAACCATCCGGAGACCCATGTAAAGCTTTCCCAGACTGGAGATCCCAATCTGTTTAGAATTAAGCGCGATATTAAACTATTTGGCTGAATTCATTATTCAAATACCAAATCTTATTTTTAAATTTCAACCATAGCAGGATAATTTTTTAGCTAAAAGATTTTAATTTCATAGATTACCTTATAAATTAGATTGAAATACAGACAGACATATACAGGTAAAATATAGAGTAGCTTCATATATTAGTTTATAAGAATAGTTATCCATCTGATTGTAAAATGGTTGAAAAGGATTAAAGTTTCCGTGAATTTGGTCTTTAATTGATTCAAATGTCCAAATAATGAAACAAGAAAAATACATCAAATAAAGAAATGTAATATCGTAGAATCGTGAATTTAGCCAATCTGTGAACGCCAGGGAGTGATTGGACATTGGGCTGTATATTTCACTAGTCCCCTAAATTTTATAATTTTTTTTCTTATTCGTAGGCTTGAAAACTGTGGGTACTTTTATTGATTATGGATTGGTCGGTTCCTTAATTTGAGTTTCTAAACGTTTCAACCACACTGATTGTAATCTACAGAAGGGGTATTTTGTATATCACCGTATAAAGTAATTGTTTTATTTTTCAAACGTAAAAACAAATGCTTGGTTGTCTTTTTCGTCATATTTACAACTCTATCCATGAATTTTGAATTTTAATTTTCAAGGATAAATTATTTCTTTTGTAAACATTTAATTTTTCTACAAATATAATATATGTATAACTTTAGGATAAAATGTTATATAAATAGTTAGGATTTAAAGTTGACTTTTTTTTGAGGGGTTTGGGAACTATGGAAATTAGCCCTGTATCCATTTTTTTGTTGTTATAATATTAACATGAGACCGTCGCTATAATCCTATTATATAAAGTAGTAAGCGTTTTTTGTCTGTCCCGAAGGATCTCACTAACCGCTGAACAAATATTGTTCTCCCTTACAGTGAAGCGTCTTATAGGTCCTGGGAAGGTTTTAAACTATTTTTGGGTAGGGTGTCTTCACCCCCCTCCCCCAAAAAAATATTTTTTTTACTCTTTGGAAACTCAAATTAAAATGGGATGAGGTCGAATTTTTCTCTTCCTACCTTAAGTGTCCCTAGAGACTTCTAGGGGCGTAGCCGCTAGTCCTATTATATAAAGTAGTAAAGTTTTTTTTTGTCTCTAGCGAAAGATCTTGCTTACCGCTGGACTGATATGGCTCTCCTTTACAATGTAACGTCTCAGAGGTCAACAAATATTTTGGGGAGGGTACCACCACCCTCCTACGAGAAATCGCATCTTGAAAAATAGTACCACCCGATTTTTTTCTTTTTAAAACTAAAATTAAAATGGGCAGCTTGTTTACAATTTTAGAAATCAACTGAAAGTCTAAACCTAACAAAATAACCCCTCTTTCAAAAAAAGGCGATTTCAATTTGAGGCTTAGTCGCGGGTGCCGAGCCTTGAAAACATAACGCACTAATCTTGTCTTTGTATCTAACCTTTCGACATCCTAACCCAATACACAATAATAAGATAAAGTTTTACATGTTGTTCTTAGATACGGTGCACCAAGTTTTCATGGGCGAACCTACTTTATAGTTTACTTTGTCTGTCAGTCCGTAACGCTTTCTAGACTACTATTTAAGGTAGATTATTATTTAAGATACCTTTTTTGATGTACCCCTTACTAAAGAGCATTTAATATACAACTTACTTATCCGTCGGTCATGCTTCAAAAACATATTATTTAATATAGATGTTTTATGATTTCTATCATAATATTTTCTTCTCCATCTTTTTCTCTCTTTCTTTTTTATAACCACTGAATATCACCTCTTTTACTCATGTTGTACGTTTTTACAATTTTTTGTACTTTTGGCTGATGTCATCCTTATTTTTTTCCTACATTTTCTTGAAATTGCCTCCAATTTTAGTTGAAAATTTTTAGTTTTATTCTGAATTTAAATATATAAAGGTTACAAGATGACATAAGCATGACTTTTACAAATATTACGTACTGTTTTATCAATTTACTAGCGGCTTCGCCCCTAGCCTCTAGGGGCTTTGCCCCAAGAGGTGATAAAAAAAAATATGGCGAAAATCGTAAAGGACCATGGAAATCTCCTTCAAAAAAAAAAATAAATAAATAAAAAATGGGGGGGGGATTTTTTGGTTTTTGGGGGGGTTGGAGGTGTCCCACCCCCCAAGAAAATAGCTTAAAACCACCACAGGACCAATAGGTAGATACCCTATCCATATGCATAACATTGTTCTACTATTAATATAAGCCGCGCAATTTTTTCTACAACCATTAATTCTGTAAATCTTCAAAAATAAGGCCTTTAGAAAAACCGGTTTTTAAGTCATAATTTGTCGAATAAATCATTTTTAAATATTTGAAACATAAATGTCCCAGAACAGGTTTTCCAAATCTATAAAGCATTTCATTAATTGTTTTATTTTCTATGCATAATTAAGTTTTTAAAAAACGCATTTCTCTTGAAACACCCTGTATGATACATTTATTCGATTGATCTGATTTTTGGAATACTGATTTCTTTGAAAACAAAGTACAATGGTGTAAGCGAAGAATCTCTATAATCAAGGCCTTAAAAATGTAAGTATGTCCTTAAACATTATCCTTTTTTTATTCAGTTTTTCAACAAATTTAGTTACAATTTTGTTTCGACTTTTATACATTTATGTTTAGATTATTTAGTTCTGACACTATACAAGTGTTAATGTTTGTTTTGGTATAGTCCCTTTCGTAGCAACGCACCTTTAGGGGCGATTCTTCGTTTTTTCACAGTAGCTTTTCTCCTATTTCTGGCCCCTTCGGTGGGCTTTAACCCTGCGGGGCCAATTGCCTAACCCTGTGGGGCAATCACCTAACCCAACATAACCTAACCTAACCTTAAATAACCTATCAAAAGCCATTTTAAAAAGACGATGAATCGCCCCTTATGGGGCGTTGCCTAGAAAGGGACTATAACCGTTTGTTTTTCTTACCGTCTGATGTTAGATCTTCGCTTTTATGAGTGTTGTCTCCCTTATTCTTCTGTATTCACACTTGCATCAATATAACAGTAAGTCATTTTAGCTAACATATACTTACAAGCATTACAAAGGTTTAAGAAACTGCGCTAGTAAAAAATAAGATTTATATTTTATTGTATGATATCTTCTATCTATCAATATTATTGCAAAGATTTATTAAATTTATCAAGAAATAGAACACTTTCAGTAAAGCATAGTTTTTATTCAATTCCTACTAATTGTCAGTCCGTCTTTTGTTAAATTCCAAGTAATAATATATTCAAAGGTAATTACTATTTTGCATATGCTACTTTAATTAAGTTTTTCACGTTGGCGAAGCTTCATTTATGTCCTGAGCTGGATCTTTAAATGTGTAGCAGTTGGCGTGGCTGTAGCCGTGGCCGTAGTCATGGCTGTGGCTTTAGCAACGCTTTAGCCACACTAACGGACTGTGGTCACTTTTAGCGTGGTTAACCACGCTACGACTACGACCACGCGTTGCCAATATGATTTAAAGATCGCATTTTTTTTTGTGGCCACGGCAACGCGTGGTTAATATGATTTAAAGATCGCTATTAGGTTGGTAGCTGTAACTCTGACCACGACTACGGCAACGGCTACGCTTTTAAAGATCCAGCTCTGTTGTGGTTTTTCCCAAACGAACTCATAGCCACTGGATGCTAGGGGCGTAACCGTGTTTTTTTCTTATAATTCGCTTTATCCGGTTTTAATGTTAAAGTTTAATAAATATGTATTTTTTTATTTTGTTACTAATCATTATTGTTATTCTTGTTACATATCCAAAAAGTATAGCAAAATATAAGATGAAATGATATATATTATTAAAAAGTACTTTTTAGGTACACTTATCAATAGTTAGCGACAGTAACCCAAGGATCTATTAGCTATGTATTTTAAGATGCCTGCGTAGGCAGAAAATAGCCAAAATCCATGCTAAGACCTAAATCTAAACAATCTTTAACCATCCATAGACCTATATATATAATGCTTCCCTAAAAAGTTTTAGTGGTTAGCGAGATCTTATTGGACAAGCAATATAACCTTTCTACTTTACATAATAGGATAAAGCTTAAGCTAAAAGGTGAATCCCATCTACACATTTTAGGGAATTCTAGCACTTCAGGCTAGAGACGCAGAAACATTTTATGAGAATAGAATCTATTCTCTCCTTCTGATTAAATGTTTTCCAATAATAATTCTATTCTACTCCTCTCAATTCAGTTACTTTCAGGGAAAAGGGATTATTTGCCATATTTGTTTTCAAAGGTGCACTCAGTTATGTCGTATTCTTATGTCATCACTTTAAATCTTTGATTACATATATACCCACTATATGATGGAGGCGCAGCCGCTATTATATATTTAAGGCTCACCAAAATTTACAAACAAATACGCCTTAATTATAAATTAACAAAACTACTTAAAGATTAAGTATTTTCAATTACTGCAAGATAATGCTTGTAAAATTAATTGTGTTTTAAATTCTTTACATCATCCCTTTAGTTGTGTTGAGATCCATACATCCAATTGCATTATATATATTTTACTCAGCTATCATACTTTACAGCTAATATTGTTATTAGCATTTATTTTTGACATTTACAGGGTGCGCCACATAAAACCGGACTTTTTCTAAATTGTAAACAAATTAACATAAAATCGTCAATTTTAAAGATTTTATCGAATTTTAAAAACTGGGAAGCAAACCAGGTATATGACTATTAGATCATTGAATAAAATCGCCGCCAGCATCAATCACCGCCTCTACCCGCCTCCTCAACCGCCGGCAGTCCCAGGTCAAAATGTACCTGTCCAAGCTGGCGAAGTTCTCCTTGATAGTGACAATGAGGGAGGTCTTTGTGGTATGAGCACGTCTATTGGTACATGCTTCAAAGTAGCTCCAGGCCCAAAAGTCCATTGAATTAAGATCGGGCTGCTGGGAGGCCACATTTCCTTCGGATTGTGAGTAAAAGCAGGATCCAAATTAACCCAACTTTCAAGCTACCCTTTGACACGGAGGCCTTTATTTGACCACAGTTGAGCTAGAACGACGTGCTATACCTTTTTGGAAATGGCATGAAGTTTCAGCTAGGGTTGTCAGCGCAATCCATAGTCTACAATGAGTTTTTAAGTTCCATATGGGTCTTTAACGTTGACAACCAAGAAATTTTCACAATTTTACACGATTTTTGACGTTTTTGACGTCTCTAAATATGCCACGTTTCACTTTGCCGAAGTACTACAGCCAAGCCATTTTAGATAGAGAGCTCTGGTCTTTTCTAGTATCTTACTTATGTATCTAACAGTATTCCCAGCAAGTTGCATAACTCTACCTCATCTACAGATGGGCTGAGGTTCGATTTAGTGGGCCCTAGTCGAGAATCCAGATTATATCACCAGCGCATTTCGAATCTGCCTTGTTGAACATAAGCGCGGTCAGCTCGGAGTACGAGCCCATCTTCGTCCAAATATTTTTTTGTGCTAAAAGGTCATTACCTAAGCTTTTTATAGTGGGGTCAAACGTCCTGATTAGTCAAGTAGTTTTGACGCTATGACCGTTTTAAAAAAGTCCGGTTTTATATGGCGCACCCTGTATATTGTGTTTTCGCTTTAAACTGGCCTAAACCGAACAATCGGCATAGATAATAAAAATACTATTGTTGTATGTAATAGTTGCTATGAGTAATATCTAAGTCTATAACATTAAGATGATCCTTTTTGGGGATTAGACGTACCCTTGCGAATAAAGCTCTAAACCTACTCAAACTTGAACCTTACATTTACACATTGAGCTAGATCCTATAAAATTTTTCTAGGCTCTCCTAGGTCTTACATATTTTTTTTTTCTATAACCAAGAAATCTTTGAATTATTATTTTTTTTTTATTAGTTTCAAAGGTATGAGAGGGGTAATCTAATGAATTTTTTAAAAACTATGGGAATAAAATAAGGGGGTCTCGGAGTTTTAGGGGGATAAACACCCATTTACTCGCACCCTTGGACGTCCATGATTTGGTTTATTGATATTAATAAAATTCAACGGAAAATATGAACACACATTTCCTGAGTAGGAAAATTTTGTCACCTAACCTTTATTCCATTTCCTTATTTTTAGTAGGCCAGCTACTCTATAACTAGTGAATGTTATTCCTTAGTTACTCATAAGAAAGACAGACAAAAATACACCCATTAGAGATGCTTATAGTATGCTATTGATAGAACTATTGTTGGCGAAACATTACAAATCTAAACATGCCATAAGATATTTTAGCTTTAGTGTTCTAAATTTACTAATAGTTTTTAGGTTAACTAAATAGTGCTTTTATGTATAGGGATATTACATTCGTAGTAAAGGAATGTTATTGGTTTGAGCTCCACGGATCCTGATATCAGATGGATAATTGAACATTAGATACCAAAGCTTTAATTATAACCTAGAAAGAAATTAATTAATTGAAAAAACCCCAAACCTTCCACTAGTAGCAAGTGCCCTAACGAATAAACTCCACACATACCGTACCTTTTTTCAATATTATTTTATTGCCACGTTTCTTGTTATCAAACAAGTCCTTGTTCTCTTTGCGTTTTATCTGAAATCTAGACAAATGATTTTTTACAATTTCTGATGATGTAAAAATTGCCTATATTTCATCTTTTTCCATTAAATATTATTATACTCGAGTTTTGAGACATTATCATACATTTAAAATATATGAATAAGGATGATTATATCCTTAAGCAGCGTAGCATATTATCAGAAAATTGTAATAAGGTACTCTAGGGGAAGAGACTGAGTAGACACTGTATAACAATTTAAATGATGTAGCATGGACTGTGTAGATATTTCATAATAAAGACTATTTTGAAACTGTAAAAGACTGTAGTTTCTAGACTACTTAGATACTGTAGAGTTGACACTGAGTAGAACTGTAATAAAGCCTAGACTATAGAGCGTGGACTGTTTAGATACTGTAAAATTTAGACTATATTATCACTTAGAAGAGTCTAGACTGTGTAAATACTGTAGAATTTCGTATTTTTATTGTAGTGCAAGATTTGGACTGCATAGTGATTGCAAAGTTAATTCCCTTTTCTTCCCAACCCCCAGTTAACTATGCTTTCTTCAAATTTTCCACCTGATATAAAACTGTTCGAGACAAAGTTTTTAAATTAAATTCGGGAGGACAATGTAAATTTATGGATTGTCTTTAAAATTTAATAACAACTTTGCACAAAAAAAACTTTTAACAAAACTTTTCTCTACGATGAAAAAATTATTATTCATCCAAATTAAACAAAAGTCTGAAAATCTACTGCAAGAAATTGTAGGGTAAATAGGTTAGGTTAGGTAAATAAGTTAGGACCTTTACCCTGCAGAGATTCTTAACGAGCGGTTATAAACATCAACTTAGCCTTAGAAAAAAATATCTAATTGTTTAAAATATAAAAATTCTGCCTGACTTCTGTTGCATTCTATCGCAGAAAGTTGCTAAAGTTAATCTTTGTTGTACAATTACTGAAAAACTTAATGTCTACTAAATTTGTAGAGTAGCCTCGTATTTTAATGTCAGTTTACTCTCCCACCCCCCCCCTTTTCCCCATCCCCCACCCCTTGTGTTTTTATGCCCAATTACTACTCTGTCAAAAAATTCTTTTATATTTTCACAGTGGAAAAACTAATTACTTGGGATTAAAAAAATATGCAGAGGCCAATTAATTTAAAAATGTCGCAAAATTTAATATTTTGTTGGAGTAAAACTTGTTCTTTCACGTAAGTGAAAATGAATGGGTAAGAGGGGTGTCTGTGTGTAACGAAGGATCTCACTAACTGCTGAACTGATATGATTCTCCTTTACATTAAATGTATAGGTCCTGGAAAGGTTTTTACTGTTTTGGAGGAGGGTACCACTACCCTCCCTAGAGAATAGAAGAGAATAAATAAAATGGAAAGTGCTTTGAACCCCCCCCCCCCACACACACACATACAATCAAATAGCTGGTTGTCTGCAAACGTTGGGGTGCTAGTACCTTGTGACCTAATATAAAGATCTGGCCCTGCATTATTATCAACCGTCTCCAGAGGTATTAATTACAGGGATCTAAAGGGATAAGACAATGGCCTATAAATTGAAGTACATTCCCTATGATGCCATACAATATTATGTCTAGATTGCAAATAGTGGTTGAGACTTTTGGACACTCAACTTATGAACCAACCAATCAAAATTCAATAAAAGTGCCAAAAGGAATAGTCCCAGGGAATAAAAACATTTTTGGGGACTAGTGTAATAAACAAAACAGCCAAATGTCCCCTCACTCCTTGTTTTAGTTATGTATACTTTATTAATCCCTCAACAACATTTGGCTAAAGGAAATCTTGTAGCTAAAAAGTAAACTAAATTTTAAACTAAAACCTATTAAGAAATAGTTATGTAGCTTTACAATTTAGATATCCTTAATTATTTTTTCACAGTGTCTCTCTCTCTCTCACACACTCTTTCTCTCTCCACAAAACGTCATGATGCATAATTTATATCGTCTAAGTAATTTGAATATTTTGAATAATTAATCTAAAACTGTTTGCATCAAAATCTGCTGTTGGAATTAAACAGATTTTGTCAAAATAAAACTGTTATATAATTTTCTCTTAGCCTTTTTTCATCATATTAAATATTCATTATTTATCTATGATTTTAAAGTGTTTTATTTAACTTGAGTATGTCTATATTAGGTGTATTATTAGTAAAACTCGTATATAATCTGATAATTTAAGTTTCCATTATTAAACTTTTATGATGTCTTTACTTAATTGCTCACGTCTAAAATCCAATCTGCAGGCTGCTTTTAAAGATCATTTGAAAAACATAGTAAGTGGCCTACGCTCTAACTGGAAATAAGTAACAATGATGAAGAAAAACAGATCACATTGTTTTTCTTTATTCACACAATTATTTTATTTTTCAAATGTATTAAAATCTCCCTTACCCCTTTATAAGATAAGGAAAATGTCCTGTTATTTATTGTTTGGACAATAAATCATGTCAACAAAACAAGGTCAAGCACATAGGTAATGAGCCATCTAAATATTATAATATGAAATCATATGTTTGTCTGACTATGAAGATCTCTGAAAATTCTTTGATTTTTTACTATGTTAAGAAACTGCTTGTTGTCGGGAGTTGTCGTGTTCGAGTCTGGTCCACACTGCTTTATACTACAGACGCTTAAAATGGTACATACTGTATCTGGCAAGTGACACTAATAGTGAGAGTAGGCGACATGCCTTGGCCCTTAAACAGGCACAACTCATTACAATGGGCAGTTAGGACTTTCAGACAAAGGTCGTGCAAAGACTATCAAATCTGTTTTTAATTGACTGGGTTAATTATAATATTTACCCATATTTTCACTGATCTAATATTGTTTTAATTTTAGCTTCAATAGTAAAATTTTTAAGTTAAACTATTAGATAACAATATAAAACCTTGAAATTTAAACTTCATTTAATTGAAATTAAACTTGAAACAACTTACTTTTATGTCCTTTAAATTTACATTTTTGTAACCTTTGTTGTGCAAAGATAATTTTATTATTTTTTTTTCCATGTAAAAAGTGTTGGTAAAAGTAAGTTCAATTTTGGTCAGATTAATTAAAAGTTAGCTCATCTTGTACAACTCTAACTTTAACATGGATAAAGGATAAAATATCAACTAAAGAAATTCTATTTTTTGGTTCTGCTATTTCTTAACTCTTACAGATTTAGCCCCCCCCCCCTCTAGTTTTTTCAATGTCATTTTTTTGTAGTTTTTTAAGTTTAGTAAATATACGTCTGATCAATGTCGGTCGTAGTGTCCGGTCAAAGTCAGTTAGGTAGCACCAAAATTTAAAAAAATCTTAATTTCTACATTATGACTTTTGTGTATAAGGTAGAGACCTTAATTTTTTTTTGGTGAATACTTAGATACCAATGAACATCTGAGAAAAGTGTTATGACTGTTTGACTGTTTGACTAGAAAAAGTAATTTTCTCTAAAAATACACATGAACCACCAGAAATTTTTTTTATGTCTCTTTCTGTAACAGGAGCCGAGATAGAGGGGGGGGGGGCTAAATTAGCCCCCTCTCCCCCGATCTATTAGGGTGGGAAATGGGACCCGATCTGTAAGGGCTTTCCAGAAGGTTTTAATCAGGGGAGGGGGATCTATGGGGCTTTTAAGTTACGCTTCAAGTTTCCGTTATATTGCGTATTTCTTTATCCTTAGTCTAAGATAGAAGACCATCACTAAGCTAAGATTATTTCTAAATCTGGGTCAGACTGGTGTCAAAGCAAAGCAACATAAAAAAAACATCAAATTTTTTTCATTTTTTTTGGATTAGTTTTTTTACATTATTGAAGTCAATAATTTGACGACTAAGATATATTTGATAAAAAATGGAGGATTTATTACAGAACATTTTTAGAAAACACTTTTAGAAAACACTTTTAAGTAAGAATATTGTGTTAACAAATGCAAGGTTAATCACTAAACTTGTGCAAGGGATGTGCACCTACCCCCCCCCCCCCCCCCCTACCATTTCAAAATACAAAGACTAATTAAATTTGCAGTTAAGAAATAGGGTAAAAATCTTGTGCAATATTTATGTTGCAGCCAAAGTATTAGGTAAAAGTAATTAAAACAAGGATGACAACATCCATAAAAACGAAGTTAAACTAACCAGAAAGCCAGTTAAACAAACATGACGAGTAAAGAGTAACTACACATTTCGTATTTAACATTATTAAGATGTTGTATACAAATTTCTTACATATCTATTTCAAAATTATTTAAGTAATGTTTCTTCTGGTATTTCTTATAGAATTGATACTCTTTCTAAATTGTTCCTTACTAATACTGAATTATCGAATAAGTTTCAAATGTATAGGACAATATGTTTACTATATTAGCTATCCGTTATTGACAAGCATATCCTAAATGTAGAAAAGCTTTGCTTTGAAATAAAGAATCCAGAATTGTTTTCAAATTGTTTTTTATTATAGCTTCTAATCAAATTGATTTCTAAAGCCAAGGCTTATCCTTAGACCTCTTAGGGGCCTGTTGACGCTTTGGGGAAAAAATCCCCCCCCCCCCCTTTACACCCAAATTCAATCAAATTAAATATCAGGTTTTACAATTTTACTAGTAACTATGTACACGAAGGGGGAGAAACGAGGAAGAAAAATGGCCTAATACCATCTTTGTGTAGAAATATAACGGCTACGTTGTTATCGGTTTCCAAATGGCTTTAAAAAAAAACATATTACATATGATATAGGATTTTTGATCGCGAAATAATGTTTTTTTCTTCAAAATATTTACAACAAAAAAAAGTTAAATCTAATTAACTTAATATTTATGAGTATCCAATTAATTATAATATGTACTTGTTTTTCACATGTTACCAAATGTGATACAAAATGTGAACAATGATCACAACATTAGACATTAGAAGCAAAGCACAAAAATATTTTTTGTTCGGGGGGTTGCTTGAAAACAATTTAGATCCCTGCAAAAGTAGGACTATTGCAGACAATAAACTTTTAGTTGCACAATTTTTTTCTTAAGGTTCTAAAATCTTAAGAAATCTCTTTTGTATCTACTAAGTAAATTTAAGTGTTACATACAGACCTGAAGGATAGAAGAAAGAGTGGTCTCGCTACTTACAAAATATATTCATTTTCATATTTTGGTGACCCCTAAAATGGTGGGTCCACGTATTACGTGCATGACAAATATCTCGAGTTTTTTCCGTCTTAATTTCTTACGACTTTTATACAGTTTTGTATTGTGGGAGGCGTAGTTAGACAAATTAGTTGGGGGGAAAGTACAAAGTTTATACTGAATTAACACTTTAAGGACAATAGGGATGAAAAGTAGAAAATGTTATTTATGAAATAAAAAAATTATATTTGAATGTTGTATATTAAATAATGTATATCATAAATTAATTTTGAAATGGTTTATAAAAAAGTAAAATCTTTAAAGGTTTAAATATAGATGTAACAAACAATATGATTCAAACGGCAGATTTAAAAAACTTTCAAAATTTCAACAATTGGACATGAGGGAAGTAAAAGACTTGAAATCTGATTTCTTTTAAAGCTGAGTAATAATTATTTAACGCATCGTATTATAGACAGCTTTCCTCGGATATTAAAAATGAAAAATTATCAGATTAAAGCCCTAGAGGCCCTCCACAGTGCAGTGGTGAGGTAAAGTTTAGTAGCCCCGCTGAGTTAGGGCCCCCTGCACGGGTAAGGTTAGGTTAAACAAGGTAAGGGCTCTCCTCCACAGGGATTAGTTTAGGTAAAATTAAGTAGCTCCACAGGGTTAGGGCCTCCTCCAGAGATTGAGTTACGTTTAGTTAGGTTAGTTTAGATGAAATTGAGTAGCCCCATAGGGTCAGGGCCTCCCACAGGGTTTAGATTAGGTTAAACAAGGTTAAATTAAATTAGGTTAGGTTATATTGAGTTGTCCCGCTGAAATAGGGCCCTCCACATGGGTTGGGTTAGGTTAGGTTAGGCTATGTTAAGTTAGTTTAGGTAATGTTAAGTACCCTTGAAGGGTTAGCACATCCATAGGGGTTAGGTTATGATAGATTAAGTCAGATTAGGTTAGGCTAAGCTAGGCTAGGTTATGTTAGGTAATATTGAGTAGACCCGTTATGTTAGGGGTTAGGATAGAGTTAGGTAGGGTAGGTTTAGTAAGATAATCTTGGGTAACCCTGCAGGGTTAAAGCTGCCTCCAGGAGTCAGGCTATTTTAGATTCAATTAGGTAAGGTTAGGCTAGTTTAATTAATATTGAGTATCCCAAAAGGGTTAGGGTCCCCTGCATTGGTTAGTTTAGGTTAAGTTAGGTTTATTTAGATAGGAATAGATAATATAGAGTAGCTTCGCAGGATTAGGGCTCCCTGCAGGGTTTAGGTAAGGTTAGGTAAGGTCAGATAATATTGAGTAGCCTAATGGGTTTGAAACCTCCGCAGGGGTTAGATTCACTTTGGCTCAGTAAAATTAGGTTAGGTTAGGTTTAGTTATGTTAGTTATAACAGAAACCCTCCAGGATTTACCCCCCTTCCCAGGGGTTAGGTTAGGTTAGGTTGAGTTAGATTAGTTTAGGAAATATTAAATAATCCTGACAGGGTTAAGGCCCTCCAGAGAGGTTAGGAACGGTTAATATTATTGGATATAAATTTGTGCATATACAGTAAATTATAATAACATTATGATTTTATGAAAACATTCATAAACAACATCTATAAATGCAAAGATCTGAAGTGGTAGGTCAAACGCACATCAACATTTGTAGAGTGTAAAACTGCTTAAATATAGGATACTGTTTAAGGACATACTTACATTTTTAGGACTTAATTATAGAGAAGCTTCGGCTAAAACACTGTACAATGTTGTCTTAGGAATCATTATTTCAATTATCGCCAACTATCGCAAAAAAAATTTAAAATCAACATGTTTGAAATGGACATACAGAAATTCTAGTAACATTTACTTAACAGATGCTATGCTTCCTAAATCGTATTTGACTTATATAGGAATCAACATACAAAATTATTTAATTGATAAGAAAAAATGTCTAAATTAACAAAAAGAGCTAACCGTCACGGCCGGACAGACAGACTGACCGATCGACCATAATTATAGAGAAGCTTCACTTTAAAAATTTCCGAATTCATTATTTTCAATTTATTTGTAATTTAGAGTGTTTGCGGTGTTCTTTGCTCAACTAGTCATTTTAAAGGAAACCATAATTTTTCCATAAAAATTTAGCCATCTTTATTATATAGCTATAGTTAAAATCTTTAGATTTTTCAAATACCAATTCTTACAGACGAACACATTAAAATTTTGAGTTATAGAGTAGTTCTTCTACTAAAAAAATCATTTGGTACAACTAATTTGTCTTAACTAAAGCATTTGTTTAAAGTCAAAAATATATAACAACATTCATTTTGTATGTTTACTCACTGAGAACTATCGCCAAAATTTCAAAGAATTTAATTAAACGAAAAAATCTAAAAATTATTATTGATTAATATAATCTCGAACGGTTGTTATTAAATTATCTTTTAAAATTAAATTTCTTTTTTCTTTTAAAAAATCAATACAACAATGTACCTAATAACATTGTGTACTATTATCAATTTGAATGTAGAATAATAGAGGCGTTTCAAGGGGGGCGTACTAAAAAGTGGTTAATTCACCACCATTAATTAAACAGTTTTGAGAATAAAAATATAAAAAATATTGATTTTTTATACATGTATCATATTTTATTTCTGATTATCTTTCATTTCAACAGTAACGGGTGACTTTAGCTTAGGCGTCAATTTATTCGCAGAATATAAAATGTGTTCACTTTAAAGTAAAACGAGGATGACAACATCCATAAAATCAAAGCTCTAAAATCAGAAGGAAGAACAGTCAAACAATAAATTACGAACATTAATTTCCAAGTCTAAACAAAATTGTACATACATTTTTTGTAAAATTGCATAAATATAGGAATCAGTAAAAGGACATACTTTCATATTTAGGATTTGATTATAGAGATGCCTTGCTTATAATACTTTAACTTATTTTCATAGGAATCATTATTCCAAAAACCAGATAAAAAGGATAAACAGCATCTTTTAATGGAGTTACTGACTTTCTGATAGATAATATAGAGTTGCTACGCTTTCTTATTCGTACAAAACTGTTCTAAATTGTGCCTAACTGTCATAGGAATCATTATGAAAAATTCGAAATTGATATGACAATTCTAAAATGTCGATTTTAATTATTATTTCATACAAAAATGTTGTCAAAAAAGTTACAAATCAGCATGGCCCCTTGCCGCACCTTAATCAGTCGGGGGGGGGGGGGGCGTTCAACGCCCCCCCTTATTATCTCAGTTCCTATTAGAGCTTGTAAAAACGGTTTGTTCCTTTATCAAGCAAGATAGAGAAAATTCTATTTTATTTCTACTCAGAGAAAAAAGAAAAATTTATGTTAAGGTGTTGTCAAATAATTTCTCTTTATACTTTAATTATTGGGTAAATAGCTCGTTGGTTCAGTGGAGTATTATCCCTGAGCAGTAGAAAAAAAAGTCCTTAGATGTAAATAAACTTCCCTGCCACCAAAGTTTTAAGACTGTAATTTTCTAATATTCTTTTTCTTTATTAAGGTGTTAAATAAGGCGGCTCGGAAACGGGAGAGGTGCAGTACAGACCAAACAAACAGATCAAAGCAAATTTCAAGTTTTTACCAAGTTTAAAGTGGATAAGAAGATACAAGAATGTACCACTATGTATTAGTAGAGACAAAGAAATAAATGAATAATCAACAAAGGTAAAATTTGATTAAGTTTTCTTTTCTTTTATTTTACTTCTTACAGTTATACAAAGCAAACATCTGATTAGAAAGTAAAATATATATTACAAAAAAAAATAAGAAATTCAAGCACACAAGTGTATACTAATTAGTAATATTATTACAATGGATAAGATACCTGGTAAATATAACCAGAGCATATACTGTATAAAATGATTACTACTTAAAGACTATATCCTTAGATTTAGAATATTATATTTATACCAAGTCTTTTGGTATTTTAGGCTTAAAGAAAATTTTAAATTGAAATTGTTTCTAAGTTTTTATGTATGCTTAAGACTCTAAGGTAAAGTATAAGCTAGGAAATAAATACAAGTGTTTTGACACTTAGAATCTTTAAGGAGAATGTAATCTAAAATATTTCTAAGTTCTTTTTATTCTTAGGGCTTAAAGTAAAATATGAACTAAAAATAAATACAAGTGTTTTGATACTTAGAATATTTAAGGAGAATGTAAGATAAAATATTTCTAAGTTCTTTTTACTCTTAGACCTTTAAAGTAAATTATGAACTAAAAATAAATACAAGTGTTTTGACACTTAGAATCTTTAAGGAAAAATGTATATTAAAATTTCTCTAAGTTTCAGGAACAATAGAAGAAAAATATGGCACTTAGAAAATTTAAAGAAAACTCAAGCAAGAAAATGGCAAAGTATGAAATCTGCTTAAGAACTCCTTTACACTCTACTGAATAGAAAAACCTTATTGAACCTAAATTATAGTGCTAACCTGGATTAGAGCTAGAAGCTGAGTAGTGAACAATCTTCCCAAGACTGATACAAAAGTCTTGAGATTTGCCCTTTTTATACTAAATTTTGGCTATGACATCAGAGCTTTTAGCTTGTAAAATCCAGGTTAAATTTAGGTCATGATAGTAAAAAAACTATAAAATGAAAAGCTTTTAAAGCACTAGATATCTTATGTAATACAATTGTAGAATATATGTTTGATTTTCTTTTCTTGTTTTTCAGTGTTCTTATTTGTTTTCTATTTTCTCGCGTAGTAGTTGGATGTCTGTGTTTATCCTAAAAAAATAGGTTTCAGTTTTTGTAAAAACATTTTTATCTTATGATTTTTCTTTACCTAATTCTGTCTGTATATTTATCCAGGAAAATATTCCCCTGGGTGTGTGTGTGATGTGGAGTGTTTAGCAATAAAATTTTCTTTGTGTTAGGTGCATAGCTTCTCTACAATTTTTCTTGTCCTGCCCTTATTTAGGACCGGTTTTTGTCCTAACATGCACTCTATTAATAGGAAAAAAAATAATTAAAAAAAAATTTTCTTAAGTCATACCTTGATGATAATTGTTTAAGCTAAACTGTCAAGAACTATTGATTGTCCACTCATCCTGATAGCTTGAACTGTTGCATTGATGATATCAGTGATGTTCATGATCACGTCACCATTTCTAGTGGTAAGGACAACAAGACCAAAACGTAGGGAACTAAGCAGTTGTTGTATTGTTGTGGTGGCTGACTTTAGGTATATCTGTACGTCCTCCAGGTTATATACCTGTTCGCTAGCAATGCATCTGCTCAAATGATTAATTTCCCAGAAACGCCCAATATATACCATAGCATTGGCTTGACTCAATATGTAACTCAATGGTGTTCTTTCCAATTTGTTTGGTAGGATATAAACAATGGAGAAGTGACTTAAAATATTTATCAAGCTTTCAAGTGAGTCCATAGCGGTTACATTAGTAAGCTTCCTTCTTGGACATACATTGATCTTGGCGGTTGTATCAACGTTTCTGGGTCCAATACTCATATTGTGTACTGCTGGAGGTGGTTTTGTAGCAAGAATTTTGGCTTTTCCAATCTCCACTTTGATGACTGCACACATCTCATGTATAGTTTTAACATCCTCTTCCTCTGTTTCTGTACATAGACATGGGTAATCATCATCTTTAGTAACTTCAATGGTTTCTAATGGTTTTCCCTCTCCATCAATGATACATCGATCCAGGGTAAAATTCCGAATAATATTGACTCCAATATAGCGTTTGTTGCATTTGATGATGTGTATGACACGATTGCTGGTCATTCCAATATGGAGGTCGCATATAAGAGGGGGCATATCATATGCAGTCTCTGTGAAGGTATTTGGTTCTATCGAGAACTTATTTAACATGTTTTCGAAAAGCCTGTTCAGGTATAGAGTTCTGTCAGCTACCAGGAATCGATATCCTTCAGAAATGTTATTTAAGAATTCTGGTCTGTTTACTGACTGTTGAAGGTTGGTACCGTTTTCAGGTACATGTCCATGTCTTACATCTACAGCTAAATTGTTGGTCTCGGGGTTTCCAATTTCTTGTGCATTATTTTCTTCAATTATCATGTTTTCATTTGTTGTAGAACTGGCATCTAAAAGAAAAAAAAAATTCACGCAACCTTTATTATATTTTCCTTATAGTTTAGAAAATGTTAATTTTTTTACATGAATGATTCATATGGATTCTGCTTGTCTTTTATATCTTTTTTTTTCTAGAGTGTGATATGTCCATATTTATTTTATCTTATTATAATAAATTTAATTTTAGTTGCATATATTTTTTTATGTTTGTTAAAAAAAACTATTTCAGTGCTAAAATAGTCAGGGAGAAAGGAACTTGAAAATATAAACTGCACCTGTTTGTATAGCTTTGTTTTGTTGTGCTTTAAAAAGAGCCTGTAACATCACTGTATTCTTTCCAGCTTTCCCCCTGTTTCTCGACAGCCTCCGTCCTCCAGGATGTGTCATGGAGGTTACATTGATGATCTTGGAATTAGCAACAAATAATATTTGTTGGCTTCCTTGCATCTCCAGTAAATGATTTTTCAGGGCAGACATCCATTTGTTTTCCTCAACTTTTAGTTTGTCTCTCAATTCATCAACATCATCTTGATCGATGAAGTCGTCTGGATTGAAGAAGTAGGTACCTTCTTCTGAATACTCCACGACGAGTATGGAGTTAGCTTCCAGCCCGATTGCAAGAAGAGTTGTTACCTAAAAAAGGAAAACATATTTATTTATCCTTTTATCTCTATATAAAGTGTTAATTGATATAGTGATCTTCTAAGTCGTTTTACATCCCAATTAATTACAATTTGTCTTTTTTGAGGATCCAGTAATATGATATACATACACTTTCCTTCTGTAGATGAGGGATCAATAAAATATTTTTTTTTTTATTAAAAAAAAATTAAGACTTACATCATTTCTGTTCTTTGTAAATAGAATGTGTTTCCTCATTTCTTCATTGGGGTATGTGTCACTAAAAAAAATAATATTAATTTATTATCCCTGTATCCATGTGATATGTATTTTGATTTTTAATATAGAGAGCAATATTGGAAAGCTGTAAAAGGTGTTTCTGTCATTCAATTAGAAAAAGAATTTTTTTTTTTTTTAGTCTTTCCTTTATTTTATTTTCTTTTTGTTCTTGCTTGATTTTTCTATTTTATGCATAAAAAAGGTATTAGTCATAAAAATGAAAAATTATTTTAACTTACATAGCAGTTGCTAGAAGCCTTGAGATCACAGCTGGGTCTGCACACTTATCCAGATCTTCTCGTAGCTCTAAAAAAAAACAGTTCATTATTGGCTTTTAGAGAAAATGGATATGCTTTCAAACTTTGTGATTAGTCGTTCTCAATGGGGTGATTCAGAGGTGATAGAGGAAATTCCTGAGATTTTAAGTGACACGTCAAGTACATCAACTCTGTCTACTACGTCTGTGGTTACTCATGCCCCCAGTACCCCTGAAACAACTACAATGGTTGATATCTCTTTGAAAAATTTGGATGTTCTAGAGGAGAAAAGTTTTTGGGAAAGGTTAGTTGAAGATTTTAAAAATAAATAGAAAAATTATATAGATTTACTTTTTTTTTATATTTATTATTCAGTCTGATGTCCTGCTTCAACGATTTGTACTGCGTGCGTGATGTGATTGTGATTGTCCTTGGAATCACCGTCCTTATTCTTTTGGCTCTTATTGTAAGCTTAGCAGGTAAAATAATAGTTCCCCTTTTGATAAGGTTTTACAGGTTGCCATGTTTGAATAGTTTTATATTTCACGAAAGTTTTTTCTAAGTCTTAAATTTTCATTATCACTTTTAAGTCTTTTTCATTCAAAGTTAGAAAAAACATATAACATTTATCATATATATACATTAATAATTAATTACATAATATGTTTTGGCAACCCTTTTGCCTTCCAAGTTCAAGTTTATGACAGGGTTATAAAAGATTTATTTTGGTTAATTTCATTTTTACTCAAAAAAAAACTTTGTTGCCAAAAAGAATAACTTTATCTATATTTCAAAGAAAAAGAAATATTGTTTCTGCTTTTTTTTATTAATTTATAAAAAGAAAATTAAAGTTGGTAACCCTTTATCTGATTCTTACATCATGCTTGAAAAATACAACAATCGCCCGCAATTTTTAGTGATGGCTAGAAGTACTCGTGTTTAAATTGTTTATTTTTTTTTTTATATATTATAAAGAAAAATGTCCCCATATCTTTTATTTTTTTTAGTGATTGCTTGCTGCCGTTATAAACGTTCGAGTTCTACCCATGACCGCTTGATTACGTCTACGAATGCCAGCTCTGTTACTGATTCTAACGAAAGAAACGATGTAAACGGTCAAAGCGCAGCTACTGTTTCCCAGGGTTCATCTGGCTACTCAAATCCCTTGTCCACCGTTGCGGCAGAACTGTTAGGACAAAAAACTACTTCTAATTCGCTGCAAAATAGTAACTTTGTAGAAGTACCCCTTACTTAGAATGTTCTGTTAATTTTATCTTATAAAATTATGTAGTCTATTTACTAGTAGAATTATATTTTTATCTTATTCTGAAAAGCCTTCATTTGTTCTATTTATCTTTAGTTTTTAAGGAAGTTATTATAAAACTTTATTGTAGAACCATATTATTAAGAAATGTGTTATATGTATATTTTAATAAAAAATTCTGAGGTTTTCTTTATTTTTCAGATTCGCAAAGTTAAAATCATGAGCTCGTCCTCATTCAAGAACCTTATCGGCCAGCCGGAAAATGAGAACATCGACATTGCGTTGGAGAGTTCCAGAGTTAATGTAGCGACTTTGTCGCTCACATGTCTTTGTTTGTTCTTGAGGTAAAAATAAATATTTTGGCTACTTAAGTTAGATATATTTGTCCTCGAGTGTCCTAAGATAAAAAACTCTACTTTTTTTGGCTCAGATATTAATCACGTGATTAACTTTGTTAATGTAAAAAACTTATACACATTTTAGTTTAAATATAGTTAAAGTTCTAAAATACTTAAAATAATTAGAAGTTGTTAAAAGAATTTTATCTAGTTAGGTATTTCTCTTTTAACAAAAATTTAAACGTCCTATCGTAGGTAAAATATTAAAATATTAAAAGTGAAAATAAAAAAAATGTGCTCGAAATGAAATAGAATATTTGAGGGAGAGAAAAGGGGTTATTCAGAAAGTTTTAATATGGGCTTAGTATTTAAAAATAAAAATTATAATATTTTTTTCTTTTTAGTTTGCTCGTTACTGTATGGTTCTTCAGAGGCTGGTTGAGATTTTTTTACATAACTGTCTGCGAGTATTGTGGTTGGCTTTGTTTTTACTGCGGTAAGAAAATTCTTTTCTTTTTAATAAATAAAATATTTTTTTTTTATGATTGGTGTACAAAGGATATCAAATTTAGTTTCTCATTAATTAAAGACAATTAAAAATTAGAAATCGAATCAGAAATAAGAGTGTTAAAACTGCGAATATTATCGTAATGTATATAAGAGCTAAATTATCTCTATTTTCCATCCTGTTTACTTAAGAAATTGATTTTAAACCGTTAAACTTTGTTATCAGACTTTTAATTACCCTAAGAAGTATTTCCCTTTGTACTTGCTTAGCTAGGCGGCTATTTATTTTAATATATTTAAAAAATGTTATTGGTTTGACTAATTGATCAATTTGCTTATTTTTAATACAATGTTTAAGCTTTTCCTTATTTCTAATTTCATTTATCCTTTGTACTATTATATTTCTAATTTGCTGGACAAACAAAAAAATAGAGATTTCTTCCCTGAGGCGCAAGTCCCTATTAGTATTTCTAATTATATTTTCATCCCTGTCCCTTGAATTGGGGATATTATTAAGAACTATATGTTCTCTAGAAGTCTTAAAGTTACACATTTAAGAATTTAAGGAAGATAAAGTCTTATTTATTTATATCTGAGTTTTCGTTAAAATTATGCTCTTTGTTTAGCCGGTAGAGATCCCCGCTCTGAAGATTTTTACTATGATGCTGATAACTACTACTCTAAGGTAAAATATCCTATGTTTACACTAATTGATTATATATGGTTTAAGATTTAGCTATACATACATATCCTACTGATACATAAAGTAAAGTTATGTTTATTTTCTTAATTTTCATTAATCTTGGAGAGGAAAAAAAAAATGGGGAAAACTATGTTTCTTAAAAGTAAAGATTCTGACTTTTAAGTAAAATTCTTTTTAATGATATTTCCGCTATTTTCTTTATCTATGCTTAATTATACTTTTTTTTAGACGCCCACAGATATTGAGAGGCCCGCGGATGTACCTCCGACGGCGGCGAGCTTCCCCGCAAGCAGTGTCCCCCCTTCGGCGGCTAGTGCTCCATCAGAGGCCTCAGAAGTGGTTTTTAACCATCCAAGCCACTTCTCTTCACCTGTACGCGCTCCCTCTGTTGGCGGTGATAATCCTAGTTTGCCCGCGGTTTCTGGCTCGGAAACTGCGGGTGGACAGGATTCCACCGTTAATATGGACGCTACAGTGAAGATCAATATGTAAAAATTTTTATTTGGTTAATCATGGGGACAGATTCCTTCCAAAATTCTTTTATAATTAAAACTTTTAATAACTAATATTTGTCTTACTATTAGATTTTATATTCTATTTCAATGAATTTGGAAGGACTGTTTCCATGATTATCCATAAAATACTTTAAGTTTGCAGGCTGGGTTATTTTTAATTTTCAATTGTTATAAATTATTTACCTGAGTTGGTGATAAACTTGTATAACGTGCTAATATCCATTTTTCGTTGGGTTGCTATTAGTTTAAGGTTATGCTTACGACTAAACTTTATTCGAAAGGTCTAAATTAAAATATTCTTGTTTTTATTATTCACCTATCTGGGGGGTGGCTTTTACACCTTAATTAGTTTGCTTAAGTGTAGGTTTCTTTGTTAAGCTGTTTAAATTTTTATGCAATAAAATACCCACTATAGAGGGCAAAAAAAAAACGACAAAAAAAAATTATCTATTGGGATAGGGCTTTTAAAAGAGATAAAAAGAAAGAATATAATGTAAGTGCAAAGATAATTATAAAAACTCCCCGGGGATACTGTAGGCGAAAATTGATAGATAAAAAGAATCCTGCCTGCATCCTGTAAAAAAAATAATGTTAATAGAAATCTTTAAATTTTCTTATTCAAGGTTAAGAGGAGAATAGTGCTATTCTTTTTAATTCGACCATTATATTATCAAGGAAATCTGTCTTACTTAATATTAAGGTGTATAAACATTAAGAATTTGGAGATTTCTATTATAAAATTATATAAAATAAGTAGTGAGAAAAAAAATGAATATAGAAGACTGAAATATCAATAAAAAAGACTGAAAAAAAAACCTTAATATAAATTGCCTCTAATTTTAGTATCTCTATTATCATCTATGGGAAGTAAATAAATATTAAACTTGCTTAATAATAAATGGAAAAATTAAGGCTTTTTATATTGATGTTTTAAATCGAAGTATTGCTGTGAATAATTAAGCCCTGCAGGGGCGTAAAAATAGAAACTCTGGCTGTTTTTATTAATATTAGTCCAAAAGATTATTGGTCACACTAACTGTGGGGCATAATAAATATCTGGCTGTGAGAAAATAAAAGTAATGTTTAGGTTTAAGCTTTATAGAGGGGAATAATATTAGTTAAGTCAAGAAAATATATAAAGTAGCAGATATTTTCTTTTTTGTTGTTTATTTGAGGCGGAAAAATAATTAATCTTCCAATTGATTAGGTATTATAGAGAGGGTATATGTTAGGTACGGTAATTTATGTTTATAAAGGGTAGAGAAAAATGCTTTTTCAAAGAATTGGGAGATGTTAAGGGCGCAGCCGTTTATAGATAAGAAGTAAGTAAGAAGGTATTTTCCACAAATTTTTGTTTATATTATCAATGTTATAGAAATAGATTAAAGAGAAAAATTTGGGGTTATAGCTTAAAATATTATGTTTACTAGAGTTTAAGTTAAATCCCAATGGTAGAATTATAAAGGTAGAAATTCTATGTTTGTGTACCAAAAAGTATTTTTTATATTATCATAATCACAAAAATCGACCCTTAATTATATATATATTCAAAAGGTAGCAGACTTTTGTGCTAATAAAAGTATTTATATTTTGTATTTATTAAAAGTGTTTTCGCTAATTTAGATCTCTTGTCAAAATTCAAACGTCAGAAAATTTTTGTATTATAATATATTTATAGCTGTTATTTTCAAAATTTGTTCCAGTTTAGGTCCATTCGTCAAAATTATAAAAGTTTTAGATCCAGACATGAAATTAAAGTATTAGAAAAAGTATTAAATAAAGTATGACCTGTTAATATTAATATATGTAAGATTTTTATGTAAATTAAAGTTGTTAAGTTTTGTTGAAGTATTTTAGATCAATATATCGAAATTAAACATGTAAATTATTTGTGATAGAATCAAGTATAAAAACTATATGAAATAAAATTAAAAAAAAAACTTTTTAGTTATCTTATGATATCTGTGTATTTGAGGTAATAAAATCTACTGAAAAAAAAGCGACGTTACTCTATAATTGTTATGTCTGTGACAGAAAATGAAATACTATCGAGACAAAATTTGAGATATGAATCAAATAGTTTTTATAATGATGTTTGCTTATTTCTTATTATGGGAGCAAAAATGTAGTAAAAAAAAAACATGTTTGGTTAGAAACTGAAAAATTTTTAAAAGGTTTAATTTTTGGATATAAGGAAAGCGAAAAAAAACTGACTTGTGCTATAAAAATATCTAATCCCGTTGTTGAGGGTATGAATGTTCTTGTTACCGGAAATTTAAAACAAAAATATTAAAAGAATTTTATAGCTTCGAGAGAGGGGAATATATCCCTCGTAGGTAAAAACTGAACTTATTCATTTGATATACTAGATAGAATGGTTTCATATTATAAAAATGGAAAAAGTATGAAGTAGTAGGATGTGCTGTTGAATATTGAATGCCATAATCAAAAGGCATTTCGAAATTGCTAATAGATATGAAGTTATTTAGAGGGGAAAAAAATTATGGGGAATATAATTTTAAGTTACACATATATGTTGAGTATGAAATATAGTCAAGGCAATATGTGCAGGTTGTTATTGTCTGCGAAATCTTTGACGCAAAATACGTAATACAAAGACGTTAGGATCGGTTGTAGATCTTTGGTAAAGGTCAATAAGCGATTTTATGATAACAAAAAACATTATAATGCATAGTAATATTACCATATTGGTAAAAACTTCATCGAAATCGTTGATAATATAATCAAAAATGTTATGTTGGGGTTGAGTAGGAAATAAAGTAGTATTAATAAAAGATCTGAATAAAGATAACATTTCGGGGGGAATGGAATGAGAGGTAACGGTAAATGGGGAGTTTTTTGATATTATAACGGGTCCTACTGTTGGGTCTGTAAAAGATAAATTACCGTTATATTCTATATAGGCGGGAAAAGTCGTGTCCTTAGCATCATACTCCAGATCCCTTTTTAGGCTGCTCAGGATTGTGGGGGTGATAGTGTGTATCAAAATTCCATTTCCTATTATATCGAAATGTTTTTTGTTCTGTATAAATACACAGTATGAAATTACCGCAGAAATATTCTTAGTATTAAGGGCATTGAGACAGTTAGTTCTGTTCTGAAGATTTTGCAGGGTTGACCCAGAATGGGGCGGTGTTTTATCATAAATGTGACTCATGTCATCATAAAAATAATCAGATTGCAAAGAGAAACCGTAATAAGCGACAGGTATTTGCTTAGAAATTTGTCTCACAGTCTTGACCAATTCATATTCAATAATGAATACAGCATCATTATCTGTTTTACCAGCAGCTAGGAAAACAAATGTATCAAAATTTATATGAGAGGTTCCATCAATAAAAAAATGTTCTTTAAGATTTTCGTGTAAAGTACCCTCCGTGGAAAGTTTCAAAATCGATGTATGAACTGAAATTATTGAAAGATACTCATTCAATAAAGTTATGATGTTCTCAGCAGCGTTGGCAAAATTCGACAATCGAGCTGTTTGCGATTTAAGGGTAACCCAGCTTCCTGCAGCTTTTAATTCAGTTTCAATATTTGTTGCTGCGGTAGCTAAATCTTCTAGAAGTTGAGTAGCAGTATTTTCGTTAATATTAACAACGAATGTTTTGTCGGCTGGGATCCCAGGGGGCGATCCTAATGAATTACGAATTCTTTTAAATTTAGCATATTCTGATTTAATTTTGTTGGCTAGGACGTCATATGCATTTATAAGGACGCTTATTTGGTCAGTTTTGTCCAATAATTTTGGAGCTTCATAATTAAGTGCATTTATTTTAGTGGCTGCGGCAGCAATTTTGATGTCAGCATCGGCCATAATACTTGAATGGTTTATATAAATAGCTGCTCTTGTTTCAAGAATACCATTATCAGTAGTAATATCATATCCTTCATCCAGAAGGAAAGTAAAATCAGCATTTGTCCTATAGCCAAGAAGTAGGAAGAGAAACCAAAATAGTTTGTACATGTCTAAATATTAAATATTATGTCAATAGAAAATAAGTCACTGAGTATTCAGAAACACAGCATAAGGTGTGTGTTTTATCAGCCTAGTATAGGCATCACTTAAGCGGAGGAAAGTTACTATCCATCGTTTTGTCCCATCCCAATCTGTTGTGCAAATACTTTTGTGTTTATGACAATACTGTTTTTGCATCTTCAAAAAATAGAAATGAAATTTAGCTATTTTTATTTTCAGAATAGTTTTCCCTACGTGGAGATGTTTGAAATATATGTGTTTGACAACGAAATCTCTAGGTAAAGTTTGGTTGTGGGTTTCATATGCTAAATGGTTCATTAAGTTTGAAGTACTGACAACCATTTTATCTAAACACATTTTTGCACAGTTAAGTAGAAAACGGTCCAACATTGCTTGGGTCATTATTATCAGAATATCGTCCCCAAAGAAAATAAGGGGCATAAGGAGTATTAATCAACAATTGATAGGTATGTAATTCATAAGTTTTAAAACTTGAAATCCAAATTTTGTGCGCAAATTGTGATTCCCCACACAATATTTTATGATGTGAGCAGAGATATTTATTAAGAAATGTCAGATTCTTGTGTATTTCTCGCAAGTTTTTGAGAAAATTTTTCAAAGTGATGTGTTTGAAAAATATGAAAGGTTTTTGAGGATTGCGGATGGCCTGAAATGATTTTCGTACATCCAATTGTACAAGCTTTACAATAGTATGGACGGTGTGGACAATCTTATAATATTTATCAACAAACTCAGAAAATTTGCTCGTGGGGCAACTATTATATCTGTGTCTTATTCCATAAGAATTGTTATATCCTCTGTACATCTAAAATTGAATGTCAATAGATAAAATTTTAGTTATATAGCCTTGATATGTACTTGTTCAAATATGAGTTGATAAAAGCCGTGGGAGAGCTTTTTGAGAGACAAATAGCGTGAGGTATGTCTGTATGTTTTTAATGGGCAATGTATGATGTGGCATAATTGTTTGTGTGGATTATGCAAAAAAAATGTGAAAATGTATGGAGAATAAAATTATCTTGAAAAATTTAACTATTGTAAGATAGAGCGGAAATAAGAATATAAACAATATCACGGTTACTGTCTTAAAACAAAGAAAAGGGTTAGTGTAGTAAAGATATTGATTGTGAAAAGTGTGAAGATGTTCTGTGTTATGAAAAAAATTGTAAGAAAATTAGAAAAGTTATCTTGAATGCATGCGTAAAATGTTTAGCGAGCATGTAAATGAGAATTGTGTTTGCATATGATTTTTATACTAAAATTTCAGTATTGATAGTGGATGAGAGAGAAAAAAAAAATGCCAAGCTGTAACCAGAATTTAAAGAATCCGGATGGAGGTAAAATTATTGTACTTCCAATGTGTCTGTTGAGAGAAAAATTAGAAGAGAAAAGTTGAGATAGATTAAAATGTAAAAAAAAATATTGTTTTAATTCTCATAAAAAAAATAGTGTTCATGCAAGAGAGTAACTATATTTTTCTTTATGTAGCGGCTGCAAGGAGGAGAAATAGGCAGTTGGAGAGACAGGAAGATCGGGCACGCATGGAGAATATGAATCAACTCTTAATCCGCTTAGGGGCTAACCTGGGAGGCATGATGTTCGCCATGCAAGAAGATATAAGAGTATTGACCAGGTGGTTAAGTCCTGATGGTTATATTGCACAGCAGCTGAGGCAGCAGGGTAATAGAGTTAACTCTATGCAGACTAGGCAGAGTGGCGTTGTTGAGAGACAATTTGGAATCTTGCAGCTGGCAAACAGGATGGATCGGCGCGTGGCTACAATGTATTGGGACCATCTTCATCAAGGGGGAGGTCAGGGTGGTATTGGGGTTGACAGACAGGTTATGGGTGGTGAAAACGGTCTACCTGATGTTGAAGGCCATCAGCCTGATGATGGTCCTGTGGTGCAAGAGAGAAATCTGTCACCAGAATATCATCCTGCGCTTGGAACTGATGACGATGGGCGCAGCTCTTCTCAGGATTACAACCCTCCTGAGCCTGTTGAACAAGAAAGAGAATCAACATTGGAGTACGTTGTGTCTGATGAGGAAATAAATAATAATGAAGAATAAGATTGGACAAAATTGTAGTAGTGAATGGAAACTGTATTTCTTTTAATTTATTTGTATAAAGAAAAATGTTTCCTTGTAGAAAATTAAAATATCTATAATCTTGTATTATTTGTTTCAAAGTAAAAATGGCTGCGAAGCTTTGGAAAGAAGTAGAAAATTCAGTTTTATTTTTAAAATGTAAGTAAAATATTAAAGTGTGTTTTTAATTTGATAACAAGTAGTGGATATAGAATTTCAAAAGATTAAATTTTTGCAAAATTAATGTAATTAAAGCAACACACATGTTTTGAAAAGTGTTGAGATAAATTATGATTATTTGTCAGGAAGAAAGAAACGAACTTGTTTGTTTTCTTTAGAATTTGAAGTAAGATTTTCACGTATGTTTTTAAAAATAGAATGCTTATTGCTACGTGTTATTCTTTGGTCAATGTCGTCAAGAAAATCACGTTCGATTTCCTCGTCTGTTAATGAAACATCTGGTGGGGCGCTATCCATGGAATCCAGATATTCTAAAATATCAGGATCTAAATCAGCTTGTTCGATAAAAGATTCAAAATTAAAGTTCCCTTCTTTTAATAGGGCATTAATATCATCTTGCTTTAAATCAAATTTAGTGTTAGAGCAAATGTTTTTTACAATAGAAGGGAGATCTTCAAAATCAGGGTTTAAAGGGGTATAATGTTTAACATCATTTTTCGATCTAAAAATCGTTCTAGTGTCGCCTAATCTGCATAGTAAAAGTGTAGATTCATGAATATGTATTACAATATATGGAACATTTTCATATAAAGTTTTTAAAGGGCGTGTGTTACCCTGTAATTTTTGTCTGTCTTTACAAAGTACAATGTCACCAGGATAAAATAAACCTCTTATTTTATTTTTGTTAAGAATTTCATTACGTTTCTCTCTATCCCTGATTTCCTGTTGCTTAGCCAGGTTCAAAATAGTCTTAAGTTTTGCAATCATAGCTATCAGATGTTCCTTTTCATTTCTAATATTAGGATGTAATTTAGGAAATGGGTCATCAAGAAAGGTTGAGCTTAGATGTCTGTCAGGGCCAAATACCAATTGAGAGGGGGTGTAACCTGTTTTGGAATTTGGAGTATGATTATGTATATCTGCAATATATGAAGGTAAAAGTGTCCAATTGTAATCATCTTTAGTAGCCAGACACTTTTTTAAGACATATTTGAAAATTTTTACAAAAGATTCGGCATTTCCATGACTGGCGGGGGTATATGCAGAGGAAAAAATTACTTGGGTACCCATTTTAAATAGTGTTCTTAAAGTCTTTTTTGCCGTGAAAAGACTCCCATTGTCTGTATATAATGCTTTAGGCCTAAGCATGGTCCATATATGGTTTGCAAAAACGTACACAAATTCTTTTGCTGTTTTCTCAAAAAGTGGGCACAGAATAACATAATTAGAAATTATACATTTAACAACAAGAATATGGTTGTAACCAGAACTCGGGTTTAGTGATTCCATTAGATCCATATGTAAAACTTCCCCTACGTCAGTGTTAAAAGGAAAAAGGCCTAAATGTTCTGAGCGTCTAGGATGGTTTACCAGTAAGCAAGCAATACAACCATTAGCAAATTTATAACATAAATTTTGTAAATTAGGATGATAATAGCTAGTTAAAAGTAAAATCATTTTCCTAGGGCCACTATGATTAGACATTAAATGTGCTAAAGCTATATATTTTGTTAGCAACTTATCAGGAATTAATAATTTAAGGCAAGATTTGTCCCATTTAATATACAAGACCCCATTGTGTAATGTATAAGTTCGATTATTTTCCTTAACAGAATTTGATATAGAGATGACACATTTATCATAAATATCTTGATATTGTATTTGTTGTAATTTAATAATATAATCAAGTGTCAATAATTTCTCCAAATCATGAATCGGGTCATATATTCTTTCAGGATTTTTAAGATCCATGTTTAAGGAAAGAGCTGAACCTAAAGTTTTCCCTTCTGGTATTTCAGTTTCCAAAGACTGATTTTTAGTAAAAGTCGCATTGATGGATAGATGATGAGGGAGATAAGGTGTACTATATTGAAAATAAGGCTTTGTTATAGGTTTGGGTAATATGTATGAACAAGAATGTGAAGGGGGGTTTAAAGGAAGTGGGCGTGAAATTGCAGATTGCTTTAAAGAAAAATTTACTTTAGATGTTTGTGGGGAACTAGCGAAACGCAGCTGGCTAATAATTTCATTTGTGCTTTGTTGAAAGGTAACATTTATCGAAAAGGGTAAGGGGGAAATTGAGAAATTAGGCCCATATGCTAATTTTAGTAAATTATTATTAATTTTGTCAATTATAAAAGGTCGTACTGTGTCCCATACAGATATCTTATTAGAAATTGTTAAACGTTTTATGTTAGCAGAGGGGGGGGGTATACCTTGTTTAATAAATTGAGGATTTGCTTCTACCCATGAAATCCAATCTTTTAAAGAAATTATGTTTTCCTCAGGCATATGAGAATCTAAAAGGGGGTCTACATAGTAAGGGAGCTTAGTTCTTTTTATATCCGATTTGGTTATATGAAAAATTCTTGTAAGGAAGTCACTAGGGTTGTGTTCTGTTTTAATAAAAGCTAAATTTATCCCAGGGAAATTTACGCCTATGACTGGGCCCCAATTAGTCACATTGTTTTTGCTACTTATAACTTCTTTGTTGAAAGCATAATAAACAACCTTATTATCCACCAAACAAATAACTTCATCATGTGAAATAATTTTTTCTACAGCTCTCAAACTCTCCACAAGCGCATATAATTCCAAATTCATGATATTTTGATGTTTAAATTCTTTAGGAATTCTCTTAGAATGATACAAAATAATTTCAAAAGTCCCGGCATGTTTTCCTAAATTGTAACTAGAATGCTTGTCTACAAAGGAAGGGCGAATAATTAATTTATCATCCCTTTTATAAAGCAAAAAAAAGAAAGGGACTTTTTTCTTCCCAACATTAAAAGAAATTAATTTTTTTCCATTTAATATGGTAGTAGAATTTACTACTGTAAATGTACGTATAAGAACTTGTGCTAATGCATGTAAAATTTGCAGATTTTCGTCTATATAAAATATTCCATTTTTGATATTATTTAAGTATTCTTGCATTTTCGTTTTGTCCCCTTTAAAATCTCTATCTAGTATCATATGGTAACCCACATGACCTTTAATATATTCATAAGTACTGTTACAAATTTTTCCAAAATCCATGGTACAGCTATATGCTAAAAGCATTGATTTAAGTGATATGCCTAAAGAATTGTCAACATGTAAATCATAACCCAAAGTATTTTCTGTAAGATATTTTGTTTCAGGTGGATGAGAAAGAGAAATATTTTCAATAAATTTGGTTGGGCAGCTTCCAGGAAGAAAAGGTGGAATAGGTTTTACAGGTAATTTATTATCATATATTATTTGATGTGTTTCATCATCAAGGTTTAATTCTGGCGGTACAGTTAAGTAATTTTGTTTGGGGGGAACCAATTGACCTAATATACACCCAAATTGACTGTTTTCTCCCGAAGCTGAGTCTGTCATTAAGATCTTAGGGACGCCTTTAAGGATTATTTTACAATATAAAGGGCCTTCCATGAGATTTTGTTGAAGTTGTTTAAATTTCTGTTTTTGCAAATCAGTTGGTTCAAATTTATCTAATTTACTAGAAGTAAGGGGGGTTAAATAATGAATGTCTTTCAAAATAGTAAAATTTAAAGTGTCACGCAGAAAATTTAAACTACCACAAAATCCTCTCATTCCTGTTTGACATTTAGGAAAAGGTAGATTAGCAATCGCTTCTATCCTTTTTGGGTCAGCCTGACAAAAATTATTTCCAATCAACCAGCCTAAAAAATTAATTTGAGCGCATCCTAAATGAGCCTTAGTCATATCAAGTTTTGCATTGTGCCAAGCTAGGCGAGAAATAACTATTTTTACTAATTTAAAATGTGTTTTTAAAGTATTTTCATAAGTGTCTTCTGGGTGTGAAAAGATAAGTATATCATCATAGTAAATTAAAACATTGTCAAGTTTATTACATTCCAAAATAGGAAATCCTTTAGAGTCAAGTAAAAGTTTATTATTGTTATATTTAGGAACCATGTTGATCATCTTATCCACAAATCTACTCAACGCGGTTGGACTGCTGGCCATCCCCGTGCACAAGGTATTAAAAACGAAAGTCCCATACATTGTTGAAAATTGAGTATATTTCTTTGAATCTTCTGTAAGTTCAATTGATTGAAAGGCAGATTTAAGATCTAAACTACTAAAAATTACAGCGTCCCGCATGGTGTTGAGTAGCATTTTGAAGTTTGAGATAGCAACAGGTTCCACCATAATTAATTCATTTATACCCCTAAAATCAACTACTAGCCTAGCAGCTTGATTTCTTTTATCCTTGCGAAAGACTAAAAAACAAGGGGAGGAAAAAGCTGGTAAATCCCCACCCTCAACACTGGCTTTATTCAAAACTTTAGTTTTAACTAAGAATTCTAAAACATCCCGTAAAAGCTCAGCATTTGCGCTATTTTCATAGTATATTTTTTTCATTCTAGGTAATTCAACATTGTCCTTTAATCTAATTTGATAATACCCGCATGTAGCCGAGATGTTTCCCCTATCTAAAGAATGAAGTGATACTACTTTAGGATAGCTATCAAGGAATATATCTTTAACAAAAGGCCATATATGGGGTTTAAAATTTTTCTCAAGGACCATATCGGTCGCATTAGCTAACATTGTGTTTGGAATATCAAGTCCTTTAGGTAATAGGTCATCAGGTGTAATAATACAGTCACTATTAAAACCTAGTTGGATAGTTTGTTTAGGATCATAATACTTAGGCAATTCATGTTTAGGAATAATTTTTTCTTTTATGTCTATCCTTTCCTCTGTTAAACTTTTACCCTTAGTATTAACATCATTATTTTTGCAATGAGTATTTGAAAAGAAAGGTGAATTTTTAGGAAAGTGTATATTCATATTACTAATATGATAATTTTCTTTTTCAGTATCAGAGAAATTTTCATGAAAGCAAATGTTTTGGATGGAAAATTCAGTTTGTGCTGGTAAACGGCATTCATAATAAATTAAGGTATTATTTTTGTTAAAAGTACTTACCAAAGACATTAATTTTTCATCATCATCTGGGATAGGAATTGTAGGAGAGTGATGTACAGGAACTAAAGTGCCTTTAATATTTCCTTCAAAATTTCCATTTCCTAAATTTTCAACATATCCCGGCAGTACAAAATTATTTTTATAAATCCTAAGGTCAGCTATAGTAGGAATAATTTTAATAAATCCCATTTCTTCATAAGGTATTTTATCTTGTGTAATGAAAAGATGTTGACCAACTTTGAAAAAGGCAAGTGCATGGACATGAAAAAATACAAGTTTAATTTCTTTAGATTGTAAAACAACATGATCTGAGACACACGTATGTCTTTCTGTATCATTTAAATAATAAGACTCCAGGAAAATTCTAGGAACAACGTCAACAAAAAGTTTAGGTGGGTTTTCATAAAAGGAGACGGCGATTTTGAAATTTTTCAATGTGTTCATATTGATAAGGAGGGGGTCATCCATACCATCGGAGACATAAAACTGTATTTTTGCAATTTCATTTAAGCTAGGTAGAGTGAAAAATAAATCAATAGTGCCAAGTATTTTCATGGAGTGACCAGTAATGGAAATTAGATTATAATTAGATTTTGTCGTTAATTTAAGAATTTTAGCCTTATTATATTTTGGATAAAGAGCAAGTAAATATTGTAGGTTGACTAATGGCAGGCCCGCTCCGCTGTCAAAAAATGCAAAAGCTTCTTGGAGACAAGTAGAATCAAAACCAAGTTTACAAGGTAAAAATAATTTTTTTCCTACGTCTGTATCTACATTTGCAACTGAAATTTTATTTATTGTAATATTTGAGAGGAGAATAGAATTATTCAAAATAGGAAGGGTTGATTTATGACGCGGAGAAAAAGGAACGAAAGTATTAATGGGAGCGGTGCCTATTTCCTATTTATGAAAAGTTGCAAGCTGCTTTTTCATTTGTTGTTTAACTTCAAAAGAAGGCGCTGGCCATTGATTGTTGGATTTAAGAAAAAGGGCGCGCGGTCTTCTAGGACAAAAATCATCAGGATGGAAAAGCTCATCTTCAGTATCTGCTAGACATTGGGGACAGGGATCGGGCACTCTGTTCACAAGCGCAAAATTGCCCGAGTCCGTCCGCATTTCAAAGCAGAAATCCGTGGCTGTATGGCCTCCTTTTCCACAGAGAAGGCAATGAAGTTTTCTTTTATTGGAGTTATTAGTGTTGTTAGTTCTCGTGTTATTATAATTGTTATTATATCTAGGTTTCCCTGGTTTGGAAAATTGTTGTGATTGTTTCCCATTAGAGTGCTGCATTTTCATAAAATTAGGGTTTTTATGTTGTATGGTTTTATTAGAAGATTGAAAATAATTTGATCTATCGTTATAATTATTTCTGTTTTGATATTGTCTAGCTGCATAAGGTTTATTTTGTGTGTAAGCGTTATTAGAAAAATTGTTGTATTTTTGGTGAGCAGAGACTTCTTGAATTTTAATATTTCGAAAAGCAGAGCCTTCTAAAACTTTGTTGCCAGAACGAATGAAATTAGTGTTAGGCTTGATTGATTTTACATGTGAAGAAGGTCTAACAATTTGAAAAGAATTTCTACTTGGAGCGTGTTTAGATCTCTTATAGTTAAGATCTATAGCAGTGGCAATTTTGCGAAGAGACCTAGAGAATTCATCAAAGGTTGGAGGCCTATTATATAAAGTGACCAGCTTCATACGTGTTTTTTCACCATCTGCTTTGTTATCAGGTGGCAGGTTTTTAAGTAAAGCTTCTATAGCTGTGTAATTATACATTTCGTTTTTAATAGAGTCTGGTTGATCTGAACAGGCTCTTTGAGCAAGATTAAGTATATCGCTAACGACAGAATCATATGTAGCATTAGAAGGAGGTTTATAATTATGTAATAAAGTAACTGCTTCTTCTGGTTTAACTCTTTTATCATATTTTATAAGGAGAGAAGAAATTATTTCATTAATAGTCAGGTTGCCATCCAGAGCATTGCTAACCATTTCATAAGGTGGACCTGTAAAACAGCGAAGAAAAACAGATGCAAATTGAGATTCTGTTAACTGACATTGCAATTGTGCATTTTTAATGTTCCTTAAAAATTCCACTATAGAAGGATTATCTTTCCCAGAAAACTTTTGGCGGACAGGAAAAGTGTTGTTAACAAGACTCAACTTTTGGTCAGTGAAGAAAAGAGTATCGTTGTGATCTGGAAAAGGAGGAAGAAGAAAATTTTTGGTTTGTTGATCAAAAACTTCATTATGTTGTTGAAGCATGTTTTCATGAATAGCAGCTTTAATTGAAGCGTCAATATCAAGAGAAGAAAGGGGCTTAGTTGCTTCATGTTCTTCAAGAAAAGTATTATATTCTTTTACCGTGTCATCAAAGAATGATTTACCAAGTGGAGTTTTGCTTTTTTTAGCAATTTCAACAATGTATGCTGTTTGGCTAAGAAGAATTCGTCCTAAAGGAGATTGTAATAATTTACAAGATCTGGGGTCTTGTTGAAGTTGAAGTAAAAAGTCATCATATTCATCTGCTTTTGCAGAATCAGAGTGTTCAATCCTAAAAGGATGTTCAATTTCCTCAGTATCGCGTAAATCTGAATTAGATTTACGTTTGTTTTCATTATTTAAATTATCAGCAAGTACTTCAGCAAAAGTCCTATCTTGTGATTTACTGCGAGGAAACATTGATTTCATGATAGAAATTAAAAATCTGAATTTGTAATGTCAATAAAATTCACGCAACCTCGTACAATAATTTGAACTTAGTAGAGCTGAAAATATGGGAGGAGAAAAAAAATAAAATCCAAGAACTAAGTGGATGTAATGGTATAGAAGATAGATAGAATTTAAGAGGGTTAGCAGACTCAAGAGTATTTAGTCGAAAGTGTCTATAAGGGAATGACAAAGTATTAAACTAAATAATTATTTATAAAATAGAAATGACTGTGCACAGTAACTAAGTTAGGTATATAAAAAAAAATATGCTAGCAATAAAATCTTTATTGGTAGAAGCAATAAAGACGGACTATAAGCTTTATTGGTAGAAGCAATAAAAGCGGATTATAAACTTTATCGGTAGAAGCAATAAAGTCGGACTATAAGATCTGTATTAAGTAAGTATTATTAAATAAGGGTTAAAAGTCCTTATTAACAATAAAGCACGTTTAAAGTCCCTAAAACGTGATATAAAAGGCCTGTATATAATCAAAAAATAAGCGCTAAAGGATTTTGCCCGATAGTATTTAGAAAACGGGACTATAATGACGTCAAAAAAAATCCAAAAATAGAAGTCTAGAAAATGTGTCTTATAAAGAAGAGTGATAGGTTATTTTATGTCTTTATAAAAATATCTGTTGTGTGAATATTTAAAATATGTATAAAAACTTTAATATCTCAAGAAATGGGAAGGTAAAGTAATTTATGCAAAATATAGAGAAAAGATTGAAGTAAATCTAGTTAAGTATAAAAGCTGTAAATACACTAGGTTATTTTGTTATAAAAAAAACTTCAATGCATAAGATGTGTTAAAATGTTAAACACTCAAAGAAAAGACTGAAAAGACATATAGATTAGACACTGAGGTTTAAAATAAAAGGTGACTTGTTAAAATCTCATATACTTAAGGTAGAAGCTTAAGGGAGATAAAATATTCAAATTATTCATACACTTAAGGTAGAAGCTTAAGGTAGATAAAAAATGTCAAATGGTTATGCACTTAAGGTAGAAGCTTAAGGCGGTTAGAAATTTCAAATGTTTTTACACTTAAGGTAGAAGCCTAAGGTAAATAAAATTTTTATATAAGTATAGACAGATCTTTAAAATAAAATTGCGCAAAGAATAAAATAGTCCTTATTATAGAAAATGTGAATATATTCAAAACAGAAAATTAGTACCTGTATTGTACTAAAGTATAAGCGTTTAGTCTCAAGGGGGAAAAAAAAACTTCTAAGTTAGAAATGAAAACTAAACTTTAGTTTTATATCAATATTAATTTCTATTGACAAAAACCTGATGCTTCTTAGAATGTAGAAATGTTGATGTAGCTAGCAGGTAGAATGTAGAAGTTTTGATATAGCTAGCAGGTAAAATGTAGAAACGTTGGTTGATGTAGCTAGCAGGTAGAATGTAGAAATGTTGATGTAGATAGCAGGATCCTGAAAAATGTTCTTAAATAGAATAAGAAAATATAAAGCATGCAAAGCAAAATAACACACACAAATATTAGGTTCAATGTGTCTTTTACAACTGGCCAGGAAGAAAAGAGCAGGTTTTCTGTAGAGTAAAAGTTAGGTTAGGTCAAATGCAATCTCTATTCCAATACCGGAAACGTGCGCCACATGTAAAAACGGTTTGTTCCTTTATCAAGCAAGATAGAGAAAATTCTATTTTATTTCTACTCAGAGAAAAAAGAAAAATTTATGTTAAGGTGTTGTCAAATAATTTCTCTTTATACTTTAATTATTGGGTAAATAGCTCGTTGGTTCAGTGGAGTATTATCCCTGAGCAGTAGAAAAAAAAGTCCTTAGATGTAAATAAACTTCCCTGCCACCAAAGTTTTAAGACTGTAATTTTCTAATATTCTTTTTCTTTATTAAGGTGTTAAATAAGGCGGCTCGGAAACGGGAGAGGTGCAGTACAGACCAAACAAACAGATCAAAGCAAATTTCAAGTTTTTACCAAGTTTAAAGTGGATAAGAAGATACAAGAATGTACCACTATGTATTAGTAGAGACAAAGAAATAAATGAATAATCAACAAAGGTAAAATTTGATTAAGTTTTCTTTTCTTTTATTTTACTTCTTACAGTTATACAAAGCAAACATCTGATTAGAAAGTAAAATATATATTACAAAAAAAAATAAGAAATTCAAGCACACAAGTGTATACTAATTAGTAATATTATTACAATGGATAAGATACCTGGTAAATATAACCAGAGCATATACTGTATAAAATGATTACTACTTAAAGACTATATCCTTAGATTTAGAATATTATATTTATACCAAGTCTTTTGGTATTTTAGGCTTAAAGAAAATTTTAAATTGAAGTTTTTATGTATGCTTAAGACTCTAAGGTAAAGTATAAGCTAGGAAATAAATACAAGTGTTTTGACACTTAGAATCTTTAAGGAGAATGTAATCTAAAATATTTCTAAGTTCTTTTTATTCTTAGGGCTTAAAGTAAAATATGAACTAAAAATAAATACAAGTGTTTTGATACTTAGAATATTTAAGGAGAATGTAAGATAAAATATTTCTAAGTTCTTTTTACTCTTAGACCTTTAAAGTAAATTATGAACTAAAAATAAATACAAGTGTTTTGACACTTAGAATCTTTAAGGAAAAATGTATATTAAAATTTCTCTAAGTTTCAGGAACAATAGAAGAAAAATATGGCACTTAGAAAATTTAAAGAAAACTCAAGCAAGAAAATGGCAAAGTATGAAATCTGCTTAAGAACTCCTTTACACTCTACTGAATAGAAAACCTTATTGAACCTAAATTATAGTGCTAACCTGGATTAGAGCTAGAAGCTGAGTAGTGAACAATCTTCCCAAGACTGATACAAAAGTCTTGAGATTTGCCCTTTTTATACTAAATTTTGGCTATGACATCAGAGCTTTTAGCTTGTAAAATCCAGGTTAAATTTAGGTCATGATAGTAAAAAAACTATAAAATGAAAAGCTTTTAAAGCACTAGATATCTTATGTAATACAATTGTAGAATATATGTTTGATTTTCTTTTCTTGTTTTTCAGTGTTCTTATTTGTTTTCTGTTTTCTCGCGTAGTAGTTGGATGTCTGTGTTTATCCTAAAAAAATAGGTTTCAGTTTTTGTAAAAACATTTTTATCTTATGATTTTTCTTTACCTAATTCTGTCTGTATATTTATCCAGGAAAATATTCCCCTGGGTGTGTGTGTGATGTGGAGTGTTTAGCAATAAAATTTTCTTTGTGTTAGGTGCATAGCTTCTCTACAATTTTTCTTGTCCTGCCCTTATTTAGGACCGGTTTTTGTCCTAACAAGCTAGAGGGCTAAATTTTTTTGTGCAAGTCCCCTGTGTTATGATGAATTTCCGACCTTAAGTAAGTCAAAGTCAATTTTTGCTTCCTTCACCCTTTTATTTAACAACCTTTGTTTTTAGGTCCTTTTTTACTTAAAAATTTTAAACGGCTGTAATTTTTTTATTTTTGAAGCTAGAAGAAAATGTTTTTGCAGAAAATGTTTATTTTTATGTAAATTTTATATTTGAAATATCAAAACATAAATTTCAGCGGCAGCAGCTATATTTGGCAGCTGCCAGCCGCCGCAGTCGGCGGTCGGCGGGAAAACGGCGGCGGATCTTTATGAAATTTTAATACATTATGTAGACATGTAAGAAAAGCTTAAGTTTAAAGTTTGAAGTCTCTAAGTCAAAAATTGCGGCCACAGGAGCCTTTTAAAGATTTCTGGAGACCTGGAGGATCAGGACCTGCAGGATCATACCTGGAACCTGAAATTGACTTGAACACCTGTATTTAATATGAGGATGTACTACTAAAGGATATTTTAGTATTTTGGTAAGATAAAATGCTTTGTTTAATTAAAAAAATATTTTTGTTCTTTACCTGGATGACTCTGCCAGGTTTGCTGGCATCCTGTGCCCGCCAGGATGGAGATATTCAAAAAATTCCAACTCTCAGTTATGTGTCATACCCACACTTAAAAAGTCAAGCAGTATGGGCTCTTTATCTTTCACACGCAGAAAATGAGATAGAAAAAACCGGATGGGGGGGCGTTCAACGCCCCCCCCCCTCTCCGACCGTTAAGGGTTAAATGAACGTACAGACTTTCTTGGTAGAGTTGCTACACTTTCTAATTCGTATGGACGGACGTACGGGCGGGGGGACCGATCAAAATTATAGAAAGGCTTTTTTTTTAATGTTTGCAGGAACAAATTGAGCTGAAAAATAAATCTTTTATTTGTTTGCAATTTACTCTATAATTTAAAATGTCTTTTAGTCCGTCTAAAAGAGTGTTTGTTTTATAAAGAATTTCTGTATTTCCTACCCTTTTACTTTAGTATCGAAGCTACTCTATAATTCAAAATGTCCGTATTTCGGTTGGAGACAAAGTGGGGGGAACGTGATTTTCTCGGCTCCTATGACAGATAGAAGGCTGAAACTTTTTGTCAACATTCCCAACACTAACGAGCATAATTAACTTTAACACATTCATAGCGGTCGGACTGCTTTTTAGCAGGTTTTAGGCTATATTTGTATTTTTCAAATTTTTCACCATAACTTTGGTGTTTATGGTCCGATTTTCAAATCTTTTTTAGTTATTGATATCTAAATTAAATCCAGCATATAATTTACTTTGGCCGTTGGTATGTCAATCATTATAGAAAATAAAATAAGGTTTTGTGTTTATTTTTTCCAGTGAATCTTTTCTTGATTTTAAAGATTACTCTTTCATTCTATTTGTATGTATTCTCATCCACGATTTTTGTGCCACGCTACTTATGGATGTTGTCATCCTTGTTAGGCCCTTTTTAAAGATTTTAAGCTGCTGTAGTTTTCTTTATTTTTGAGGGTAGAAGAGCAATTTTTCCAAAAAAAAAGTTTATTTTGTATTAGAATTCTCAAAATATAAACTTCAGTGGTGTACTTGGAAGCTGTCTGCCACTGCAGTAAGCGCGGCGGTTGGTGTGAAAATAGCGGCAGATTTTTATGACATTTTAATATGTCATGTTAACATGTTAGTTTAAGCTTGGAGTTTAAAAATAAAATTATCTTAGTCTAAAAGTGCTTTCATAGGAGCCATTTAAAGTTTTATGCAGGTCATACCCAAAACCTGAAAATGACTTTAAACCCTATATTTTAAATTGATATGGACTACTATAGGATCTTTTAATATATTGGTAATGTAAAAAGCTTTGTTTAAGTAAAAAAAAATATTTTTGTTCTTCACCTGCATGATCCTGCCTTGTTTGTTCGCATCCTGTAACCCCAAGGATGGAGATGTGGACTCTCACACATAAAATTAGATAGAAAACATCTGAGGAACTCTAGAACAATGGTTTCCTAATAGTTTATTTGTTTGTTTTATCAAGGTAACGACTTACGGTCGAAAATTTTTTAACAACCAGGGAATATGCACACAACCTTCTTGCTGTAATAGAGGATGATATAAAAGGTTAAAGGAAGCGTTCAATGCCCGTCCCCCTCCTCCCCACTCAAAAACGGAAGGGGTAAAGCTACCTACAACTGCCATTGTTTTCAAAAATGATTATATGAATGGTGTCAAGAAGTTTCAGGTGTCTATCTTGAATAGTAGCTGAGAAAATCACCTTTCCCCTACTCCATTTATGACAAAGTTAAGTATAGATGGACATTTTGGAAATAGAGTAGCTTCGCTACTAAAAAAAAGTGTCATGACATCCTAGAAGTAACTCGAATTTTTACATTAGTTTCATACGAAGTTGTCTGCGATGTCATCGCTAATTTTTAAAATCAAATTGATATTTTTGTTATACAAAATTAAATTCCTTGATAATTTTAATTGCTTTTTAATACAGAATGTATATATTCTAAATATAAATTAATTTTGTTTCTACTAAGGCGTTGCAAAATTTTAAGTTCGCCAAAATTGAGATATGCCAGAGAGCCGGACCCACCATTTTAGGATTCACCCATATTTTATCCTAAATAGAAAATAATTAGAACAATATTATTTACTCTTGCAAATTTTATTTTTCAAACAAGGATGACATCGTCCATTGGTAGCAAAGCATATAAAAATAAAAATAATGGGCAAACAGCGTAAATGCAGGAAGACGAAAGTTTTTTAATGACGTCATAAAAATTTGGGATAAGGAGAGGAAGAGAAGGAAAGAAAACCCCTAAAAAAAGATGGATAATCCATTGTTTTTATGACGTAACATGCTGATTTTTTGAGGGACTTTCTTCGTCTTTTAAATGCAGGATTAAGTGAGTTATATAGTATTTGCCCATAGTGCACCAGAATTAACTGCCACAGTAAAAGTGTCTGACTATGACGTCAGAAAAAATTAACAATTAACCAATGAGAAGCCAGTATTCACAATGGTAAAATATATAGCGGCCTCTCATTGGTTAGTTGTAATTTTTTCTGATGTCATATTCAGACACTTTTACTGTTTTCGAATTAACACATAAAAAAAATCTGCCCCCCACGTTCTTCCGCAGATTTTTTACACTAAAAGAAAAACTTTTTATTGGCTTCTATTAACGATAGTCTTGTGAACTATGCATTCCTAATGAACATTCAGTCAGTGTTTTGTGTTTATATTCTTCGCTATCCATGAAAAATGTCATCATTCTTTTTCTATGTACTTGATCTTAAAGCTCAATATGATATCAATATGCAGAATTTTCAATATCGAACAAATGCACAAATACCAAAAGCAGTGCAGAAATTTTTAAAATAAAATAGTTTTTCACTGTAATGATATGATAATACGATTTCATTAGTTTGTTGGTTAATTTCAGACTTGGGTTGAGCAGGCTTCTCAAAAAGTTTAAGTTGGTAGAAATGTTAAAGGGGGGCAAACAGTGGCGAGCAAACTATTGGGGGGTGAAAAAAGGAGAAGGCGGACCCCCAAAAAAGTTTTATTTTAAGGTGCACATCTACGTACTACATGCCAAAATGTGCAAATATATGGTCAACTCGTGAATTTATAAGAATTATGCTACTCTGCATATACATACATATAGAGTGTCTATGCTAAAAAAATGAGTTTTGAGTCTCTTTTTACTTGACAATAATAATTCATCCTCAACCATACAGAGATAAGAAAAAAACTTGGAGTGAAAGGGTGCATTGGATTAGAGCAGAATTTTATTGGGTTATAGAATACAATCATGCTTATTTTACCTAAGAATCATTTTTTTTAAATTTATATAAATGTAGCAAAAGGCAACATTTTCTTGGCAAATAGCTAAAAATTAACTTCTATAAATCTTAATTAGATGCTTCAAATCTTTTACTTTTCATATTACTATTTTTTTTTTTTTGGGGGGGGGGGAGGAAATTTTCATACAAGTTTTTCTGAGACTTTTTACATTTATGATATTTATCTTATTACTTACGTATTCGTTTCAACTTATTTACAGATAAGCTTAGATTTAGAAAATTGAATAAATATGTTAAACATTTTGTTATAGTCAAACTGTTTTTAATTGCAAAGTTTCAAAATTTAAACCAAATAAGCTTTATTTTGTTAACCTTCTAGCTGTTCAAAGCATCTATGGGATATTTAGATATTTAAAGTGGGATGAAACTCCCCCTTTCCATAAAAGAGTCATATAGTATGGAAAAGTAGAGGTTAGAGCCGCAAACAATATAAATATTAAAAATATATAGAAAGAAACCTTGATTTTGTATACAAGCAAGAAAGGTTGAAATTTGAAACAATTAATAATGTGCTTATCAGAGGTTTTGCACGAATTAATGAAATATTGATACCCTATTGCTTTTCTTAACAAAAGACACTCATAAATCTTTTAATTCAAAGTTGTGATGCTACTTTACAAATGTCAATGCTCATATACCGCATATGGACTACAATTAAACTTTTGGAAAAATCTTTTTCATTCTTATTTTAGGATAATTTATATTTATTAATATTAGTGGCATAAGGAAACTTGGCTTTCAAGTAGTAGGAAATATTAGCACCATTAATATAAATAATACCACATTTATGATTGATAACTTGATAAAGAGCAGAATCAAAGTAAAACACACACATTAACATGCATTTTTTTTATTATTTCCCTAAAATTGTCAGTACGTTGTTCTATTTCATCTAAAAATGCTAATTTTGCTGAGCTTTTTATTCAAATTAACTTTTTGTCAAAACAACATTCTTGGAATAAAAAATGCACAATGACTGTTCCTTTAAATGTAAAATTGTTTAATGTGTTATTAATTATGGGGCTGGGCAGCCACTGTGTCAATTTGTCTCAAAGAATATTAAATTGGGAACAGGGATATGTTTACAGAAAAAAAACTTTGATTTTAACTTTTAGGCCAATAGTTATTATCAAATTTTTGGCAGTTTTTCTCAAAGTGCATGTTCGAGCACAAACCCCTTCCCTCCCTAATTTGAAATAATTTGAAAATTTTTATGTGGGTTGTATTTCATTTGTTTATTTATTACTGTAGGTCAGATTAAGTTAGGTTTTATTAGTTACTGTGGAAGCCTGTAAGGTTAGGACGTCGCGGTTATGAGCCGTTCAAGGTTAGGCCCCTTGGAGTAATTAGGTGTAAGATTTAACCACAAAACCGATAAAGTTATCCATTTTAGGGAAGCTTTACATAATTTCATTGCATGGTTTATGGTTCTAGCATACAAAAGTGTCTCTTCCTACTCCATGACTACTTAGGTCCAAACACTAAGAAACTATGGCTACACACACACACACACATGGTTTATGCTATTTTATTTTAGTGATGGTGTTATGCCTGTCTCTTACTCTTTAATATCCTTCTTTTTCAGTATATATGTCTTAACTATTTATTGTGGTATGTCAAAATAAATAAATTTACTTTAACAGTTTGGTTGAGGTTAAAAAAGAAATATTGCTTTTGTAATATAAACAAATTGCCACATATTTTAGTGACTTAAAATAATAATGTTAATACAGTTAGTTTATAGTAGCAAACATTATCTTTATAATTTTTTTTTGTCCAAAATTTAAGACAGATATTGAGTAAGTTAAGTTTTTTATTTGTTTTTTAAAGTATGTTTGTTTGCCTGTATGAAAAAAAAATTATTTCTTTAAAACTTTTTTAGGTTTTTCATGAAGTGATTTATCACCAAGTTTTTTCTTGATAGTTAAGGTTTGAAATCAAGTTAAAAATGTGTTGTGTAGTTAGTACGATAAGTTTATATAAATCCACAATTATGATAAAATTATTTCTTGTAGATTTAAGTTATCCGTTGAAAAGTTTGGACACTGATAGATTGGAAGCATTCCATCAAAATTAATTGATAACGCGGTTTCAAAACTTTAACAACCAGTGTAGTTTCCTCCCTCACTGAATTTGTACGGTCTTGTAATTGCTTTTGTGCTACCACAAAGGATCTTAGAAAAATAGGATCTAGGACAAAATAACCTCAACTGTTAATAAGAGCATAGCCGCAGCGCACGGTCCCCTGGCCTGCCGCGGGCGCTAGGCTCCCTAGACATATAATTATACCTAATTTTGTCCAAGATTAACTACAAATATAAAAGATTAAACGGTGGCTGTCATGTAGTCAAGAGTGCATGAATGTTTTTATGTCACATGATTAATGCTTAGCTAAATAAAGGGATAAGTCAATAGACGATAATTTTATCTTTACTAAAATTCAACTTTTAGACCAAAATGTTGACAATTTTGTTTTCAAGTAGTGCAGAAACAATCGATTTATAATCACTTGTTGTCAATTTGATTTGGTTGCTACTAAAGTCTTCATTTAAATCCTACAGTAAGAGGGAAGAAGATAGAGTAAAAGGGGTGGATGGGAGTATCTTTATATTAGCCAACTGAAAGATCCATTTTATTAAAGTAGGCGAAAATCTCGTACAATATCCTAGTAATTATATATCAAATTCAGCAACGATAAATCAACATCTTTTTGAAAACAAAAAAAAAACATGAACTGTTAAATAGTATCATTTTAGTATGACGAAAAAAATAAGTTTTTGATAATGATATCCTATTTTTAGAAAAGTTGAGCTTCTAAGAAGTTATTTATCCCTCTACAAGCCTATCTCTAAATCTATGATGTTTTTGGTTTTATTATGCGTTAAAGTACGGACAATATTTTCAATGTGGAAAATATTATTTTTCTCAAAAACAAGGTTGACATAATTATTGAAAGCAAAGCTCATCATGCAAGATGGTCATACATACGAACATTAATTAACAAATAATGAGTGAAATTCCATCTGCAATTTAAAGGTCTGAATAAAACTTCACTGCAAATCTATTCCAAAATTGCTGAAATACAAGATGCCTATTATTTACATTATTATATTATTAATCAAAGTTAGGCTGTGAATTTTTTTTTCAAATTTGATTTTAGAATATTTCTTTTTACAAAGTGATAAAATTATCCTAGACCAATTTTATTTTAAACTAAGATTTATGGTGAAAAGTACGTTTATTACGTTTATTAGTAACACTTATGTAAAGCAAATTTTCTTGGGAAGAAAAAAAAATGAATCATTGCCGCCTGTCGTTTATTTTTCGGAGTTAAATCTGGCAGTTGTCAATCAGTATTTAGAAGCCGTTATGTAGCGGTGAACTGGCAGATAATTTGATAATGATAATGAGCGTCCAGTACACAATTTACTTTGTCCGTCTGTCTATCGGTAATGCTATAAAAATCATTTTTATATTGGAAATGTATTATTTTCTTTTTCTATTTACGATTATTTTTGGCTGACCAATGCACGTCTACTCTATAAATCATATTAACTAACGGTCCGCCAGTAATGCTCTGAAATGCATTTATCTCAGCTGTGCATCATTACTTACAATGTCCGTCAGTCAGTCTGTTATGTGCCCGCCCTATTTCCTATTTACTTTGTTGTTCTTTAAATTTTTCTTTTTAGTTTCTAAATTAGCGCCGCTGAGTTTCTTATAATAAAGTTATAATAATACATATATTTTTTTTCAACTTTTTAATACTTTTTCTTATTATTTATACCCAACATATTTTTTAATACAAAAATTCTGTTCTGTTTTAGAAGTATTTTTTAATAAATTTGGAGGTTAGTGTTCAAACTGTGTAAAAAATTAAAATTTATTTTCTTGTTTTATAAATTGAGGAAAAAAATGATTTTTAGCCATTTTAGCCAGAAGACTGCCAAATGGTGTTATAGAGTATATCCATCCCTAAGGCAAAAATTATAGAGGAATTTTTAACCACCCCTTACCACTATAACTCCTTACCATACCACATCTATCTTGACTAGAGTCTACACTAGACTATAGTCTACATCCCATGATACACCCCAATAAAACATAAAAAAAATTAGGGGCTATAAATTTTTAACTTGTTTGAATAAACTCTTTTCTAAAGCGCTCTGATTAATATTTATTTCCAAAATAAATTAACCAATATTTTTTTTAAAATAACGTTGGCAATGCTGAACTTGTGTACCACATCACACAATTTACTTAGATAAACATACAACATAAATAAATAATCCCTTTGGTGGACCAATGGTAACATTTTAATTTCATCCATGAAATAAGTCAGCTAGGTAGTTCAATTTCTTAGAACTAGGCTCAGTTTGTCCAAAAATTTCGTCATCAGAATAATAGTATTCAATCATTACACAACAAAAATCACCTTTATCTAAAAATTTCTTCAAAGACAGATTATAGTGTCTTATTGAGCATTTAGGGTAATAAATCTCTTTAAAAATTGCCATTTTAAAAATGGTTTTAGATTAGTACTATGCCTATTTGCGTCAAACCAAGGCTGCTATTAGCTTTGCTTTATGGGTGCCAATAAATATATGAAAACATGTGTCCACCTATTTCATATTTATTTTCATATTTGCGTAAAAAACAATAAAGACATAAATTCATTATTAAACAAGGATGACATCTTTTATAAATTTGAAGCTGATAAAACCAGACAGTCTAACACTTGGAGTAATAGCACTGTTATTTTTGAAAGTCAGAAAAATTTAGGAATCTGTACCCAAGATCTGTACGGAGGGCTCTAGGGGCGTACCCGCTATTATTAGATGACTTTAAATTTTAAAGCAGAAATTCTATAAAGAATCCTTAAAGCAATGTTTGACGTTAATTTATATATAACTTTGTTGAGAAATATATCACAAATTAATTTTCCCAGTTGGAGTTCAAATACTATAATTTATTATTTTTATTTACTGATATAATTTTTTTTATAATTTTTACTCATCCATAAAAGATACATCAATGGGTTTCGTAGCCCCTACCTTTCATAACCTAACCAAGATAAAAAAGGTTTTATTAATAACTTTGAGGTCCTTATTTATTACTATATTTGTCATAATTATTTTTAAATTTCAGAAAAAAATGGTTTTATGGATGCTGTTTGTCCTAATTCTACCTGTCACTTCGGATGGGACAGATAAAAAAGGTGAGAATTTTTTATTATGTAGTAATTAAGTATTAAGTAGTACTATTGTTTTTCATCTGAAGCTTTAGATTGCAATAACTCATTACCTGATTGGGAACTCTATTTAAGGTAAACTTGACGTAGGTCCTGTGAAGGTTTTAGGCTATTTTATTTTCAGATTTGAGTGTTGGGAGGTTTTGATATATTTTATTAGGGGTGTAGCCGCTAATGTAATAAATCATTATAATAATTTATTCTATACTAAACCCCGAACCACTTCATTATGCAATCTACATTTTCCTGGATATTTTGTCTATGGTAGTCCATAAGTGTACAGCTTTACAGTACATTGTTTCTATTTGTTAAAGCAACACGTATGATAAAAGAAAAAGATTCTTTTTAAAGTAAAATGCTTATATTTCAATCAAAATCTATATTTTTTTATTTTTTACCGATCCACGTCATTATGCAAATCAAAAGAAAATCAATGAGAAAACGTTGGTTTTGCACTTTTCTCCACTTTTAAAAAATGATTCTGATAAAATAACAATTTTTTAAGGGATTTATGCATTAATTATAATGAAAAACAGTTTTAGGTAGATTTTAATGATTTTTCTAAATAAGAAATAATTGAAAAAAAGAAATTCTATCCTTATCACTTTAGAGGACAGCTGCTGACCCCCAGTCTTATGGATGAAGCTAAATACATGTTAAAGATAAAAATTACCCTGAAAAGTATACAAAAATGTTTTTTGATGTGTTAAAAAAATCCATTTAAAAATCTTGATTTTGAGGATGATGGCCTTTAAGATGCTCTTACTGGTGGTGAAGGTGAGCTAAATGTTATCTAAGTACATGACCATTACAACAACTTGTCTATTAACCTATGTACCATTTTTTGTAGTCATAGCAGCCTCCAGTGGAGCCTCTCGACATGAAATATAACCATTATCTAAAAACTACATTATTTACTTTATGAATTTTAGTAATTAAAATTGCAATTTTTTTCTTTTTTAATATTGCTTGGCTGGAGGCTGCTATGACTACAAAAATTGGACCATAGTTCAATATATAAGTTTTCTTCAAGGGCATGCACTTTGATAACATTTAGCTCACCATCACCACCAGTAAGAGCATCTTAAAGGCCATCATCCTCAAAATCAAGATTTTAAAATGGATTATTTTAACACATCAAAAAACATTTTTGTATACTTTTCAGACAAATTTTTATTTTTTACATGTATTTAGCTTCATCCATAAGACTGGGGGTCGGCAGCTGTCCTCTAAAGTGATAGGGATAGAATTTCTTTTTTTCAATTATTTCTTATTTAGAAAAATCAATAAAATCTACCTTAAACTGTTTTTCATTATAATTAATGCATAAATCTCTTAAAAAATTGTTATTTTATCAGAATTAATTTTAAAAAGTGGAGAAAAGGGCAAAACAAACGTTTTCTCATTGATTTTCTTTTGATTTGCATAATGAAGTGGATCGGTAAAAAATACAAAAATATAGATTTTGATTGAAATATAAGCATTTTACTTTAAACAGAATCTTTTTCTTTTATCATATGTGTTGCTTTAACAAATAGAAACAATGTACTGTAAAGATTTACACTTATGGTCTACCGTAGACAAAATATCCAGGAAAATGTAGATTGCATAATGAAGTGGTTCGGGGTTTATAAGCTATACCCAGTGGCCTTTAGCGGTAATTAAATTTTTTTTCTACAGACAAAAAAAGATATCATGTTACTTTATGTAAGGATAGGAGTCTGCTGACGTAAGAATTTTTCTAATAAGGTTTCTTTTAAAGTGGCTACATATAATTATTTTTGCTTTTTGCTTTAAAGAAACTGTTTTAACATCACAGAGCCTCAAAATCATTTGGGGATTAAAAATTCTAATTAATCATGTAAAATGTTCAATGTTCAAAAAGCTGAAAAAACAAATATTTAAAATGAAGGAACAATTTACTTTATTGCCTCAAAAAACATAAGACAGTTATATCATCTATAAATTGCCAAACAGACTATCCTCTACGGACGTAACTGCACTATTGGTAGAAAAGCTTCGCTATTAAAAATTCTTAGAGTACAATTACATAAAGTGAAAATGAAATGACAGTAAATAATAATATATTGTTCCAACAAAAGGCAGGAATATACGGATAGGACAATGGAAGAAACATTTAGTTTTCTAAATAGTTATAAATTCTGTTCTCTTGATCAGGCCTTCTATTCTTCTATTCTAAGTTTCGGAACCGTTTTGCCGACATACCGTATCTACATTATTCTATTGGTCAGAGGTTTTTAACCTTAGAGACATGCTGCAGTTAAATATATGATAGCTAATCAAAGTTTTGAAAAAAAAGAGGTTCGATTATTTGCCATTGTCCTTTTCCTTCCCGAGGAAAGTGTTTGTAAGTACAGATCAAACAACAATCAAATGCAAACCAAGAATAAGAGAGATAGTTTATACAAAAAAAAACTTTTGATAAGCATGACAACATCCATAAGATATTAAGCAAAATTTAAATAAATGTTTATAAGAGAATTTCAATCGAAGGACTAAGTTAGTTTTAGAGTAGAAGCTCATTGGTTAGTGTAAAATTTTATAAACCTTTACCCATCTATATGTTTTCAAGCCTACTAAAGGATTCAGATATTATATTGCTAGTTTCCAAGAAACTTTTAACGCCGCCAATGGCCGCATTTTTAGATCTAGATATTTAAAATTTTGTGAAGCTTGCAAAGACACTTTATGTCATATAGACAAGAAGATTTTAAATCTCAAAGTTTGCCAGAAACCTTTGAGTCATACTTCATATTGTTTTGTACTACTACATGATATTTTGCCATATTAAATGTTTTGTTTAAGTCAAGAAGTATGTTTTCCCCTATTTAAAAAATTAAGTTATAGCCCTATTTTAGTTTTGTGCAGACAGAAAATGAGAAGAAAATTATTTGTATTATAAAGGGGCGCATCATCTTAGGGGCATCTTTATGTAATATCAGCTGACAGGCTTTTACCTGTTTATTCCCTAATAACAATTAGATTATGTTTTTATTTTAATTTTGCTGGTTCGTTCCCTATATTTGTGACAGAACCATGGTGACAAATGATTAAGTGCAACCACAAAAAAATTCTAATGCGGAAGAGACCCTTGATTATAAACATACAATAACTTTATTTTACATACATACAAATAAAAAGAAAGAAAAAAGCTTATTTTTGATGCTTACATTAGATTCAGTAATTGTTGGATGAGGCCTGCAGGGACAATAGGATCCCGCATATATGGGCCCAGCAGTGGCTAGAAATGTAGTTATTTTTATGGGTATGGGAGATGGGTTCAGGTGCCCAAGAAATGACAACACAAAAAATCATCCGCATATGCTTTTGTGATCCATGCCTAAGTCTGGGGTTAATGTATTAATATTAGGTACAAATCTTATTAAGACAGAAGCATTTTTGAGAATTTTTTTGTATGGAAATAAATTAGTTATCTTTAGTTCGTATCATAAAGGAATGTTTAGCATTTTTAAGGCATCATGTTAATGTACCTAGAATTTTGGTTCCTTTTGCTATCAAGATAAATGAGTCATTAAAAGAAAATGTTGCAGAATTTAAACATTTTAGGAACTAAGATTTGAAGAAGATATGAATTTTCACTTCCCCTGTCTACAGAAAATATCCACTTCATGAACTATAACCAACCTATCTTAACCTAATCTAACATAAGTAATGACCTGGTTGAATTTATCAACAACTGAACTAGATCCAAAACATTAAATTCCCATTAAATAATAATAGAAGGGTCAGCAACCTTTGGACACAAATTGGTTTTTATTTGATCAAAAGTGATTAAGTGAGTTTCTTGTATGTTTGTTTCCTCAACAATGAAGAAAAGTTAGACCTACCTGGTAACAAGAATAGATACTTTAGCAAGTTCATTTTCAATTTCTCTATAAATCTTAAGTTTGAAAAACAAATTCTGATATGATAAAGTTTAAATTTTGAATAACATCATGATAATGTATGGAAATTTTGGACCTTCATTGGTACTATTTGATTTCTTGAATATTTTTTGGTTGGGTTAGAATTCCTACCAATTTTAATTTCTCTTGAAATATTATATTTTAATTGGCAGAAAATCTGTAAAATAAATATTTGCAAGAAAATTTTTATTTCAACTCAAGTTATCCTTGACCTTGATTTCTGTTTCCAAAAAAAATTTTAGGAAATAATTAAGGTAAAATTATCTTCTTATTTTCTGCGCTTTTGCTATAAAAAGCCCAAATAAAAATGGACCAATGAGAAGCTATACAGGTAACCAAAGCAATGTGCTGATAACTCTAGGCTATCTCTAGAGTGTATTTGTGTGGGTCTTCTTCTTTATCAATGTCAAGATAGACAAATCTTACAAAGCCTAATATAGTGTCTCTCTGTGGGGCATACAGGGAGAAGGATTCTCATCTAATTTTATGTGTGTTATAGAACCCATGAATTTTGTCTTGTTAGAGTTCGGAAGCGGGACCAAAAATTAGACATCCGAAATAAGATTTAATGCATCTTGTATTAAAAGTCTATTTCGTGTTTGCCCAGTTACAATTTTTGTAGAGTCTGACAAAACCATTTACAGCTATAAAATATTATGTGAAAAATACACATTTTTTCATGATATTCACAGTTGGTTTCAAACTTAACTTAACCCATTAATGACAATAGGGTCTTAAACGACGCACAAATTCAAACCTATACTATCACTCTATTTTTTTATGCTGTCCTTTTTAAATGTTTGTAAATAACTGAATAGAGCTTCAAGTTTTGTCCTCTACATTGCTTGGCCTCTCACTTCATTCGATGACCAGATGAAATCATATTTTCATGGCAGAAGTGGAAAAAATAGGAAAAAAATTCCACACCAGGTCTAACTTTTTTCTTTTAAAGAATTAAAACATACTTATTTATAATTAATTATAGCATTTGTTATATATTTTTAGTTTCTGCTAAGTTTTCTTTGATTTTAGTTAGTTTACATACTTTTTTTTGATAAATTGTTGTGCGTCGTATTCGACGCATTCGGACTAATCATTTTAGCCATTGCGTCCTTTTTGACCTTATAGGACTAATCATTTTAGGATTTTACTGTATAATCTACTAGTTGCTACGCCCCTAACCTCTAGGACGTGTGGGGGATGTCAGGAAAATAGCTTAAAACCATCCCAAGGTATTTATAAAGCTTCCCTGATAAGTAAAACCAATTCAGACCTTCAATTTCTCTAATCTTTGGCTTGAGCCAAAAAACCTTACTACTTTATAGTATGGAATACAATACAAGCAGCGGCTACGCCCCTAGAGGCATCTAGGGCCCCTTAGATTGCAGGGGGAGTCAAATCCCCTCTTTCAATTACAATTTTTTAAAGAAAAAGTTTTTTTTTAAATTTTTTTTTTTATTTTCTAGGGATGATTTCTCTTAAGGGATGGTGGTGGTACCCTCCTTCAAAATAGTTATAAACCTTACCAGGACCTAGTAGAAGCTACCATGTAATGGAGCACCATATAGGTTCAGTGGTTAGCAAGGTCCTTTGGTACACACACAAAGACATACAATAACATGTTACTTTATTTTAAGGATATAAAAGTAGTAGCGCAGATAATCTACAACTAGGGTCTGTCTGTACGTCCACCTGTCTGTATTTCCATAATTGCATCCAAATAAATAATAGCTACCTTACAACTAGGGAATGTATGTATGTCTGTCTATATATCCAAAATTACAGCCAATTAAAGACTGTAAATATGTTTATACTTCCGTAATTTTTATTGCAGCCTAGCTGTTAATATATTCATAAAAATAGCGCAAATACTCTACAATTATGGTCTGTCTGTACATCCGTCCGTCTGTATATATATAATTGCATCCAAATAATTAACAACTACGCTACAACTAAGAAATGTATTGGTTAGGGATCTAAAATAGTAAGTCAATGGCTGATAAATTAATGTACTTACTCAGGGATATTATACCATAAAATCTTTCTGTAGATTACATTTAGTGGTTGAAACATTTGGACACTTAATAAACCAACCAATCAAAATACAAATACAATTCCCCACTGTTGGTAAGACAACAAATAAGAAAAAGTTATTATAAAACTTAAAGGATTAACAGGGGCTGAGGGGGGGGGGGGTGAGGGGTTGTCATGTATTGGGTTGTTCAATATAATTGTCGATAAAATCATATTTTTTTGCTAAACATTGTAATAAAGTGAAAGGGTATCTATCTGTGTATCTGCTTAACTGATATGCTTCTTTTTTTACTTTGTAGCTTCTCATAGGTCCTAGGAAGGTTTTCAACTATTTTTGGGGAGGTTACCTCCACCCTCCAAAGAGAAATCGCCCCTTGAAAAAGACCCCCCAACACAAGAAAAGAAAAAAATTAATTCTTTAAAAAAAAATATTGTTGTTGAATTCAATGACCTCTCCCCATCTCAAGTGCTCCTAAAGGCCTCTAGGGGCGTAGCCACTAGTACTAAATAATTTTATTCTGAATTGTTTCATACAGACGAATGGACGTACAGACCGACACTGATTGTAGAGTATCTGTGTTATGTATCCTTTTAATAAAGTAACAGGGTATACTTTCTACATGTGTCTGTGTGTTGTGTACCAAGGGATCTCACTAACCACTGAACCGATATGGTTCTCCTTTACATGGTAGCTTCTCATAGAACCTGGTAAGGTTTATAAATATTTTGGGGGAGAGTACCACCACCCTCCAAAGAAAATCGCCACTTAAAAAAGACCCCCAACACAAGAAAAAATAGAATGAACTTAATGAATTTAATTCTTTTTAAATCTAAAATAAAAAATATTGTTGTAAAATTCAATGACCTCTCCCCATCCCAAGTGCCCCTAAAGGCCTCTAGGGGCGTAGCCACTAGTACCAAATAATTATATTCTGAATTGTTTTATACAGACGAATGGACGTACAGACAGACACTGATTGTAGAGTATCTGTGTTATGTATCCTTAATAAAGTAACAGGATCTAAATACATTCTACATACATGTGTCTGTGTGTACTAAGGGATCCCACTAACCACTGAACTGATATGGTTCTCCTTTACATTTTAGCTTCTCATAGGACCTAGTAAGGTTTATAACTATTTTGGGGGAGAGTACCACAACCGCTCTAGGAGAAATCACCCCTAGAAAATAATAAACCCCTCTCATTATTTTTTAAAAATTTTTCTTTAAAAACTGTAATTGAAAGAGGGGGTTTGACTCCCCCCAAACCCAAGGGTCCCTGGTTGCCTCTAGGGGCGAAGCCGCTGCTAGTATAGTGTTCCATACTATAAAGTAGTAAGGTTTTTGTCTGAAGCTAAAGATTATAGAAATTTCGGGTCTGAATTGGTTTTACTTATCAGGAAAGCTTTATAAATATCTTGGGATGGTTTAATGCTATTTTTCTGACATTCCCCACCCACCCTAGAGGTTAGGGGCGAAGCAACTAATAGATTATACAGTAAAAGCCTAAGATGATTAGTCCGATATGGTACATAATAGACGCATGGGAAAAATGATTAGTCCGAATGCGTCGGAAACGACGCAAAAAAAAAACTTCTTTGGTATGCCACAAATCAAAAAATCTAGAAATACAAATGTCTTACAATCCCTTAAGGAAGCTGTGTTTAAAATTTCAAGTGATTCTGACGACAGGGGGGAAGTTCGGCACTAATGGGTTAAGGATACATGTTGTACTTTAAGCTTTTATAAATATATCCATGTCCTTATGAGTCGTCAAGAGGAGTTGTTAAAGGGGTGTTTCTCCCTAAAATAAACTTTTAGTGGGGATAAAAATCCCGCCTATGTTAAATTTACCTTCTATGGGAGCTTTACTTCCGGAGATAAAAAAAATTACTTTGTGCTTCTCGAGCAAACTTACACCCCCCCCCCCCCCATAAAAAAGGCATGCTGTCTTTAAAACATACTACTTGAATTTAGGATTAAAACTCTATGATTGATTTTCTATGGTCTGGTTTTTGTACTCTTACAAGATAATATTTTTGATTCCCTTATTGTTTGTGTGTGTAAGTTTGTCATAAGTGTGATTTGAAGGACAGAAAAACAATTCATATGGAGATTAGATAGAAATTTATATATTTGCTAGGTATATAGATTGCATATGTAGTTCAGTTTATCATGATAAACTTATAGAATTTTTTGTATAACTTGTGTATGTCAGTGGATATTTGAAAATCTATTCTAAACAAAATGTTAATATATGTGGAGGAAAAAGTGTCTGGGGTTTAAATAAGAATACTCTTCAAATAAAGGAATAGTTATTATAGTCGATGTCCAGGTAATATAAAATATTTTTAAAATTCTCACATTTAAAAGCAGCCAAATAAAGTTCTGACTCCCAACATGTTTTACTCTTTGGTAAAAGAAATGTTAACAAAAATTGAAGGTCTAATTCAAATAGTATCTGAGATATAGACCAGAAAGTTAAGTAAATTATTCAAAATACAACCTTTTGTCAAGTAGATATTTAAGTCAAAACTAAATAAAAGATAATAGAATTGAAATAGAAATAGGTTAAAATTTCAAAATTTCTCTTTCTCTGTATAACGGTAAGATACAAAATTTAGAATTAGTAAAATACAATATTAATTCAATTCCATTCATCTACATCCCTGGTTTACTGGGTAACGTTGTATGAAAATGGTTTCCAATTTGTTACCCTTTCTACATATTGTTTGTTCAGATGCCTATACTTTGTCTCTTACAGGGATATAGGAATAATTTGTTACCCTTTCTACATATTGTTTGTTCAGATGCCTATACTTTGTCTCTTACAGGGATATAGGAATAATTTGTTACCCTTTCTACATATTGTTTGTTCAGATGCCTATACTTTGTCTCTCACAGAGATATAGGGATAATTTGTTATTCTTTCTACATATTGTTTGTTCAGATGCCTATACTTTGTCTCTCACAGAGATATAGGGATAATTTGTTACCCTTTCTACATATTGTTTGTTCAGATGCCTATACTTTGTCTCTCACAGAGATATAGGGATAATTTGTTACCCTTTCTACATATGGTTTGTTCAGATGCCTATACTTTGTCTCTTACAGAGATACAGGGATAATTTGTTATTCTTTCTACATATTGTTTGTTCAGATGCCTATACTTTGTCTCTCACAGAGATATAGGGATAATTTGTTATTATTTCTACATGTTGTTTGTTCAGATGCCTATACTTTTTCTCTCACAGAGATATAGGGAAAATTTGTTATTCTTTCTTCATTTTGTTTTTTCAGATGCCTATACTTTATCTCTAACAGAGATATGCATAGTGAAAAAATTTATTTCATGATTAAAATATTTTAATTTTTTTTATAATGTAAGAGGTCTAATTTGAACTTATTTAACTGTAAAACACATAACTAAAGAGAAGCTAGGCTAAGTATCTAAGCGTTCCAGGAGTCAACATATCAAAAAAAGGATTTTTAATGAATCAATAACTGACTTTAAGTGTTTAAGCAATTATTTTTATGTCATTGTTAAGTTACCAATACAATTTTAAAATTAGATTTTCTGGAAATAATTCAAATAAAAGTGTGGCTTTTATAGCTATACTTGTTCTTGTAGTTAGAATTTATAATGAAATACAGATTTGAGTAATGGAACAAGCACTCTTTACATTAGTGTAACTGTACACACCTTCTAAATGTATTTTCAATTCTTTACACTCGATTTAGCCTAAAATCTGCCAATATCTTACTGCTTCTATTTATGTGGAATGTGCGAGTTTCTCTGTTTGTTTGTTTATATCCTAATGTAGAAGAAGTAGGTTGTAAGTATGTCTGTCAGTGGACCTGCATCGAAATTACCAAAACAAAATTTGAGTTGGATATGCTAATATATTTTTTTTTCTTTAAGTCATAAAAAGATTAAACTTTTAAGCTTATCACAATGCAATGTCTAGATAAATGACACTATATGGAAAGGTTGAAAAATGTTTTACAAAATTGTGATTTGAATCAATAGTTTTAAAAAAGCTCGAAATAATATCAAAATTTTTATTAGAACAGAGAGCTGTGGTCTGTGAATGCTTAAGTACAAATCAGAGATGATTTTTCTGCTAACTGGTGATATAGGCTTTTTGTTGAAATATTTTTTGCAATAAAGACATATGAATGTATGAATACAGATAGATGGAACCATAGATAATCAAGTATTGACTTTTTTAGAAACTCAAGGCTAAATTGATCAACTTTATTACTAGGTTATGCAATCTTTGCCACAACATTTGAATTTTTCATAATTGACAAACGTCAGAAATTCCTACTTCCATCTGTAAATATTCACATTTTATGTTATTGTTTTTTATGAATAAGTACGAAAGGACATCTTTACTACTTTGCATGTATGATTGAACACCTGCTGTATTTACCAAACAAGTCAATATTTCACTTCCAAGCAAAATTTCTAAAACTCAATGACCTGAAAAATTTCAATTTACTAGAAGTAAACTAAACATGTTAGGCTATGCAAATCCAGCATAGAACAAATAAACAAGGACAAAAAAAGTCAGACTAGGTATGAAGTGCAGTTATATAAATATATGATACTGTGGATTGGACATCTAAAAAAGGTAAAGGTACAAGGTAAGGTATGTATAAACGGAAAGGCTAAATATAGAAGAAAAATAAAAAGTTACGCTCTTGATCAGTTTTTTTCATTCTAAAGACCATTCCCAGATATACCAGTCTACCTAAGTTTGAAAAAATATCAGTGCTTTAGTCCAACTGACAAACTAGATATTAGATATGACTGGAGAGTAGATTTACTCCTAACAATATTTGTAGATAAATTATTTCATAATCTATGCAATCATGACCTTATTTTATGTAAATTTGATATTTAAAGATTTTAAGGCATTCCATAAACTCTGGTGATAGTATCCTTAAAATAAGATAATGTTAATCTTAGTTTTTTTTTACATAAAATCACTTTCTTTAATGAGTAGTAAATCTATTTTAATAAATGTTTTATCTTATTATGAAAGGTATATAATCTATGGTGATGCCATAACCAATTAATAATTATTCATTTTTAAAATTATCATAGAACTGAGCTGGATCTTTAAATCTGAGTGATGCTAACGATCTGGCCACACTGAGCCGTAAATCTTTTAAAGATCAATGTTTTTTAGCAGTAGCTGTGGCTCACCTCTGGCTCACCTCAAGGCAGATCTGGCTCGGCTCACCACTAAATGATTTAAAGATCCAGTTCTGTTCTTTAAACTGATCCAAACAACTTAAAAAAACTTTGACAACTTGGAACAAACTAGGTTTGAATGAACAAAAAAAAATAAATGTTCATTAAAGTTTTGTGTTCTGCAGTTTTTAGGAAAATGAAAATCCTTTAATCATGCCTAGTTAAGCATAATGTTGATACATGTGTCTTACAAGAATAAACTAATAAGAAAAAGTATGGAAAACTTTTGTTATGTACCTACCCTGCCAAATTTTATATCAGCAAAGCAAAGCCTAACATTGATTTTTATTTCAGAGAAAAGTTTGAAAATCTGAGTTAAAAACAGGAATATTTGTTTTTAGTAATAGGTTACACTCAAGAGCATGTGGGCCAAAGAAAATTTTAAAAACTCTCACTGAAAGGAAATATAAACACATATAAAGTAAATAGAAAAAGAATTCAATTAATTTGGCTATTTTACATTTTTCTCTGTTTTAAGATTACTCTAACTTTGTAACTGAAAAGTTTTAAGCAGGTAAACAAAGAGTTTCTTAATTTTTACAGATTTATCATTACAATAGTTCAAAATTAAATTATAGCATGTTTAACTAAAGTTTTATTTTTTCAAAAGCTAAATAAAATATTAAAGTTATAATTTACTTTTATTCAAATATATAGTATTTTTTTCTATATTTAATTAGGTAAATCATACCAAATATAAAGTGTCTAATCTGTCATTTTTGCAGATTTGTGCTTGATTTTGCAAATGCAATATTGTAAAGTCACTTTATCTAAGGGATACAGGGATTGTCAGGACATATATTAATACAAATTTTTTTTCAACAAACTGAAAACCAGAATTAAATAAATATTTTGCGAAAGCAAATCTTTAATTTTCAATGTTGAGTCTGGGCTTATTAAATGCATTTGATGAGAGATATTTCAATCCCCCCCCCAAAAAAAAAAAAAAAAATATTTAATCAAATAAATCTCTGAGATTTATATATATTACTCAACAAAAATAAGAATTTTTAATATGGGTACACAACATGCATAATTCTTTGGATAAATACTCTCAAGGTTTGGAGAAAAGACAATTAATTTGATTTTGCAGTTTGCAAGTTCATTTGGACAAAAACTCAAAAGCAGATGTAAAAATTTTCCTCATTTTGTCTGACTTGGGTTAGTTCATTTAAGGGTTAGCTTACCTTCATAGAACACCTTATGTTTATTTTTTAAATTGAAAAATTAAGGTTGCACTTTTTTACTTTATGCATAACCTCAGCGTGACTTCTCAGTACCCAATACAACCTAACCTAATCAAGGTAAAACCCATGATTATATATTATTTTCATACAATGGGGGACTGTCTTTGACTATGCACTTTGAGGAAAACAAACATCTTGATAGATTTGTGAGATTTATACTTCCTTGATGGCAAGAAAATGCTAAAGATTACATCCATTGAACTATTCCTACCTCCCTGTTGTGTTTGAGACATGGTGTCGATATCAAAATTTGTTTTGAACAAGGCAATTTGGGACACACAAATTGTTTCAGAATTGCAACTTTCTTCAGCTAGGTTATTGCAAATAATTCTAATTCAAGCACAAGAAGTACAATAAATTTGAAAGGAAATAATAGTTTTAAATTGTTAATACATGATTTAAGGTTCAATAATGTTAAATTTAAGAAAATTCCAAAACATAAGCTATAATAATTGTTTTACTGTGAGAATTTAAATAGGATGTTCTCACAAGTAACATGGAAGGTAATTCATAAATAAAGAAAACTTTTTATCATTCATTTAAATTTAGAATTAATTTACATAAACACAAATAATACATTTAGAAGTTTTGGCATTTCATGTTATTCCCTTAATATGTAAGTACATTTTTAGTTATATAAATATATATACCTTTCTTGTTAAATAAGTATACACAGATACTAAAAATACTAATTCAGTCAAAATTAATATAAAAATGTCAGTAAGTTCCTCGGTTTGATATTCAAGATCTTTATTAAACTCTAAACAGCTTCTCTGACTGTGTCATTTTATTCTATAATAAATAAGTAGATCATTCTGACCATGACTATATATGAAGCTTAAGATCTCAGTAACCGCTGCCCATTTCAGGGAATATACCTAATATTATTTTTCTGGGGGGGGGGGATTGAATACTACTTTTCAAAATCTGTCTGTTAATTTAAAAACTAAATCATATTCAGAAGGAACCTCTGACATTCCCTTTTTCAATACCCCTAAAGGCTAGGGGTGATGAAAATCTAAACATCTGTACTTATCCCTCCATCTAACTTCATAACATAAGTTTAAACTAATTAGCCCTGGCTTACTCATTTAACTAAATATACAAATTAGAAATTTAGAGTTTAAGTAGCGCCCTCTATATCTTCTAGGAATGTAAACATAAATATCATATTTTTGTTTATTAAGATGTGAAATCTAATTTTTACTGAAAATACACACATACATGTAAAAAATTGAATTTTCTCTTATAATGGTTTAGCAATGCATTTATTCAATTTAAGTTAAAACAATTAATGAAAAAAAATCAAGAGAACAAATGAAAATATTTAACTAACCTAAGAATAATTTGGAAAATAATCTTAATTTTCTTAAAAATGTATATTCCTTGAAGCATAACAATGCATAGCTATTGTTGAACTTGCCTGAGGTAAGGATTGTTGAAATATATTCCTTTTACAGGGTGTTTATATTTCTGTAACAATTTAAAAATTATAACATCAGTGTTTTATCAACAAATATAAAAAATCTTTTCAGATATATTCGGGTTTGGCTACCAAAAAATCAAAACAAGTACAATAACATTCAAAAGTAGCATAGATTTATGAAAGCCCATAAAGAAGCAATAATTTAATATAAAATGACAAATATGAAAATTTTATGAATGTATGAATGCCAGTGTTGAATGTATATTTGTCATGGATGTATTATTGACAGTATAAACAATATGTTAGATATAAGTTTACCAGGAGTTTCAATATTATTTTGTGTTTGGAGCAAAAAAAGGCATAAAGAATGTGATTTAGGAATTCAAAGCACCTTTAAAAATAAATCTGGATATTGGATGGCCTTTGTGGCCGCAAGGATCAATTGCTCAAAAAATCCACTAAAACTTGAATTTATGTACCATTTAAAAAGTCTGCAAACTCCCTTTCACACAATAAAAATGAGAGGTCTTTTTTGACGGGAAATATTAGAATTAATTAATGTCTTTGTATTAATAGTTTAACAATAAATATTATGAAATTCTATATTACACATGTATTTTAAAAATTTACATATTTAAAACAGAAAAATGATATTCTGGATACATTTTAAAAGAACACAAACTATTGGAGATTATCATATTAAGACAAATTTTCAAAAGAATTATCCTATAAATATGGTAAAATGTATTGTACTGTCGGTTTGTATTAGTAACTTAAATTGGTTAAAACTAGCAGTGACACAACTTTTCACAACCAATAGTTTTAAGTCATCCCTTGGTTAAGGTTGCCATCCCTAATATGAATCTTAGATGCTACCTTGTACAGTTATTTGGTAGAGTTTTGTAACCTACCCGCCCGTTTTCCTACATACAGTATTAATACCAATCTTTTTATAAAATGTTGCATTATATACTTCTCAACTTAATTGTCTTTTTTGGTAATTGAACATTTCCTCTTATGGGAAACTCTATTCCATTCCAGTATACTAAACCATTTTGAATAGTTTTACCTAAACTTTGTGTCGTTTACATTGGGCTGAATATAAGATATTGCTATAGGTTGAACGTTTTCAATCAATCAATCAAATACACTTCCTTAAATTTTTCCTTTTGATATACCCTCCTCTTGTTTGTATCAAGAAATTCAAAAATATTTGTTTGTATCTCAAGTTGATATGTCTGAATTCACTATCTACTCAACACTGTGAAATCAATCATTCAAAAGGAATATAGGAAACAGGGGTTCGGAGCTGTTTAATTTTATATAACAAAAAATAAAATTCATCAAACAATTTAATACGCAATAGAGTGTTTAATAAGCAAAATTAGATAATAATATAATTTATTACTACTTACCTTGAGACCTATAAGACAATCAAAAATAAACTAATAACATGTTTAATGACAATAAACAAAATTATTCCCTTCCCTATATTGAAATTATTGGTTTAAAAGTTTGGACAATAATAGTTTGACCAAACCAATAAAAAAATAATAAAATTATCTAACATTTTTAATCTAATGATTTAGAAAGTGTAGATTAATTAGGCAACAATGACCACCAAACACAAGTTTTAAGAACAACTCATTCCTATTAATTCTCTACACACATAGCGCCACTGCACTGCATAAAAAGGGGGATTAGGAAGAGAAAACTTGATATTGTGTAGAATGTATTGACAAATTATTTGAATATTTGCACCATTTCAGGCAAACCAGAGAATAAAGGATAGGACATTAAGCAATTTATTTAATTTTCAATCCAATTTATATAAGGAGAACTTTATAAGATTTCAATGACCAATAATAAGTAAAGACTCAAATAAATTTAGGTTTCCCAGCCTTAAATTGCTGTCTGTAATAGATCATGAAAAGCATGACTTTGGAACTTGAGAATTTGTTCAAAATAAAACTAAAAAGGAGTTGTTTAAATGACCAATTAAAGAATTATCACAGTAGAGTTTCTGTTTTCAAAAATCAATTTTCTAGAACCAAACAAATTTTATATTGATATTTATTGTCTGCTAGTTTTTTGTGTTTATTATGCTCAGTAATCTTTGTCTGCTATGAGAATTACTTTTTAGCGGCATTCTATTTTTAGCAAAAAGTAGAGTTGCATTGGTTCATGAACAAAAAGTTAAAGATAGCTGAATAAAAATGAAATTTAAATCCATTGTCCCACCCCTACATCCCTGAGACATACAAAACACTTTTTACTACAAGCATTGATCTATTATTCCCTATAAGAATATTAATTCTTTCACATGTACCTTGGGTACATTTCAAATATGGATTTGTTACGAATGTTCAAAATTGGAGGTGGGGAGATACAGCGCAAAGTGACACCAAAAAATTACGTCATACAACAAAGTTTACCAATGTTCATTGTAATTGACCAATGTTAAAATTTATACTGGCCTCTTATTGGTCATTTTTATTGTATGGCGTCATTTTTTTAGACACTTTACGTTGTCCTAGGAGGGCGGAATTAGAGCTAGAGGTTCTACAGGTAATAGATAAGATATTATCTTAAATAAAGTTTTTAGAGTAAAATTAATACTCCAAAGAGCAACAAAAAACTAACGGAATATTTCTTAACATTACATTACACTGTAAATTTTACTGAAAGCAATAACTAATTAAACAATTAAACATCATCTGAATGCTTAAATACTTTTAGAATTTTAAATCTTGACTAGTTTGCAAACTTTACCACCAGTAAAATTCATCTACAGAAGAGATATTTTTTTGGAATACATAATTTTCTCTTCCATTGTATTATCCTTTAAGATATTACCCCTTACATATAGTTAATAGTCGTATGGTTTTACTATTAGATATCAGAACAATAAATTTGAAATTCATGCTACAGAATATTAATATAACCCAGGAACAGAGATGTCTTTAATCAGAAGGAAAAAACCCAATGAAAGTTTTTGTATTATTTACTAGAGTTGGGCTCGATATAATTATCTCGCTATTGGCTAGGTTTATCCAATGTTTTATTTACTTTCTTTTGGTTATCTGAATCCTGACTATTAACCCTATTCTTCCATTATCTTCTCCCTGACGATTTCTTTCTTTAAACTATTTTAGGATCTTAATATTTTTTTTTCAAATTATCGTCCTGAAAGGGTTAAAATATTTAATTAACTGTTAAATTTTAGTTCAATATCTGACCACATTATGCACGTATCGCTAGTATCAAATTATTTAAAAACTAAGTTTTCTTTTATTTACTATATTATAAATTTAAATTTTCTGTTTTATGGATAGAAATTTAATACTTCAATATAATTCAAATAGCAACATGAAATAAAAAAAATGAATTTATTCTTCATACAGTGAAATAATGGGTCTTATCGTTCTTGTCAATGAGAGTTTATTACGGATTATTGGAGCACTGTGAGTTTTAAACATTTATCGCTTGGAAAACTTGAGCTAATATATAGACATTTATTTCCTATATAGATCTGTCATGGATCTTGATGCAATAAGTTAGGCTGTTTTGTAAATGTTAGAAATTGGAAGATCTTATTAAACAAAAGTTCCCGCAAATATAAGTATTAAATAAGCTGTTTACAAGTTCCTAGAGGACACAGTTTCTCTGTGTTTTGGATTTAATTCAGTAACTGCTCTGATAAATTATCACTTTAGCATAAACCACTAAAACAAAAATAAACCTACTACTATACCCCACCCCTTCCCCCTCACACAAAATTTGTTCTCTTTTCTAAACTAAAGAAGCAACAAGTAATGCATAAGTTTTCATCACAAATCACGAGGAAAATTTGGAGGGCAAATAATTAATCTTTAGTTTCCATATACCTGTACTATCTACATATTAGGTTTCTCCTTCTACTTAAATTTTACGCAGTGAAGCCATTTAAAATGTAGGGTCTATCAGTCTGTCTGTAACAGAATGTTCTTTTTTACACTCAAGAATCGTCCTGTTTATTGCTAACTTTATAAATATGAAGATTTATCTAGAAAGCTTTTAAGCTTTGCACCCAATAATATCTAGGAGCCTAATTTTCATTATAGAATTATCCAATTCATTTAAGATTAAAGTATTGATTCCTAGAATGATAAAGCATGGTGTAGAAAGCATGGTAATATGACTCAAAACCGTCATTATTTATGAGCTTCGCTTACATGGAAATTGTTATCTGTGTTTTACATAAGATTAATTAGTCTATCTGCAAATCCTAAAGGGGAACTAATTTGTTACTGAACAAGTAACAAACTTGAATTACCCTTATTCCACTCTTTACCTGAATGTATAAAGATTTTATTAAACGTCAGAAAATAACCATGAAATAACACTTTCCTCATAACTATCATTAACATTATTATTTAAAAACACCAAAATGTTTAAGATTAATTTGTAATTTACAAGCTGCTATCACACAAAAAGCATGGAACAATAAATATTGATCCTTTTTTAAGTTTCTAAATGTCACGTTTTTTTTCTGCCAAAAATATCTGATAATCCAAATGAATTCGTAATTTTTAATTGTGATTCATTGATGTTAGCAAAGCATTTGATGTTATAGAAGATAAGAAATCTGTTTTGAAAGTGTGTAGTATTTGCTATTTTAAAAGATATTCTTAATCATACTTCAGAAGTAGTTTAGATTCTTAGTTTCTTTTTGAATATCTTAATTTCATTAAAGAAAAGTGTGAATTATGATTCATTATTTCATCTTGGCAGTACCAGACATAACAAGTTTTGGCAGAAGTTATTGCAAATTAAAGATAATTACATTTATTTTTTAAAACCATTTTGAATGTAATACATGATCTCATAAGTAGCTCAGCTAACAATATTTTATAGTCGATTTTTGTTGATACATTGTCAAATGATCTCTGAATAATATGACTTTTACGTTTATTTTTATTAAAAACCAATTAACGAATAAGGAACCTTTACTTTATTAAAAAAATATATAAATGAACTAGCGGCTGCGCCCTAAGCATCTAGGAGCTCTATATTCGAAGGGTTATAAAAGGGCAGAAAATAGTCTAAAATCATCTCAGGATCTATAAGAAGATTCAATGGCTCAGAGATTAGTGAGATCCTTCGCTACAGACAAAAAAAAAAGGTTACTAAAATGAGGTTCTGATTAACCTTACAGTCTGAAACAAATTATTCTAAAGAATGTATCATGTATTAAACAAAAACGTCCTTGTTGAATTTATTTTCTTTTAACAATATGTCAATGATTTTTTCCTGAAATGATTCATTACTTACAACAAAACTTAATTTAGTTAAGGGGGCTTCATTCAGCTATTTTATTCAACTTGATACTATTGAAATTTAAGTAATATGACGTGATAAAATCAACTTGATACTTTTGAAATTTAAGTAATATGACGTGATAAAATCAACTTGATACTTTTGAAATTTAAGTAATATGACGTGATAAAATCGAGGTAAACATTGGTAGGTACTGAAATAATGAGTAATTGTGAATTAATGGGAGACAATACTGAACCAGGGTTTGATTGACGTACTGCAAAATTTCCTAAGGCATTGCTTGTCAGAATCTAGGTTCCTGTTCCCCTGACTTGGTTAAACTTTCCAGATTTTGGTTAACTAAAGGATTTCTTGTTTGTATCAGTACACGGAGTTAGTAGGTTAGCATCAATAGATGTAAAACACAAAATCTTGTGTTTAAAGCATACAAGATCATAAAAAAACAAGGATGACAACATCCATAAAAGCGAAGCACTGAAACGGTAGGACAAACGGACCTTAACACTTGTATAGTATCTTAACTGAAAAATCGGAACATAAATGTAAATATGTCGAATCAAAATTGTAGGTAAATTTGTTGAAAAACTACTTAAAAACAGGATAATGTTTATGGACATACTTACATTTTTGGACTTGATTATAGAGTTGCTTCGCTTATAATATTGTTCTTTGTTGTCCCAGGAATCAATATACCAAAAATTAGATCAAACGGATAATTAAAACACTTTAAAATTTGTTGTTAAAAAAGTAGAAAATCAACATGTTTAAAATGGACGTACGGACATTCTGGTAATGATTATAGAGTTGCTACGCTTTCTAAATCGTACCCAACTACTACAGGAATCATCATGCAAAGTTTGAAATCGATAGGACAATTCTAACATGCCTAAATTAACGAATAAAAGCTATCTATCTCGGACGGACGGACGGACGGACGGACGGACGGACGTACGGACGGACGGACGGACGGACCGACCCTAATTATAGAAAAGCTTCGCTTTTAAAAACATTTTTAAACATCTTTTAAATTTTTGGGTCACTTGAAAAGTTAGAAAATGGTGTAACTCTACCTTACACGGAACTTAAAAACTCAATTACCATAAATATCTACTTCCCTATATGGGATTAAATCTCTAGCTCTTTGATTTAATGCGTATTTGATTATGTTTATTTATTGTTATGCGTTCGTTTGTTGAAAAATTATTAGAATTCAAATTCTTCATTTGCTTTTTATAGCTTTCGTATGATATATTTTTTTTTTAAATGTCACTGTGCATTTGAACATGAGTTTAATAAAATATTGAATATGGTTGGTTACATACTTTTCAATAAGAAATGCAATGTGCACTAGTCCCGGGATATGGGGATGGAACAATGGACGCTAAATTTATCTCCTTGAATAATGAAATCTAATTTCTCTGTATAATTATTGGTAATAAGGGACATTTTGGATGGTAGATTTATTAATCCGTCATTATCCCCTCCCTTTCCCTGGCTTAGCTCACATTATTTCAATGCCTTTTCACTTTTTACATAAGTACAAACTACTCTATACATATGATATGTACTTACGTAAATCTCTCCGTAGGTAGAGAGGGGAGAAGAACATCTCTCGATTATTTTTTTAATAACATATTCTTTTGAACGTTGACCTACCCCCTATAGATATTAGGAAAGCAATTTTTAAACTGATAGGTCCAGCCATTTACCAAACCTTACATGACACATACATACATCTATCTAATGTAGGATAAACCTTTTTTAAATTTTACTTTCCTTAGTTTTGACAGTTTTTGTCCTTGATTTCCTAAACACACAACTATACATAAGAAATATATGATCCCAAATACACACTAACATGCACATTTATGTGACAAAATCAGGGCTCGGTAGTCGCAGCCGCTATTATGATGCAGCAAATAATGCATAATGAAAAATGACGTAATACAATACAAATGACCAATGATAGGCCATCATATATTTTATCATTGGTCAATATAAATATATCCTGGCCTATCATTGGTCATTTGTATTGTATGATGTCATTTTTTATTACAAACTATTTGCTGCTTCGCTATCATTCTTTGTAAAATAATGCAGCCACCAATCCGTAGCTACAGCCATTGCGATTCAAAATTTTCTGGTGTCGAACCAAGTCAAATATAAGCAAACTTACTGTGCACTTGTGTATTTCATCAACAAGGATGTTTATGTATATAAGTTATGCAACAATTTTTGGCTTGCGTTATGTACGGACATTTTTTTGCTCACCCTTTATAAATCCATGGTGCTCTTTCTTAAATCTAATTCTTAGCCTGCGGTGAGACTATATTCTTCACTTGACCTAACCTTGTTCCAAAATAAACATAGGATTATTTCTATTTTCTTCAAAAAGTTTATTTTGTGTCAAGACACAAAATGGGTGAAATAGCCCAATCTATTGAAAGTTATTATAAAAAAATTTAATTAGGTAATTTTGTAAACTTTGAGATAAAATAATCATATATGTATGTTGGACAATGAAAGAATATCCTGGCTTCTTTCAAACAGACAAACAAACATATATGTGTAATGTGTATTATTTGATTCTTTTTGGTGTTTGTTGTCAAACTTTGATTCATCTAGCTAGCTGTATTTACTGTATAACAAAGACAACAACATCCATTAAAGCTCAAGAAATTAAATAACATGACTGACAAACATTAAGAAATATATATAAATGAAATTCAAAGAAAATATGTCGTAAACTTATTCCTAAACCATGATACAGTCTAAAACTCAATCATAGTGATTATACTCTTTAATCATTCCTAAAGTTTATGGCCCATGTATAAAATTTGGCATTAAAAAACAAAAACTTCATTTTTGTCATGTTTCCAGACTTTTAACAAATTGTTACAGGAATCCCTGTGAAAGATTTTGCATGCCACAATATAAGTTATCCTTAATGAACGTTATGACTGACCGACATGCCCAAAATGTTTAAAGATTTTTTTAAAAACTTAGTAGTGTTACTGTATAAAAACTTTCATCATTTTTCTACGTAGAAATGTTTTTATATATACCAAGGAAGGTGTAATTTTTATCTTACGCTAGGAAAGATTAAAGGCGAACACCCCCCCCCCTCCCTTTTGAAGTTGATAACAGGAAGACTTAATGGGCAGTTTTTCAAGGAGGGTTAAAGCACCCAACCCCAATGTATTTAAGAACCTTCTCGAGACCTATTAGAGCTTTAATGTAAAGATGAAACATATTGGTTTAGCGGGTTGCGAGCTATTTATTGACATATAGACATCCTGTTACTTTTTTTCAGTAATAACTATTCGGTGACATATTTTTAAGAGGAGAGATAGTGTCAACCTAAATGTATTCAGTGTCTAATCATTTCCTTTTTCTGTATAATATTTTACTATTATATTTTCTTTTGAAAACTTGTTATTTGGCATTCAAAGAATTAAAAAAGAAATTGTCAACTTTATCAAATCATACCATTTATATAACTCCTAAAATTTAAGCAAACCACTTTAAAAATTGCTTTTAAATTTTGGTGTACAGTTTAACTAAAAATATGTTCTAAGAATTCTATAAAATTTTCTGTTATGATTTTAAGACGTAAGTCTACTACATATATTAAATCAAATTATTGATCATATATATGACTGTGGGTAATTTTCATAAAATTATATGTTAGAATTATTTCTTAAATGACCAAGCAAAAAGTCATGAATTTATATTTGTGTAATAAAATATTCATTAAATTTACAAATCAAGTATTAAAAATGTTCGTGATTATTCAAGTAATTAGTATCCTTGGACGTACATACCTTATCTTAAAATTATATCAAATAATTACATGAATAGTAGTGCAAGTTTTCAAATCAAAGAACAACTATGACATTTCTACTAGAAATTCGTTATATAAAAAAAAACATTGTCGGACAACCTTATAACAGAAAAGCTTTGCTTTTCCCAAAATAACATATTCTATACATTTATATTATGTGTAAAAAGATGACGAAAATTTGAAGATAAATTTGATGTTTAAAAGAAGCGAGGTCTTATCAAATAATTTCATATTTTCTCACTTTTATATACAAACAAGGAGACTTGTGTTCATATGTAGAACAGCAATAACGGGCAGTCAACATAAACGATAAATAGAGGAATAATCTAAATTTTAAAATATGACTAATGGTTCGAAACGTTTTCGCCTAAAAAAGGATCTATGATTAATGATCATATTGATCATCTCAGATACCTTTAAAGGGCGCTAGCGGCTTCGACCTTAGCTTCTTGGGGCTTTGTATTCGAAGGGGTAGGAAAGAGTTGAAAATTAGCTCAAAATCATTCCTAGACCTACCTAATAAAATTAAATAGCCTAAAAATAAAGATTTTCTAAAAAGGAAAACTTTCTACTTTATAATAACACTTTATTAACCAAAGATCTCATTAATCCTGATCTTGGACACTCCCGTCATAGGTAATAATCGATAGAATAACATAACATGGTAAAATAACATGAACATCATATGGATGTTTTGTTTTTATTTATCATATTACTTATTAGTTGATTGATTTATATAGTTTCTATCTGGATAAAATTACACCTTAATCATAATATTGTGGCAGGTGTCCTATTTTACGCACATCCAGGTACAATCATATCCTCACCGGCTGGGGCACTGATGTCCTGGTAGTATTGTTGACAGAATGCACGTCTAGTATAATATGGAAATTTTTCTTATTAATATGTTTTATATGTTTTGTTTTAGGCGATGTAAATCTGATACAGCCGTTTTTGGACCCCTACCATGGACAGAATATAACTGTGAAGGTAGGTCATTCAGATTTTTAAAAATATCAAAGCAAAGATAAGAAAATATAGATTAGAATACAGATAGAAGACTTGGCTATGGAGTATGAATAAAAATCTTTTCATTCGTTGATTGTGTATTCGTTTAGGTATTTGTTTTTGGATAAATTCTGAAAAAAATCTGTATGCAATTGTTTTAATCAAGATAACCATGTATTATAGGCCAAATTCTAATTTAAAATATAAAATTATACATTAAAATTATAATTATAAAAATTATACATTATACTGTTGTACAATTTTTGAAATGCAAATAGTATCCCTTTATGTGTCAAATTAAACATAAAACAAAAAGATAAATAAATGTGGACAGATTATAAGCAAATACTGAACAGCAATGGATTTATAATTACTTGGTTCTTACACTAGATTATCATGTGCTCTAATAAAGTGAAATTTGTAGCTTACTAAAATGACGACCCCCCCCCCCCCCTATCCATCCCCATTACCGTCCCTCCCCTCCTACTAGATGAACGAAATAACTAATAATTGACGAAAAATTTTCTCCTTTTTATAATATCCACATATATTGTATATCATTTTTATAGGTTTCTCAAGAATTGAATTCAATTTGCGATTGCAATCTATCTGAATCTAAATTTTCTTTATATAAAATCAGGGCTATTAAAACGTAAAAGAACCAGCAGACACAAGTGATTTGTATTGTAGCTTTGATACTAAAACTGTCATTTTTTGTGTGTGAAACATAGGTTTATGCAGATGTTTTAAAATAAGTGGTTACAAAAGAAACCCTATAATTAATTTATCTATAATACAAAGTAGCTTGATGTCTGTCCGTCCGTCTGAAGCTTAAGATCTCAGTAACCACTGAACCGATTGGATTTTACTCTTCAGGGTATATACCTATCGGTCCTGTGGTGGTTTTAAGCTATTTTCTTGGGGGTGGGGACACCCCCAACCCCCCAAAAAATGTAAATTTACCCCCCCCCCAAAAAAAATAATTTTCTTGAGAACACATTAGACTATGTGCAGCACCAGTAGTAATTTTCTTGAGAACACATTAGACCATTTTTTTACGAATTTTGCGAATTCGTTATTTAAACGAGAAAATGTTTTCCTGCTGGGTAGGTGCGAAAATTTGCGATCCGTTCTGCTGGGGAAGTAATAGAAGATGTAATTATACCTCTTGAGGCAAAGCCCCTAGAGGCTAGGGGCGAAGCCGCTAGTGTTATTTTATAAAGAAACAAGGATGACAACATTCGACATGAACTTCTTGATTTTAAATACTTCGTCATAGAGATGCCTTGCTTATGTTATTGTGCTTTTAGTTCTAGGAATATTTTGTTTAAATCGGTAGGATAATGAGAACAAATTTAATAAAAAAAATTGCTTAAAACCATTATAGTTAAACGAGTGTACAGGCTATCTGGTAATAATTAAAGGGATGCTTTGCTTTATTATTAAATGAATTAACATGCAAAGTTTGGAATCTATAGGACAATAACATCAATGCTAGCTTGAAGAACAAAGATAACTATTACAGAAGAACATACAGACCCTATGAGTAACAAAGCCTCTCTATTAAAAACATGAATGTTTTGCATTTATGAATGACATTTAGCCTGTCACAAAATTTAAAATTGTTTAGAAGAAAAATAATGCAAAAATTAAACATTTATGTAATTTAATAAAAATGATATTCTGCTCAAGATTGTGTAGAAAAAATACCTTACAAGTCAAAAATGCCAGAAGTTCATTTCTCTTAGTGTTATGGAGGTTAATCTAATGTTTATCATACTAGTCCCCAAAATTTTATAATAACGTTTTCATATTGTCTTATCCCTTAAGTTCCCTGATTTATCTGGTATAATCATAGTATTTTTATTTTCCAAAATCAATCAAATTCTTTCATTCTATTTTAGCCTAATTCTTACGCTTCTTGAATTTTAGTTCTTTTTTAGCACCATATCTTGCATTGGATTTTTTGTTCTTATTTGTGCTTTTTCGGGAGTGTCCCTCAAAGTTCTTAGTTAACTGCTGAATTACAAACCCCATCTTCATTTAGAGAAACCTAGTTACCTGTTACATGTCCTCATGTTTAGCAGAAGTTAACCAAAATAAAAATTGTTTTTATTAGTAAAATAATAAGAGAAGAATATTTATTACTCTATAGGCAGGCAAATTTTGTTTCCCTTTCTTAACTTTGACTTATCATTTCTAGGGCTTGCCAGCTGCGCGTCAATATGATCCATATATGACAAACTCTCTTTTCAAAAACAAAACCAAGCATTACAAGTTTACAACAGATTTTAATTTAAAGCTTTGTCGCGGCCGAGCCCTAATTATTACTGTTAGACATAAATGAAAACAACTGCTAGAGGAAACTTTTTATTTTAAAATTAAATTTGATAAAGGCTAATGTCAGTGTGTGTCCTAATTCTTTTTATGCACTTTTCTGCCGATAATTTATGTTGAAGCCACCTTATTTTCCTTTAACTATGCATATGCCTAGGCATTTTTGGATTCTTCTTACAACATTTGTTTTCATAAAGTCAAAGTTACAAGAATAAAGAAATACATATGTCATAAATTATCTTTATAATAAAGTAACAGGATGTCTGTGTGTAGCAAAAAAATCTTGCTGGAACAATATGATTCTCCTTTACAGAGTAAAGATTGTTATAGCTTAAGCCCCCTCCCCCGGAAAACTAGAGTCCTCTAGTAGGTAATAGCTAGGCTAAATGCCAAATGTCTGTGTGTCTATCTCTTTGTTTGTAACGAAGAATCATAGGTCCGGGGAAGGTTATTCACTATTTTTTGGCAGGGTATCGTATTTTCTCCCCAGAGAAATCGCCATAAGAAACAAATTGCCCATATATTTTTTTTCCATTTTTTCTTTTTAAAACTAAAATTGAATGTGGGAAGGCGTAGCCGCTAGTGTTATAAAAAGTAGTGAGATTTTTTTGTCTATTCCAATATCTCACTAACCATAATAGGTTCTCCCATTTAAGGAAGCTCCCCATAATTTCCTGGGTATTTTTCATGAACACGATAATTGTGCCCATTTGATAATAAAAAAAAGAAATTTTACAGAACCTTTAAAATGTAATTAAAATTGAATTTAGCATATAAACAAAATGTATACATTAACTTACATTTTAATAAACAGACTGAAACACACCAAACAATTTAGAAATTTGATTTTGAAAAGTGCAGCGTTTTCCCCATGCCAAAAAAATATCGTGAGTTGACTAATGGAAGTTGTTTGGCTATGTTCACATAAAATATCTAAATATAATATGATGAAATTAGCAATAAAAATACAATAACTATTTGTATAAGTATTAGTTTCTAAATTTTCGATTTTTTTTTGTTTTTTAGCATCGCTGTTTGTACATTTATCCTATTTTTATTTTTGTTAAAAAATAATCTAACTCAAACCACAAAGCAAAATTCCTTGTAAATCAAAAATAATTGGTAAGTTCATTGATTTGCTTTGAAGAGAAATCCTTACGATCATATTCTCGCTAACTTTTTCTTATTTTTTACTGCATCATTAAAACACTATTTTGTAAATTACCTTTAATGGGCAGGTTTAATCATAATTTCAGAGGTCTCATTTATTTACTAAAGGAATTTTTCCAAACTTAACATTAATGACTATACTCACAAATTTATACACTAAAGGGAGACTTCTATGAACTGTATTCAAAATGATAAAAGGAAAATAAAAAGTACTTTACTGAAAACAATATAAACCAATATTCTATTTTCTTTTAAAGAGCGCAGCTTCTTTACATTCATTGTGTTTCTAACTGATTGTCTGTCTGAACCTTCCTCCTTTATCTGCTCTGATAGTAAAGTTAGGAAGGTTTAGAATTAAACATATCAAAGAACGTAATTTTGCCAAATATATCAAATGGAGAATTTTTAAGATTTTTATAATTCTATGTGGTACAAATCCTATTATTATTATCTGTTTTAAAATCAGTAATTGTAGATTAATTCTTTTCCGTGTATAATCTACGCATTTAAAGTTTTATTATATTAGGAAAAATTTAAAAATACTTTTCTTCTACCTTTTAGAATATCCTTACTTTGAATAATAATTTAAGTAATTTTTAATAGGCGTTTTTTGAGTATAGCATATGTTTATACTAGGGTTGGGTCGGATATCCGGTCTGGCCGGTTATCGGCCGGATATCCGGTCATTTTCAATATCTGGCCGGATACCGGATATTAAAACTATCCGGTTACATGATATCCGGCTGATTTTGACGCCGGATATCCGGTAAATTGCCGGATATCGAACGTTGGCCAGATATCCGGCATTATTAATTAGCCGAGTATCCGGTATCTGGCCAAAAAAGTATCCGGCCCAACCCTAGTTTATACTAACGGCTTAAAGTATTTTAAAGGGAAAGGTAGTATTCAGCAAAATAATCCTTATCAAGAGTAAACTTTATATATTTACTAGCCTACTAGTGACCTATGTGAATCTTCCCTAAAATTATATATTATGGATTTAGACACTGGTAGTTTGAAACCAACTAATCAAAAGTTTTTGGCTATCAGAAAGATAATGTTGTTATAAAACTCTGGGTACTTTTTTCTCCTCTATTAAACACTTCCTTAAAGTCAAACCTACAAAATATGATTTTATAATTAAATCATTATTCAAAATATTTTCATTAATTAGAACAATATACAAGATTATACAAATACACGTCAAAGTTCCTCTATATATAATTATATATATCTTATATAGTTTTTAAAAGCGAAGCTTTTCTATAATTAGGGTCGGTCCGTCTGTAATGGATAGCTTTCTTCGTTAATTTAGGCATGTTAGAATTGTTCTATCGATTTCAAACTTTGCATGATGATTCCTGTAATAGTTAGGTACGATTCAGAAAGCGCACCAACTTTATAATCGTTACCGGAATATCCGTACGTCTAATTTACACATGTTGATTTTTAACTTTCTTTACAAAAAAATTTATGTCATATAATCACCGATTGATCAGATTTTTGGAATTTAAGAAATTTTGCAACAAATTTACGTATAATTTTGTCAAAACTTATTTATTTATATTTTGTATATATTTAGTTCTGACACTCTACAAGAATTATTGTTCGTTTGTCACACCGTTTCAGAGCTTCGCTTTTATGGATGTTGTCATCCATGTTAATAGAACAGTTACTGTATAAATATGATTTACCTGAACTTCAATTCATCTAAAAATATTAAGCTACATCAAAAATTAACATTCCCTTTTTTATGTTCGTCTTGTATTATTGTTTATCATATACATATATTTTCATTACAGTATAATTAGAAGGCATAGTCGGGGAGGGGGGGTTATCTATGATGTTAAATAGTATTTAAAGAAATTATTTTCAATTTACGCACAAATATATATTAGGGCGAGTTCATATCGGAAATAGACAAAGAGGGGATGTGCAACAGATAAAACTAACTTAAATAAAATGTCTGACCGAAAAAGAAACTTAAAAAATTGAGATTTAGAATGCGACCACGTAAAAATGTATTTCATTAATAAAATAATATACAAAGACGACATTCAAGTCCTTTCCACTTGTTATCTCAGTTGCTATTAGTGCTAGAAGGCTAAATATTTTTGTGCATTTCCCCAGTTTAATAATGGATTTCCGACTATAAGTCAGTCAAAGTCATATTTCGCTTCCTTACCCTTTATTTACCAATCTTTTATCAACGACCAGAAATACAATTGTAGAGCTATTTGTAAAAGAGAGTAAAAAAATTATTGAATCAGAACTATGGCTTCATGGTGCTCCCAGGAAAGGCATTGAGTAGTAGAATCAGGAACTTTTGTCCGTTTCAAAATATCTCGTTCCTAGCCTTAGAAATTACTAAAAAACCACCATTTTCATAGGTTTATTGAGAATTGTCCAATTTGTAGAGGTTTTATGAGGTTTTCTCAGGCTAGGAATAAGATTTTTTCAAACGGTCAAAAGTTCCTGATTCTACTCCTCAATGCCTTTCATGGGAGCACAATGAAGCCATAGTTCTGATTCAATAAATTTTTGACACCCATTTACAAATAGCTATACAATTGAACGCCTGGTCGTCAGCAGTTTCAAGACTTAGGATAAATTTTAAATCATCCAGAGGTGTATTGTGGTATTCGGCAACCTTGAGCCATGCCTATGGCAACCCTGACCTGGGTTCGGGGAAGGGCCGAGGGCCCTCCCCCGAGTCCTGGGGAAGGGGTCTGCCGACCCCCTCCCTATGCCTAAAATTAATGATAGATTCTGACAGCCTTATTATGGTTAAGCTGTATTGTTAATTTCCCCCACCCTTTCCAGGGATGGGGGATCATTATTGCCCAAACTGACTATTGTATATGTATTATATTGATTCTGTTTATGATTATTTATTCCTATCTGTGTATTTATTGTTTGTTGTATATAACTTTAGTAAACCTTAGACCCTGAATAAAGGAACAACTGAATAGACTCTGTTTATTATTTAGTGATTGCTAGAGAAGCGTAGCTTCTCTATAGTATAGGTGTCCACGTCTGTTCACACTGCCGTAGTCATTTGAACTCTGGTGTCTGCCATTTATCCTAGGCGGATACCACAACTTTTGGTGACAGCTGTGTGAGATTACGGCAAACCACAAGTGTAGAGCAGACGCGCAGCTGAGGCTAAGGTACTCCCAGCAGTGAAACTGGCAAAACTGACACAAGCAACCTGAATTACCCACCCTGGATAGCAAGGTCTAACTCTGCATCCGGCAGTTGTGGAAGCGAAACCTAGCTAAAGACCACTAAGTGTGGCCGAACCCGAGCTGCGGAGAGTAGCGAAATCGGACAAGAGACTGCGGAGAGCAGCGAAACTTGACGGAGAACCGCGAGAAGCGCCGACATCTAACGGAGAATTGAGCGCTCAAGGGCTGAAACAGGCCTGCAGACGGGCTGAAACAGGCCAAATAAGTGCAAACGGCTGAAAATAGGCCAACATTTACTGCAAGAGATAGCAGGATCCAAACCAGCGGCGCTGCAGGAAGGGACATTCCCTGCCGCCAGCAGCCGGATTCGGATACACGGCGCTGCAGGACGGGACATTCCCTGCCGCCGACAGGCTGAAACAAGCCAAATAGCTGCGAGCTGCGAGCGAAAATACGAGTGTAGTGTACCAAGCAGAAGAAAAACTACGTTAACTCCAAGTACCCTGAGAGGCTACAGCGCAGCCACCCATCTAGAAAAACAGATATTATATCACATTTTAGGGATTACCACCCTAGTGTGAAGGCTGAACAATAGATTTATGAGCAAGGCTTGGTAAACAAATTTGTTGTGTATTGTGATAAAGCTAAAAATAGAACAGGCTTGGTAAGCAAATCTGTTGTGTATTGTGACAAAGCCAAAAAATAGAACCTAGATGTAATATAACAATGCATTGATAAACAATCTAACCCCCCAAGCCTTCAGTACAACAAATACACCCCTTATCCCAACGGAAGGGGAGGGGCCCACCATCAATTGAAGCCAATACAATCGAGGTGACATAACAATAAGCTCAGGATTAAGGAAAGGGCACAATTACCTCACCACACAGTTACTTCAAACCTACAGACCCCCCCCCTCCCCATAGGGGGGAACGGACGGTTTTACCCCGTCCCCTCACGCGCTCCCCCTTCCTACCCACACTTGAATAAGTCCGCCCACGGTGTGGAGATAGCGACCGGGAGAACAGAGCGCCATTTACGGGTCGCGCAGTAGAGCTTGGGACGCACAACAAAATTCAACGGACGAATAAGACAAAGCGGACCAATGAGAGAGCAGATTGAGGGATAGGTGCGCGTTTTACCTGTGTGCGCGAATCTGACGGTGCGTAAGCGCGTTGCAAGGAAAGGATATTTCACGCACACACACACACACAGGAGCGGAGCTACTCCATAGCATCCAACAGTTTAGACCCTCAACAGCTATCTACACCTACCAGCCTACTCTACAACTCAGAAACTAGTGACAAGTACTTTAGGTACACCTAATTTAAATCTTTGTAGTTAAACTACCAACCTAGTGATAAACAGTGTTGGCTGCTAGGCTAGAAAGCCTCAAGTGTAAACCATTTATAGTATTGACTTAAAACTTCGTGTCCCGCCGCTGAACCTTTGACCCGATGGAGCAGCCACAAGCGCCAGGAGGCGACCAGCTCCAAGGATGGCTCCAGGATGATCCCCAGCCGGCTCCAGCCGAGTACCGCAAGCTGATGCTGAGTAACCTGCCGGAGTATCGAGGACCGCCCAAGCAATCCTGGAGTTCCCACATCCGGAGACTCGAAATGTCATGGGCGGCTTACCGTGTGCCCCCCCATGACACACTAAATCGCCGCAACGCCCTTTTACTATCCCTGGCGGGGCAAGCAGCGGAGATGGCCTCTCATCTGTTTGGCAAGGCAGGCCAAGCCTTGACATACGAACAAGTCAAGGCCGAGTGTGAAATGTTATTTCGTCCAGCCTATGAATCTCAGACCCTGAAGCAAGCCTTCAGAGATTATAGGCAACACTCGACAGAACCTATACAAGCATACATATCCACAAAGTGTGCATTGTATAGGGAGGCCTATAGCCACGAGGACCTTGAATTATTGATAGACGAATTAAATCGTGGCATTCGTAACGCTAATGTGAAACATGAAATGATGGGTCATGAGATCGCCTCGGTACCTGAGTACACGAGGCGAGCCATGTTTACCGTCACAATGATCACCAAGCAGCTGAAGGAGGGTGTGTGCCTAGTGGACGCCACCGACGGGCTCACGGGATCAGCCAGCGTCCAGTTGCCCCAAAATGATGAGTCGGAGCCAATGGAGATTAACGCCTTGGCTCCGGGTCTCCACCAGATGGGGAAGGTCGCCCCAGATGACAAGATTCCAGGCCGCTGCTATCGCTGCCATGGGAAAGGCCACCGAGTCCGAGACTGTCCTACGCCTATGGAGGTCAGCCTAGAAGAGAGACACACCCAGCCACGCCGTGACCGTCCTGCCAAATGTGACCGTTGCCATTACGCAGGCCATACGGCGGCCGAGTGCAAGGCTGACTGGGACCAGGTAGCCGGCCGGAGATGCGTCGCTGACAAGGGCGCTCCCTCAGGAAAGCCCAGCAGAGTAGCCAACATGGAAGGGAGCGCGCCCCCAGCAACACTCCAGCAAGCAGCCGCCCCCAACGCAGCGGGCCGAGCCAACGGAATGCCGCAGTTTGGAACCGTCCCAGCTAGGATCAATGTGCTGGGAGGAGCGGCTGAACCCAACCGGGTTGGTCTGGGCTTCAGCCTCAATCACCTGGGACCGGAGTTCGTGCAGCCCACCAACATTGCAGAGCCAGAAGTCCTGAGGCCTCAACCCTTCAGCCTCAACATGATGGGGCCTGCCAGACCGAGTCTACCCAGCAAGAGTGGAGGGGCGCTACCCAGCGCCACTGAGACGGTGTACGGGGAGGCCCTGGCGGCCGCTGAGCGAGAGAGGCAAGAGGCGCTAGCCAGCGCATCGGAGTCGATGTATGGGGAGCCATCCGGCGCCGCCACCTGGGAAGGACGAGAGGTGCGCCCCCGCACCCCCAAGCTGATGTCTGGGGCGGCAACCGCCGCCGCCACCTGCGATGACTGGGGGGTGCTATCCAGCGCCCCCACCCTGGTGCCTGGGCGACAACCGTCGCCGCCACCGAGATACCTGGATCCTGGAACGAGCCAGCAGCCCCAGAGGGAGGGGTGACATCCGTCACCCCCAGTCAGCCAGCGCCACCAGCCCGTAGGGAGAGCCCAGCCATACACCATCCAGCGCCCCCTGCCAGCCGAGGGAACCCAGCTGCCCACCATTCCCAACCGAGCCAGGATAAGTTAAATTTGACAAATGTATTGTATCCAAAGTATTGTAACCCTCCAGCCTTGCCTGTGCCTCCCGCACCAGAGGCTGGGGAGATTGAAATTTGGGGATATAAGGACTTGCCTGTGCCACATGCACCTGAGTTCCTAGGGCAGGGGAGGGACGTAATACAGGGCGAGCCTGTGCCACACGCACTCCAGCCCCATGCCACTGGGCATGCCATGGACAAGGGAAGGGACCCCTTGGGGCTAGGGGAGCCGACACCCAGGCAGGCGCCAGTCGCCTGCCAGTCTGTCATTGGGGAGGGTATCGGGATGCCCCGGGCACCCAAAGATAACGCTCAATGGAAATTTATATCTAGCCAGGAGCAGCCTAGCAGTGTCCAGCCCCAAGAAGCAGCCGTGGCCCGAGCCGAGGATCCCCAGACGCGTGCGCGAGGTCAATGGCTGTCTGGTAGATTCTCACACTGGTGGATGGTTCTGTGGGGACTACTGCTCGCAGCCGTGTGGCCTACAACTAGCTACGTCCTGGTAGGGTGGGACTGTGCCAACCCCACCCATGTCACAGCCTACAACAAGGAGAAGATGTGTAGCACGGAGCCGCTACACCAGGAGGTGCCCTTGGGCCATGAGGTACATGTCCTGCAGCAAGATTAGGGAAACAACGGGATATAGCTGTCAACTCACCGTGTCCCAGTGGACATTTAGGTGTGGAGTATGGGGCCACCTCAAGGTGACCTCGGTCCCCACCCTCATGCGGCCAACCAAGATTGATCCAGAAACGTGCCGAGACCTGGCCAGGAACCGAGTCTACACGCTGCCAGGCAAGACCCAGCCACTGACGTTTCAGCTGAACCATCCCCTGTTCTTCACCCTCGATATGGTGAGCGCCTTGGTCAACAGCTCCGAGGGGGTGGGTTGTGAAGGGGAGGACGTCCATTTCGAGGGCCAGCTGTACCGCAATGAATTAGTGCACCAGGAGCGACGGCTGCTGGTCAAGGAAGAGACCTATATAGTCGAAAATGGACGGGTGGAGTCCCAGTCTGACCACCTGACCCTAGAGTGTCCCCATTCTGAGCTGTCCTGCATCACTGGGGAGGCCACCTACGTGTGGGACCACCTGGGGAGAGATTGCCCCTTGAGGCTGATCCGCAGCCTCCAGCCTAGCCTGGTGATGGATGCGTTTCTGGTTGACCATCAAGCCCAATTCTTCATCAACATGACAACCCCCACCTCAATAGTGAACTGCGACTTTGAGGCCCATGCCACCAACCACCCAGCATTGTTCGTGGCAGCCGACCCGGCCGCGGCAGCGCTGCCCAGAGTATCGGCCAGGGACGTGGATGTCCCCCTGCAGGCCCAGATACATGCAGGTTACATCGGATTTACCCTGGAAACTCGAATGAGAAGCACCGCAGCAGAAGAAGTAGCGGCCAATTGCTGGAAGCTCCAGCACCTAGACCCGGCCCATCCGGTGCGTGTCCAGGGGAGCACGTTCTCTGTGCTGAGGGGAGATGTACTGCTCCAGCTTACCTGCCAACGCAATAAATATGTTGTCAGGGAGAGCAATGAATGTTGGGACAAGGTGCCGGTGGAGCCCACAGGATTTTTAGATGCCGTGACAAAGGTGTATAGCGGCCACGCCACCAAAATTCCCTGCTCCTCCACCTACCCCCTAACTGTACACGCTGAGGAAGGCTGGATAGAGCTAACCCCCGCACCTAAGAAGAGGCCACCCCCGCTGGATACACCCAAGCAGCTGCTGACAGAGCCCTTGGATGACTTTAGTTCGGGAGGCTTGTATTCGCAGGCTGAGCTGAACGACTGGCAGCAGCTGCTAGCGTTCCCAGCGTATAAGGCCGCCATGCTGACCGGCCTGTCGTATGGCTCATGCGTTCAGCAAGGTAGCTGTTCAGCCACCGGAGACCATGGGATCGTGTCCTACGATATTGACCGACTGGCGGAGGAAGGAGAAGCAACCCTGGATGTCTGGGCTGGGTTCAGACAGGCTATTCACGAGTGGGGAGATGGCGCAGCCATACTGTGTTTGCTGTTGTTGATTCTCAAGCTGCTGGGAGACTTAACCATCATTTCCCTGGCAGCCGCACAAGGAGGTGTACGGGCCGCCATGAACGCGATGTCACAAGTGTTCCTGTACCACCCAACCTTGTATCGTAAGGCCTTGGCCAGAGCCAGGCTCACCCATGCCAAGTCCCGGGACTTTTCAGTAGACTGGGATGCCATTCCTATCGGCTGGGAAGCAGCCGAGGAAATGGTATCCATGCAATCAGCCGATAGTGGGAATGACCGCCCAGGCAGGCCTGGGCCACACCCTGGAAAGCCCCGCGGCCCCTCGGGAGGCCAGGCTGTCGCTCAGACGGTCAACCTGGTAGCCAGTGCCCCAGCCGCTGCCAACAACAACCAGAACGCCCCGCTACTGACCGGCCCCGCAGCGGCTGTGCCCCACGCCAACCTGACACCTGCTGGCGCCGAGCTACGTGTCCAACAAAAGCCAGCCTCTACCTTCTATCCCACGTTGGGAGCCCATCAGCCCTGAAAATCACCACTAGGATTCCATTGAATCATTATCGCTTGTATATAAATTAGCCCTAAGGAGCGGGCCGAAGGCCTCAACCACTGTCGGAAGTCTGGCAGGGAGACCCCCTCCCAGCCTCCCGAGGGGAGAGTTGTGGTATTCGGCAACCGTGAGCCATGCCTATGGCAACCCTGACCTGGGTTCGGGGAAGGGCCAAGGGCCCTCCCCCGAGTCCTGGGGAAGGGGTCTGCCGACCCCCTCCCTATGCCTAAAATTAATGATAGATTCTGACAGCCTTATTATGGTTAAGCTGTATTGTTAATTCCCCCCACCCTTTCCAGGGATGGGGGATCATTATTGCCCAAACTGACTATTGTATATGTATTATATTGATTCTGTTTATGATTATTTATTCCTATCTGTGTATTTATTGTTTGTTGTATATAACTTTAGTAAACCTTAGACCCTGAATAAAGGAACAACTGAATAGACTCTGTTTATTATTTAGTGATTGCTAGAGAAGCGTAGCTTCTCTATAGTATAGGTGTCCACGTCTGTTCACACTGCCGTAGTCATTTGAACTCTGGTGTCTGCCATTTATCCTAGGCGGATACCACAGTATTATACTCATAAAAATCATTTGCAGTTCCCCGCTTTGGTCTCAGAAAAAAAATGTCCAAAATCGACCCACCCTAATATATATAATGTGTGGGGAGGGGGGGAGGGGGGTGGTAACACCTTATAACCAAAGAAATTAAGAATTATTTACACAAAAAAGACATTTTTTCTTCTTTTTATATAGCTGAAATGCAGAAGGTGATCACTTATACTTATGGATATAGATATCCTTTATATACTGGATGAATAACGTTTTTATAAAATTTAATTAATTGATAATATCTTAATTAGCATACAGTTTCTATAGGATTTCCAGATTGCACACATTTTATTCAAATATTTTAATTATTATTCCATTAATTCAATGATTATACAACTTTTGAAAAAGAGAAGTCATCCTTCCTTTGGTTGGGTGGACCAATGCATATAAGCTCCCCAACCCTCATTGTTTTAACAAATAAAATCCGCCTTTGCGAAGCTTTCTAAATTTAACCCTATTTTAAACTACCTTTTAAAGCAAAGCGTTTCTATTTTTAGGGTTGGTCCGTTAATACGTCCGAAAGCTCTTATTGTTAATTTAGGCTTCTTTAAAATTTCCTATCTTTTCAAATTTGACATTATTCCTGTAATAATTAGGTATGATTTAGAAAGCGTAGCAACTCCATAATTTTCATTAGAAAGTCTGAAAGTTCATATAAAACAAGTTGATTTTATACGTTTTTGATTGATAGAATTATCATATTCATTTGAATTTTAGAATAATGATTTATAGGAAAATAAGGTAACATTTTTTAGGCTAATCATCAAAATGTTTATTCTTAAGCAGTATCCTGTTTTTAAGTAATTTGCAACAAATTTACCAAGTGTACCAGCTGCACCTAACTGTTAGTCTAGATGTTCAACTGCTTGTTTAGCTGCAGCAATTTTCTTTAAAACCTGCAGCTGCCGAGCCCTACGTATTATATCTGCCTAGTATGAATGAAAATTAAAATTTCTAAATTAAAATTCTAAAATAATATGTCAAATTTTAGTTTATGTGTGTTAGTGAGTTTGTGTCTGTATGGGTGGAGGTGTGCGTTTGTGTATGTGTGTGTGAGTGAGTGCGTATGTGGGTGTGCGTGTGTGTTGTGTGGAGGTAAAATAATTAGTTTCCTTGAATTACACATCACAAATTTTATATAGAATTTAAGTTACATTTTTACATTTTTTTGCAGCAAAGTTACTTAATAAAACTTTCTGTCTATGTGTCCGTCGGCCTATCTGCTAGTTTGTTTGTCTCACCTTTATGACAATGTAATTTCTTTGGTTGTTATATGATGTTGGCAGATTTTTTTTGAGAAGATTTCCTCGGTCATCTAATTAAAAATAATTACTTACTGGCCTTCTTAAAATTTTGCAGTTGAACTATTGTAATGCTATACTGAAGGGGTAAAAGGTTTAAAACTAGTTGGATGATGCTAATATTCATAAGTTAGCTATAGAAATAATAATTGATGGAAAAATAAAATAAATTATAAATTTTAAAATGAAGTAAGGTTTAATATTTGGTTTTGAAATATTTGACTAATTGTGTCTCAAGTTATATTTTAGGTTTTCCTTATCTTTAGCTATTAAACCTTTTGTTATTAAATCGATTGGGGGGGGGGGGGGCAATGAATATCTATTAAATTACGTAGCTTCTCTAAAACTTTGCATTGTACGTACATTCATCCTCAGACATTGCTTAGGAAATCGACCAGATCTTTTTTTAAATTGAAAATTTATAGATTATAGATTATATTGGCCTATTTTTGGTTATTCATATTGTATGACACTATAAGCTGCTTCACAAAAAAACATCCAAAAATCTGCTTTCACATCTATTTTCTACAGGTTCATGGTTTTCATTGAGATTTTGCTTATTCTATCTCTTTTTTTTCTCTGTTATGGCAATTGAACATCGGCTCAATAACGATATAACTTTGTCCGAGCCTCCATTTAATGATTTATTTGTGCTTCGCTACTAATTTGTTATCCTTGTTTTATTTTTAGGTTGGTTCAACCGCGGAGTTGACTTGCTCTGTTCATAATCTAGGAGAGAGGTAAGTCCATTTTTGTATAAAGCCACCCCCCCCCCCCCCCCACCAAATTAAAATTGTATGGGAGTATAACTCTCCTTCCCCTTATATAATTGCAAAAAGCTTCGGGTCATGGAAAGAAAACAAAGTTGCAGGTTTCGTCGCATTTTCACAGTTGCTTTTGAAAGGTAGTTTTAGGTTAGGTAAGTGTTAATGATTGCCCCGCAGGGTTAGAGCCCTCCGCAGGGACTAGAAAAAGGAGAAAAGCTACTGTAAAAATGCGACGAAACCCAAAACTTTGCTTTCTTTCCATGATCCAAAGGTTCAATTATGTTTAAAACCAAATTTAAATTTTAAAAAAAGACGAAAAAACTACAACGATAATTAATTAATAATTAAGTTATTTTTGGTGCTAATATTTTGAATTTAACATAAGAAATTAATTGGCTTTCAGTTATTTGTTGGAAAAGAAACAACTTTTAAAGCCTGGGCTATACTTAGGCTATAATGATAAAATGTTGTTGTTAAATATATTTTTAAATGCTTTCTAAATCAGCAGGAAACAGTAGACAAACCTTTTTATCTGCTATTTTAGGAATTAGAATAAAAAGATAATTCTATTTATTATTTACGTTTTGTTACCATTTTTGTCAGTCTATAGACAAAAGATTTTTAAAATATGGAGACAGTCTTTTTTTAGTTGCGCAGCTACCTTATAATTTATTGGTAATGTCTGTATGTAAATAATGGTACATTTCCCGCTGTCTGAAAATTATTAACTAAATAATTGCTTTACATTTATAAAAGACTTTAAGACAATGTTTATACAATCAAAGGGTTGGTGTTCGGCAAAAGGAGTTGTTAATCATCCTAAAAAATATGACAAAAGTTTTGGAGTTACCCTCAAAGGACATTGTTTAGCAAAGAGGATAAGTTAGATTATATTGGATATTGTTTAGGCCAGCAGGGTTTGGGCATCGAAGTTATAGGCTCCGCATGATTAGGGTCCCCTGCAGTCGTAAGTGCACTTTGAGGGTGGGCACCAATTTTCTAAAATATTCTTTGTTCATAATTATATAATTTCCATTATCCAGACTTAACTTGGCATGATGACTTTAGTCTTTTATTTTTCACAGGGATTTTAAGGGATACGCTGAAACATCCATAGTGAAAAAAATATAAAAGTACTCCTTATGAAGATAAAATTAATGGTTGAAAAATTATTGCATTTTTAGTTTGGAACATTTTATTGAAATTCAATAAAAGTACCCAAAGTTTTTAAGCCATAGAATAAGAATATTTATGATACAATTCTAGTTTTCAATTACAATGTCTCATCCTTCCCTACGTGATTTTTCAATACTTCACTGAATAAAAGAACTGTTGTTCTAGAACAAGAATGATTACTTCCATCCTTATAATAAAATAACAGGATCGCTGTCTGAGTGTCTCTACATTAACAAAAAATGAGTTTAAAAAATAAAATATAAAACCCACCCCTCTTTTTCTTTTTACTTTTTCTTTTTGAAACTAAAACTAAAGTGTTTATTTCAACACCCCACTACCGTAGTAGGTGCGTAGTATCCTTATACTAAAGTAACATGATGTTTGTCTGTGTGTCTGTACCGAAGGATCTCGCTAACCGCTGAACCGATCGGGTTCTTCTTAACAGGGTAGCTTCTTAAAGGTCCCGGAAAGTTTTAGAACTATTTTTGGGGGAGGGTACCACCACCCTCCCAAGAGAAATCACAAAAAAATCGAAAAACATTGAAATATTTTCGCCGCATAGTGTCGATAGCGTAGTCGCGCTGCGTAGAGACATGAATTTGACAGCTGATAACATAGACAAATTATTTATCAAATTAGATATTTAAAAAAAAACATTGAAATGCCACTAGAGGCCTCTAGGGGCGAAGCCCCTAGTTATTTCATAAAGTATTGGGGTTATTTTGTAAGATTTCCAGAACTACTGAACCGATTTAGGGTAGCTTCACAGAGGATCCAGGATGGTTTAGGTTTAGATTTAAATCTTGGGAAGGTTTTCTCCTATTTTCTGTATAATAAATCTAATTAATGTGCAATTCTTTTAAAAACTCGACAAAGGTGTAATTATATAATGTTTGTTTGTCTTATTCCAAACAAACTATTGAAAAAGTAATCATCAATCCATCTTTGGATCAATTGGATAAAAGTTTTATTTCAAATATAGAGGCTGCGCTTCTACACTCTGCGGCTTTGCCTCACATTTATTTATATTTTGATGAACATTGTGAAATGAAAATATTTTTCTATTTTTATTATCAGAGCAATATGTCATAGGATATTTTGGATATTTAGATGAAAAATTACCAAAAGCTTCTCTGGAAATTGATAGGCTAATAACTGGATCTTACTGGACACATAGATTATTTGTTTGACTTCAACAAAGCCTCTAAATGGCCAAAATACTTTTAGATAAAAACATTATCAAAAATAGGTGTTTAGGCCAATTCAAGGTTCATTTTATGATCCTCCAAGACCCTAGCAAAATGGCTTTGCAATTTTTACTTAGATACTTAAAATTGAGAACCATAGCGTATATTTCATATCTACATATAATAAATATATTATAAAAATTCGAAGCCGTTTCCCAAAACGGAAGTACCTCAGAAATGTTTTATCAAATAGGATACCACACAAAAATCTCTAGCTTCTTTAGAAGCTGGGCTAATAGAGAGGGGGGGAGGTTAGACCCCACCTCCTTGACATCTAAAGGGAGGCCCATCTGCTAAGAGTTAATGTAGTTATTCCGTAATTTTATTTATATGAATTTGTTACAAAATTATTTTAAGGAATAAGATCATCAAAATATTTTAACTATTTGCCATTTAACAAAATAAAATCCAATATTATGAAATACCCATGCTTTTAATTGAAAGATAAAAGATTGCGACTGTATGAACCCTGATATTCTAAAATTCAATAAGGATGTGTTAAACATATATTCAATGATGAATTTACAATATATTTAGTCATTAGAAGTATTTATTTTCTAGCTTTTAAAACCTAAAAAAACTCTTTAGTAAAGGATACTCTATTAGGTGACATATGTCGGAGCGGACACTTAACCTATTTTAACCCATCCTATAGGTTTTTAAATTCCTAAGAAATGCGGGGGGTTTATTTGTATATTCATATCTTAACCTAACCTAACCTCAATACAAATACTTTATTAACTTAATATTTTAGACACTTCTGTATTTGTCCACTCTGACGTTTGTTCACCTGCGTTTGACCTGGATCCTTATATAGTACGTGATATTGCCACAAAACTACCAGATAACTGATATAAGGACCTTTGTCTGGTAGTCCTCACTGAGCATGATAATGCGAAGCGCCTGTATGTATTGTATTCATAATAATTTAAATAATAATGTCAATTGTCAAGGTTTGTCATACAAGAAATAGAATCTATTTTAGCCTATTTATTTTGATAACAATAAGTACAGTACAATAAGTGCTACGCCACTGTAATGAGTTTAAAAGCAATTTAATAGTTATTTCTCGTATCGTATTATAAACGGCTTTCCGCGGATATAGAATGTACAATTATAAGATTAAAACTAGTTTTAATCCTATGATTGTACATTTCTATATTCGTAGAAAACTGGATATAAAACGATGCTAGACATAGTTTTTTCGGGTACATGGCAGATTTACCACTAGCAAAAAAACAGCGATATTACTGTCATAAACACAGTGATTTGCTGTCATAAACACAGTTTTACTGTCAAATTCACACCTGCGTTTTTAGGGGGTATGACAAAATACAGTTATTGCACTGGCATATTCACAGTTTTGCTGTCAATTATACACCTACATATTGACAAAAATACATCTATTAAATTTATAATTTGTCAATTATACACCTACATATTGACAAATATACATCTATTAAATTTATAATTTGTCAATTATACACCTACATATTGACAAATATACATCTATTAAATTTATACCTACTTTTTTATCCATAATATTTAATACATCTATTACATATAGAAAAATGAACACAGTAATAGTGTCTGACTGATTATGACGTAACAAAAAAAATTAGCCAATGAGAGGCCACTATAAATTTTACCATTGGTCTGACTGATTATGACGTAACAAAAAAAAATTTGCCAATGAGAGGCCACTATAAATTTTACCATTGGTCAATAACGGCCTCTCATTGGCTAATTTTTTTTTGTTACGTCATAATCAGTCAGACACTAATACTGTGTTCATAAAATTAATTTTCCAAATTGGCACTTTTTAACAGTAAAATTTAAACTTATCTGTTATTATAGGGCTTTGATGATAATATAGAATTAATTTCAAGTAATCCAGAGAGTGCGTTTGAAAACTTTTCTAATGTTATCAATGAAAACTTTGAAAAATTTTCCCTTTTAAAACTTTAAAATCCAACAAAAGAGTTATCCCCCAAAATCCCTGGATGTCACCAGCTTTACTAAACCTAAGAAAGAAAAAAGAAATTTAAGGATAAAACCGTTGATAGCAATAGAAAATTTGTCATTGCAAATAATATTTATAAATCTGCAGTTAGGAAAGCCAAAAAAGAGTACTATTTTTCTAAATTCAATGAATTTTCGTCTAACATGAAAAAAACTTGGTCTACAATTAATCAACTTATTAACAAGAATTAAAAAACGCATTCTATCCCAAATCTTTTTACTGGTGATAACAGATCTTATGAAACCTTCAAGATATTTGTGAAGTTTTTAACAATTTTTTTTATTAATGTTGGTCCCAGTCTAGCAGATGAAATTCCATTTTGCAAAAATGATTTTAATGACTACCTTGGGGTTCCAGTCAATGGAAATTTTGTCTTTCAAAAAATCACCCCTCAAATAATTTTTTCTACTTTCAATAAACTAAAACCTAAACTAAGTTGTGGACCTGACAATATTTCTACTAAACTTTTAAAAGAAATTATGACTAGTATTATAGATCCTGTTGTTCACCTATTTAATCTTTCATTTAAACATGGCTTTGTTCCAAACAATTAGTAGATTGATTTAACTATTATTAATAGTTATAAGTTTTAACAACTTAGTAAAAATATTTATAATTAATATTAATTTAAAAGTAGGTGTATTTTTGTCATCAAAACTGTGAATTTGACAGCATACTTGAATTTCATGGGTGTGAACTTGACAGTAAAACTGTGTTTATGACAGCGGAAAGGTGTAATTTTGACAGTGGATAAAAAAATCTTGCCAAAAATACAGCTAAAAACTAAATTGACAAAAACACACCCAATATTTGTCAAAAACACAGTGGCTGTACTTTTGCTAGTGGTAAAAGTGGCAGCACCCCAGTTTTTTCGTATGGATGAGAACCGGTTCCTATCCACCGGATTCGAATGAATACGAGAAAGATTTTTATTATTACGCTACTTAGTGACCATAATTGTTTTTTGTTGAACTTAATCCTTGAGCCATGTAATGTATAAGTACATAATTATTAGGGTGGGTTCATATCGGAATTAGACAAAGCGGGGATATGCAACAGATAAAATTAACCTTAAAAACATTTCTGACTGAAAAAGAATTTAAAAAAATTGAGTTTTAGAACACGACCACTTAAAAATATAATTCATTACTTATTAGTATGCAAAGACGACATTCAAAAAAAATTGGCTTCATGGTGCTCCCTGGAAAGGCCTTGAGGAGCTAAATCAGGAACTTTTGTCCGTTTCAAAATATCTCGTTCCTAGTCTTAGAAATCACTAAAAAACCAAAAATTTTTAAGGTTTATTGAGAATTGTCCAATTTGTAGAGGTTTTTTAGAATTTCTCAGGCTAGGAACGAGATTTTTTGAAACGGACAAAAGTTTCTGACTTAGCTCCTCAAGGCATTTCCAGGGAGCACCATGAAGTCATAGTTCTGATTCAATAAATTTTTGACTCCCATTTACAAATAGCTATACAATTAAATGTCTGGTCGTCAGCGGTTTTAAGACTTAGGATAAATTTTAAATCATCCAGAGGTGTATTATATCTATATAAATTGAGTGCAGATCCCCGCTTTGGCCTCAGAAAAAAAATGTCCAAAATCGACTCACCCTAATAATTATCAATCTATCTGTATCTTTGAGTTAGAGGATATGTAATCGAGAAGAAAAAATTAAAGAAGGTTTTTTTAGACAAGCCATTTATGAGATTTTTCAGACATACATACATAAGATATTTTATAGAATACTAGCTACTATGCCCCTAGCATCTAGGAGCTCTGCATAAAACGGATTAGGGAAAGCGTAAAATAGCCTAAAACCATCACGGGTCAAATGCAAAGTTTCTTTAAATGGAGAAATTGGTTCAGTAGTTATCGAGCTCATACGCTATAGACAAAAATCCTTACTACTTTATATAACAAGATAAGAAGAACTATATTTGTATTTTGTCCCTGATCCATAGTTATGCAAATATCCACGCTTATCCTGTATATGTAAATGTGAATCAAATAATTTAAACTTTCCTCTTCTCACCATCAAACCTTGAAATAAGTTTTTCAAGTAGCTGCCTGGTGCTTATGCCTTTAGCTTACTCAATACTACCATTACATATTATAATTCAATGTCAATTGCTGTGCTACTTTGGGGACAGATACTCTTGGTTTTAATTTAATTGAAACTGCCGAAGCTATAATTAACAAACAAGTCTTGTTATGCATAAACGGTTAGATGCTATTGGGTGATATCGTTCTTGCTTACAGCAAGGCTACCATAGTCTCAATAAACCATACACCTAATTTAAGGTTATTATTGTCCTGTCTAATTCAAACTTGATGATGATTCATGTAATGTACAATTTAGAAAGAGTAGCAACTCTATAATCTATAATTGTGCGTCCATTTAAAACAAATTTATCTTTAATTTTTCAAAAAAAAAATTATATGGTATAATTATCCTATTTATCTCATTTTTGGAATAAATTAAAAAGTATTATATAATAAGCAAGACATCTCTTTAAAAATGTCCTTAAAATATCAACCTTGTTATTTTAAAATGTTGTTTGTTTGTTTTTGCTGCGCTGTATTAGAACATCATTGTTCTAACATCTAGGGATCTAAAGGGATAAGACAATGGCCGATAAAATTATGTAAATCCTTAATGATGATACACAAAACTACCCTTCTGTAGATTATAATTAGTGGTTGAAACGTTATGACACTCAACTAAATGAAAAAAAAACAATCATAATTCATTTAAAGTTGTTAAGCTAACCATTAAGAAAATGTTATTATAAATTTTTGGAGACTAGTGTAATACACAGCCCTATTTCCCCTACCTGCCTGCCTAGTGTCTCTCTTTCTTTTTCTGTGTGTATCCTATTTATTGAGTATATTTAGAAAACTTGTAACTTAAGTGAAGTTAGCAATGCATACATAAATAATAATGTTTGCATATTAGGTTGGCCCTTTTCAACTTTTTTTGCAGGATTGTATTAGATTTGGTCTTGATTTCAAAATCTTATTCAATATTTAGTATATCCTATTATATAAAGTAGTAAGCGTTTTTTGTCTGTCCCGAAGGATCTCGCTAACCCCTGAATTGATATTGTTTTTCTTTACAGTGAAGCTTCTTATAGGCCCTTGGAAAGTTTTAAACTATTTTTTGGGAGGGTATCTTCACCCCCCTCCTCCCAAAAAAATATATTTTTACTCTTAAAACTCAAATTTAAAATGGGATGAAGTCAACTTTTCCCCCTCCTACTTTAAGTGCCCCTAGAGGCTTCAGGAGGCGTATCCGCGTAGTAGTAATATATAGTAAACATTGACAGCTGTTATTATAGAAAGACATTATTTTCCGTTTTTCACAAACTTAAATTGAAAAATAAGATGAGGGTATGTAGGGCTGCACAAAACAAGTAATGTTAATTATAATATTACAAGGGAATCATATCAATGATCAACCATCATAACCTGAATTTGCCTTGTAAAAATCTTTAGTTTCTAACTGCCAAAACAGTATGAAAATCCCTTTTGAAATTGTATAGGATTCATCATAGTTATTTCTCGCATCGTATTATAAACGGCACCTTGGGGCTAAAAAACTAGTTTTAATTTTATAATTGTACATTTTTATATTCATAGAAAGCTGGATATAATATGATGCTAGACATAGTTTTTTCGTATGGATGAGAACTGGTTCCTATCCACCGGATTCGAATGAATACGAGAAAAAATATATCAGATTTACAAGAACAAAATAACGGCCTGGTGTCTTTCTATTTGTGTCTGTTTAATTTCAGACAACTATAAGTGTAAGGACCAGGGCTATCTAAATAATCTTAAAATGGCTTTCTATTCTTGTTAGAATTAGCAGAACTGATAAATTTATTTTGCCCTCTCAGTATTTTAATTTGTAAAAAAAAGCCATATGGTATCACTGAAAATATGGTAGTTAATAATAAATCTGGAAAGATGAGGAAATATTTGATGTACTTCTGGTGCAAAATATGTGAATGCATTTCCTGTTATTTCTCATAACACTGCACCCTGCACATGAATACCAAAGCTCTGAATACCTTCTAGCTACAGTGTGCTCAAACAGTTTTACATGTAAAGTTTCTGTTTTAAAAACACGGTTGATTTTATTATGAATAAGGGAAGTCAGTGTTTTCCTCCTAGAATCAATTTTTTCAATTTCAAAATTTTTGATCCCCCCCCTTCTCCTGACAGATCTATGACTCTAGTAGAGAACAATAATTTAGGTTAGGTTAGGTTATGGCTAGGGGGCTAAGCGCCCGTGGCTTGGCAGTCTAGGGGGCTGAGTGCTGTGGCTTGTCTGAGCAGTGCGGCTAGGCAGGCCAAGGGGCCAAGCACTGCAGCCAGAGTCATACTTCTGTTGAGAAGAGGGGGAGGGTACTCAAATTTTCCAAATTGAAAAAAAAGGAACATATTGAGAAGTCAATTGTTTATAACATGTAGGAACAAATAAAACAATCTAGTTGATTAAGATTTTTGAGAAAAAAAATATGTTTTTGGCTCTTCTGATACCATAACAATAACCTGTCTAGTCCTGTTTTCACTACAGTGCTGTTTAAACCTTTTCTTAACATAATATTACCTGAATTGAACATCATAAATATTTTTTTTCATATTTTATCTTTAAATGAATGGTTTATGGGAAGGCAGAAACTGATTGCTGCAATCAAATATCTAAGTCTAATGTAACAATGTTTAAAGTTTTTTAATCAAATAATAAAATTTAAGAGAAAATTAAATTTCTAATACATTTTAAAGGCGCTGTAATCTTATAAGGTATTTCCTGGTACATGCAATCAAAATGCCTTAAATTCCATTACAAAAATATGAACAAAGTAGAATATCCAAATCAATGCTTGACCACTACTAGATATTTTATATGATAAAGTTTAGAAACATTCTTTTCAAGGGTTTGTATATTGTCGAGTTGATTGGTGATGTAAAGGATTACGAGTGAGGAAAATATTTCATATCTTTTAGTTATTAGGTTATTTTTAATTTTAACCCTTAAGAGTCAGGCCGAACCTTATAATAGTGTCTAACTTTTTATCTTTGTGACGTAACAAAAATCCATCTCTTTTTTAGGGGTTTCCTTTCCCACCTCCCCTCTCACTTTTCGATTTTTGTTACGTCGCAGAGATAAAAAGTTATACATTATTACTAGGTTTGTCAGGCCCAATCCCCCTCCCCCCCCCCCCTGATCGGTTGATGTTGGAAGAGGGGATTGTTCTAATTGAAATCAAAAATTTCTAAAAGAAAAACGCCTATTAAGCTTTACTGTAAAAACCTTTATCTACCATGTGATTGCCCCCCCCCCCCCTCCATATAAAATGATTCATAACAAAAAATAGTTATTTGGGTATAATTTTACACATTGTCTTGTTATTCCATAATTACGGGGATGGAATGTACTATTCTTATTATATTGATGCTATGGAATGCAATATTCTCTGTCATGAACAATGAACATGCCATTTTTTTCTGTGCATCGCAAAAATTTCTAAACATGGCCACTCTAGTGCAAAAATTAACAAGTTTTCTGTAGAATGATAAGACACATACCTAGAATATATTTTTGGTAGCGCAGCTACTTTTTATTTTGTGTATGTTAGTACGTCCTTCTGCCCATACATCAAAATAAATTATGTAAATATCTTCCTTGTGTGTTAATGGATTTTAAAACTCAAATCATGATTCATTTAAATTCAAAATAACACCAAAAATATTTTATTCTGTTAGAAAACCTCTGTTAAGCCATTGAAAAAAAAATTTTAATTTATGTCAAAAGTAAGTGGGTTAAATTACCCAATCCTATTAATGGTTATTCTATATACAACGCTAATTGACAATACCTTCAACAAAATATATATATCTATAATACAAAGTAGATTGATGTCTGTCCGTCCGTCCGTCCGTCTGAAGCTTAAGATCTCTGTTTTCTGTTATCTGTTAACCCCCCAAAAACAAAAAAATCCCCCCCCCAATTTTTTTTTTTTTTTTGTAGAAGATTTCCTTGGTCCTTCTTATTTTTTTACGAATTTCACCGTAACTTTTTTTATCATCTCTTAGGGCAAAGCCCCTAGAGGCTAGGGGCGAAGCCGCTAGTATATTATAATATACTTATTTTTTATATATCATCCAGCCTATTGATCAAAAATTTTGCAAATTCTTTTTAAGTATTTGCATTTACCTAGTTATGAACAAAATTATCCTTGTGTTTACTCAAATATGGAAATGGTACTTTTCATTCCTTGTCACACTTAATTTCAAACTGGATGACATAATTTTTACAACTGCAAAAATTGTGTTTAAACAAAATGCAATTTTTTGCTGTAAATTTGCAATAAATGAAACAAATATTTAATAAACAAGTTGGTTCAATAAAAAAAATCTATTAATTGATTATAGTTAGTTACTAAATACAATTCAGAATAAAAACACACTGGATAGAATAGACCAACATAACAAATAGAATGGTTTTTTTAATAACAATTTACGGATTGATCATTTTTTCTATCTTATGTGTAAGACTATTGACTGGAACTAGGAGATCTGTTTTCTTGGAGGTAAGAAAGAGGACAGAAAATAGCCTCAAACCATATTAGCTTTCCTAAATAGGAGAACTCAATAGGTTTAGTAGTTATTAAAATTTTGAGCCTTAGACAAAAGAAACTTACCAATATATACAAAAAATATGACTGACAAATTGTCCGAATGTCGATGAAATTTACCGGGTTTTTCACTTTTAAATTTTTTGTTTCAGATTCGTGTCTTGGGTGAGAACCCGGGATTCAAAGATTCTAACTGTAAATAAGGTAAGATTTTAGATTTACATGATTATATTTCTTAGTAGTGCAACTTCTTTATAAGTAGGGTATGTATGTCGTTCTTCAGTCCGTACTCCCTTCCTTCGAACTCATTTACGCAAAAAGAGTTGTTATCAGCGTGCAGAAGTGTTTTGTATTCATGGAGATTAATTCCCCCCCCCCCCTGCACTGGGAACACCAATGCAAAATAAGTGGTGTGGATACAACGCCCAATGCTCCTAGTTCAATACCCCCTGATACACCCCTGTAAAACAGCCAAAGAGGGGTGTCAAGTAAAAAAGTCACAACACCAATAAAGAAGGTCATTTTTTCATGTAATTCCATAAAGTTGTGTGTTGGGTTGTAGTCAAATGCTCTTATTAGGTCAAAGTGTTCTTAATCATAACCATATATATATGAAAATTGTCCATAATTAGGAACAGTTTGGCTTAATAACAGCATTTGACTACAACCCAATACTCAAATCTACAGAATTACACGAAAACAAGGATGACAACATCCATAAAAGCGAAGCACTGAAACGGTAGGACAAATGGACATTAACACTTGTATAATGTCAGAACTGAATAATCAGAATATAAATGTATAAGTGTCAAAGCAAAATTGTAAGTAAATTTGTTGAAAAACTGCTTGATACAGGATAATGTTTATGGACAAACTTACATTTTAAGGACTTGATTATAGAGTTACTTCGCTTATTACATTATACTTTGTTGTCCCAGGAATCAGTATACCAAAAATCAGATCAATCGGATGATTAGATCACATAAAAATTTGTTGATGTAAAAGTAAAAAAAATCAACATGTTTAAAATGGACGTACGGACATTTTGGTAATGATTATAAAGTTTCTACGCTTTCTAAATCGTACCTAACTACTAAAGGAATCACCATGCAAAATTTGAAATCTAGAGGACAATTCTAACATGCCTAAATTAACGATAAAAGCTATCCGTTACGCACGTACGGACGGACCGACCCTGATTATAGAAAAGCTTCGCTTTTAATAATGATGCTCTTTCAAATTTATTTTGAAATATAATTATTAGGAAAAAATCAATAAATTTTATACAAAATATACAGAATTTCATGTATAAATATACAGAAATCCATGTTTATTCTTTTCAGGACAGATTCATATTGGACAAAAGGATAAGGTCTTATACCTCAGAAAATCTTTGGATCCTAAGGGTAAGTCTTTAGTAGCAAAGCTACTGTATTATGCCTTTTATTAAAGAATGTCTTCTTACAGATATCTTCAAGGATAGGATAATGAACTAGAAAATTAAGTGCATACACAATAATAACAAATAAAATTTCCTAACAATAGATTAAAATTATTAGTTGAAAAGTTTGAACCAAAAAAATACCTGTGAGAAGCTACCCTGTAAAGGAGAACCATATCGGTTCAGTGATGAACGAGATCCTTCGATACAAACAGACATAGACATCCTGTCACTTTATTATAAGGATTGTCCCATCCTTCCCTGGATTCAAGAATATTAAATTTTGCATACATAGAATATACTTAATAATTAGGGTATACATTCAAGATCAGACTGACAGACACAATCCTTATATAGAATAGAGTGGGTCGATTTTGGAATTTCACATTAGTAGACATTAGCAAGGGTTATTGGGCCAATATAGAACCCTGTGAAACTTGAAATGACTGCATTGAAATACTGATTACAGATCTGAAAACCGTTTTGAGAAATATTGATTCAGTCTGAAATGATTTTCAAATAACCTACCAAAATTAACAATTTTAACTAAATCAGCTGTTTTTAGGTACTTAATAAGATCTTATTCAAACTAGGAGCAATATGTTTCAAAACGGTTTCGTAATTCGTAATCAGCATTTCAATGCGGTCATTTTGATATGCAACATGCCTGTGTTTGAAGGAATTTAAATTCTTGGTTTTATAAGGGGGTGGGCACTTTTTATACCCCCCGCGCGCCGGCAGCCATAAGAGCCAAGTCACTTTTGAAACTTTTGATAACAGTAAAATCTAAAAAAGGGGGAAATGGACCCACCCTAATATAGAAGATTCCAAACATTCAATATAATATCTTCAATTTTTCTTTTTACTTTCTTCTATTTATATTTAAAACTAAATTTATGGAATTCCCCTAAACAGGCATTTATCAGTTTCCTGTTTTTAACTAAACTTGGTGAAATAGTAACTTTTAATATTACAGGGATAAAGGGCGATTAAAATGTAAATATTTTTCTCGTATTTTAGATTTTAGTTAAATTATTATTAAGTCAAACTGTTCTTAATTTTGACCAAATGCATATAACTGAAATTGACAAATTTGGGAACAGTTTGACTTAATAAGCAGATTTGACTAAACGCTAACACAGAACTTTACAAAAAAAATACACGAAAAAAGTGTTGTTAATGGATTAGTTTTCAAAGTAAAGTTCAATCCTTATATGGAATGTATCTCTGTCTGTTATTTGTTCAAATAAGATCTTGCAAACAGCTAGATAAATTAGTTTTTTCTTCTTGAAGATGATAAAAAGATCTTTATCATTATAAGGGTAGAGTTTTTCTACTCTCCCTAATTAAATATATACTTTAAAGGGAGGTTGGGGTGGGGGAGGTGTAAACTACTCTCCTTAGGGTAAAAACATATAATTTAATATCAGCCAAACAAGAAGCTCTAACATGCAGGAATCAAACCTGGTAGGGTTCCCTAGGCCCATACTTAACCTAACCAAAAACAAAATACTAGCATGAAAATACTAATTGTTTGTTGATCAGCAGGTTTTTAAAAAAAGTGATGTTGTCAATTTTTCTGTGATTGTCTGCATCTCTTTATTTCTGCATTAGATACGATTATTTTACATTTTTTCCTTCTCTTTGTTTAAACTTCTTAGAACTATCTGATTGAATCCAAAACAAGAACAATTGTTTTCCATTATAAGCGCAGCAACAACAACCAGCAACAAAAAGTAGACGTATAGAGAAGGAAAAATCATAATAAATAAGCTACTTTTTATTTTAACACAAGCTGTGATCAGAATGCAATCAATAAATTTACAAAGTATAGATGACTGATTCATTAATAATGCCAATAGGGATACAATGTAGGAACTGTCCAACAAATTCATTCGTAAAATAGTTACACATTTTGGTGTGAAAGACCATTGAACAATATAAAAAAAGTCAGCTTTGTAAAGTTAGACGGATAATTTTACTTGATTGATCATCTATGGGAATAAACCTATAATGTAGTTTGTATAAAGTTATTCAAAAGGAAAGTTTTTGACAGTGTTACTACTAACTTACATAAATAGTTGTAGAGTAGCTGAACTTCTTTTAACAAAAGAAAAGAAAACTTTATTACAAATAACCGAAATAATATTTCTATTAAGTATTTGCTAAAGCAGAGCCTATTAGATTAATATTTTTCGGTACAATCCCTTTTTGCGTCAATTAACTACTAAGAACCCCTCTTACCCTATTTGTTTTATATTAGTAACAATTTTATGAAGCTTCTTTCAAATTAGGTTGATTAATCATTATTTTAATATACAGGGCGTATGTTAGTATACATCAAATTATTGTCCATTGTCGTATCCTTTAATATCTCAGTTGTTCTATGAGTGAATGATGATAAAATTTGTTTTTAAACTATTTTTGTTTATCTAGATTGGTAAAATCTATTATTTTTTTGTAAGAAGGGGATATTTGGTGGGAAAAAATTGGAAATATATCCGAAAATTTATGTTTTCAATATTCTAAAGTATTAAAACATCACATTAAATTAAAATGAAATCATACTATCAGATTCGCCACTAGAACATAGGGTATTTTTTGCTTCAGGGAGGATAAAAATATAGCTTATATAAAAAGAAAAAATTGAAAGTTATACAAAATAGGTAATTTATTTTGGAATATAACAGTCTTATTTTTTAATAGATAAGTTTCGACCTTAAATTGGACTCTTGGTTATATTAACTAGCGGCTTTACTTCCTTAGGGCTTCTTGGAGCATTTGAGGGAAGGAGAGGGAGAGTTGACCTTCAATTGGAAAGCTATATTGGCTTGTTAGATCCTTTAATTAAGACACACAGAGAGACATACATCCTCTTACTTTCATATCAGGATTTTGTGTACATTATGTCCAGGGATGAGGGATGGGAAACGTAGGAAAATATTATTTCAGGCCTATTTCAAGCCTAGGCCTAATAAACCAGTTTTGGGATGGCGCAGTGGTTTGTCCTAAACGCTAATGAAAAAGCTGTGTGGGTGTGTGTGTAGATAAAGTATAGAATCAAATTCAGGTAGCTAGTTTAAAGTAAAAAACATAACTTTTTATAAACCTATATATTAATGGCTTTTGTTAAAATGAAGTTTTTTCTCTCCCAAAATTTTTTTATCTTTTACTTTGGTAATTTGTACTGTCCAGAAAGCTATCGCTGGGTTTCCCTCAGACAGATTTTAGTTTGTATTATTTGCATTTTTATTAATGAGTAAAAATTTTATTTGAAAATTTCATTGCTAATTAAAATTCAAAATAAATAAATAAATATGCACTTGGGTAACATTCTATCAAGTTCTTAATACTATAATGTAATGATATATCTGTACTGTGTTGTATTGTACAAAAATTAGGGTTAAGGTGTTGTATCAATTCCAAATTAAATTTTTAAAATTCAAAATACAACATCTAATTTATAAACTACCAAATGAAAATTCGTAGCTACCTTCTTTCCAAAAAAATAATCCCGTTATTTTTGTTTTTTCTATATGGCCCTTTTTTAATGTTTAACTCTAAGCAGATTTAATAATTAAACTAATGTGATCTAACACCATTTATATTTATTTTTTCGTAGCAGACAAATCATTATTTTTTCTAGAATTGTCTGCTTCTAAAATTTCCGCCAATTGGTGATTGGTTGATACAAAACAAGCCCAAATCACAGAACACTATTGGTTTAGAGCGGTAGCCAATATGAGCCGTCCGCCAGTAAGGTCATTAAATTAGGCAAATGGTAAAAGTTGCATGATCCCTTTAAAACCAGGTCGAGACCTAATTTATGGCCAGGTTTCCTATCCCTTATCCCTGATTATGTCGTTTTACAAACCATTCCACAAATGGATATAATCCTCCTTTTTTTAGATAGAGAAAGTGCGGGAAGATGATGGTGGTATATACGAGTGTCAGCTCAGTACCTTTCCAAAATCTTCCAAGATATTTCACATCAACATAAATACACCCCAGGTATGTAGTCAAATAACTCGCACCGTGGCTCAATAAGTAGAGCATCCGTTCGTCGTCAGGGAGGCGATAGGTTCGAAACTTGGCCTGACACCGTGTCTTAACTAAAGACGTTAAAAATTGTCCCTTCCTCTGCTTGTCAGGTGAGTGACATAAAAAGTTATAGTAGGCCTAGAATACCTTGACCCATAAACAGGTGCAACACATTACCATAAATTGTTGGGACTTCTCAGACAAAGTTCGTGCAATCAAAGGGTTGGTTGTCTGTTAAATGTTACTTTACCTAATATCCACCAGTGGGCATTAGAGTATTACATCCCATTACAAGCAGATGATGCCCTTGGGTTCTCCAGATATTTTCCTAAATCGAAGGAGAATCCCGCCCCAATAAGATAATAGGTAGTTTAGTGAGAAATTTGTTAAATATTTGTCCCTTTGAATTGCAAGTTTATATCAGTTGTTTACAAACCATATCAATATGAAGTACACACTATAACATTAGAAGAGGCTTTGCGTTAAAAACTTTAATTAATAATTCCGTCCTTAACAATTTAGAATTAAAAGGAAAGTAATAGAGTTACAAAAAAAGTGAAAAATTACATAGTCAAGATTTTACTAAAATTATTTCTAAAAACCATTGCAATAAATGTTTTGCTGAAACTTTTGAATTAGTGACTTTGGCTCTTAGGGATGTTTTTACCTACCATCTGTGTAAATAGCTTAAGACCTGATAATAACCATAACTAAGCTTTTTAGGTAATTAAAGTAGTTACAATATATTTTTCAGTAAAAATTTTAAATTAAAAACTAAAGAGATATATGAAAATCTAGTCCGTCAATCCTAACAGTAGGCCCCCATCATGAGGGGGGGGGGGGGTTAATGTTCACTACCTTATTACTCTAACTGTTAAAGGTTAATTATGTGTCTTTATCCCACGAATAGAGCATACAATTGTTACTTTTTGTTGCTTCGGTAATTTACAGTGCTGACAAATGTACATATATAAAGGTGTTACTTATAAGGTAACTTTCACTTGAAAAGAATGTAATTGCTTAAATGAAAACTTATTATTGATTTGAATTGATATTGTCAGTAGCGTGCGAACCGAAGGGGGCATTTGGGGCAATCGCCCCCCCCTAGCGACCAAAACGCCCCCCCCCTGCCCCCCCCTAGCCACCGCCCCCCCTGCCCCCCACTAAATGTTGAAAAATGCCCCATTTTGCCCCCCCCTGATCAACAAAAATGCCCCTTTTTGCCCCCTACCCTACAAAAAGCAAAACTATCCCAGTTTCCAAAAAAAAGATCAAGAAATACTCAAATAAAAAATTTTTGAGCTTCGCGCCAAACAGACAGTTACTATTCATTTAACCTTACCAAATTTTTTAATTAGTGTAGAAATTAGGTTATAATCTTTTTTCACTGAACATAACAAACCAGGTAATAGGAAGTATTTTATTTGGTATAATATAAACTTTTTACCAAAGAAATTTTGTACATCCCCAATGATGATACACAAAATTACCCCTTATATAGATTACAATTAGTGGATGAAATGTATGGAAACTCGACTTAATGAACCAACCAATCAAAATTCCATTAAAGTCCCCAAAGTTGTTGAGCCAACAGATAAGAAAATTTTATATGAATTATTTGGGATTAGTGTAATAAATAGCCCAAAAACCCCTCCTTCCCTGCATTTTTGAAGAAAAAAAATTGCGCTTCGCGCACTTCCAAATGGTTTCTGCTTTTTATCACATGTATTGTATATTTGTAACATTTGTAAACAACAAATATTTAATCAAAAAGTTATTTTATATAAAAAAGAAACAGCGTTGATATTTATCTAAGCCTTTTTCTCAACACTGTATGTCTGTCTAAATGAATAACTATATATGATGTCATATTATTTTCAGGATAAGTTTATCATTTTTTTTGTTTACATACCCTTACAAAAAGACATGTTTTTTATGGGAATTTTCATTAAAAACCCTTAAAACTAACTACACTCTATATTCCTAACTTGATAAAATACGCCACTCTTGTTGTCTTTAATTGATTTTAGTTCAAAGGGGGAGTAAATATTTTTAGGAGCGATTCACGCACCGCCCTTATAAATCCTTGGAAACACCACTTAATGAACACAGTAATAGTGTCTGACTGATTATGACGTAACAAAAAAAATTAGCCAATGAGAGGCCGTTATTGATCAATGGTAAAATTTATAGTGGCCTCTCATTGGCTAATTTTTTTTTTACGTCATAATCAGTCAGACACTATTACTGTGTTCCCACTTAATGAAAAATTAACAGAGTTTTAAAGTGCCATTTAAAGAGGGTAGGATATGTTGATATAACTTTTTAGCTTCTATATAATTCACTATGGCTGTCAGTACGTAATGTTAAGGGGGAAATGTGATTTTTAATGTGAAGGCTAAAACTTAATGTTAACATTCCTATCATTATGGAGTAAAATTAACTATGAAAAATTCATGGATGTCAGACTGCTTTTCAGGACGTTTTTGGCTATTTTTGTATCTTTTAAATTTCGGGTATACTCCCTTTTGTGACATTGCCTCTTAAGGTGCATTTCGTCGTATTTTCACAGTAGCTTTTCCCCTATTTATAGCTCCTGAGGGGCCAATTGCCTAACCATGCGGGGAAATGACCCGTAAGAGGTGTTGCCACAAAAGAGACTATACACCAAAGTTTTCCATATTTCTAAGAGATTTTTATATCTATAGATGAAAGGACAAGTATTTTTTCTTATTTTTTACATAGTTCTTTATATCTTTGGTTTTTATGGTACGATAAATTTTTTTTTGGATTATAATATTAAAAAAAATAAAATTTCTCGCTGTTTAGAGCATCCAGTATGTAATTTACTTTGACTGTCTTCACAAAATATGCAGGAAAAAGGATCTGTGACTTTTTCTACCTAAAATATATATTTATTTCAACAGATGCTCTTTAAATCTACTTGTCTGTATTCTTATTAATGATTTTTTGTGCTTTGCTACTTAAAGATGTTGTCATCCTTGTTGTCATACAATAAAGAAATATTTTAAATCAGTTTTACATATTAGGTTAATTTTTGGTAAATTATTTCCACAATGAGTGTTTTTATCTCCCCCCCCCCATAAAATTTTTTTAATGGGGTTATTCATCCTTCCTGCTGAGATTTTATAACATCCCCTTCCACCCATAAAAAATGTTTTGTGGTGGGGGGGGGGGGAGGTTAAATTATATTCTGTACTTTTTTTCAAAGATGCTTTCTAGCTCCCTTCCCTTTGGTCATTGCAGGGTGGGGAGAAGGTATGGGGGAGAAGAGATGGGGGGGGAAGGGATGGGGAAGAAGGGATAAGGACTAGAAGGTCCATAATCAAATAATCCCACCCCTTAAAACGCCCTTATTTAAAATTAGTATATATAATCAAAATGCCCCCCCCTAAAGCAAAGTGCCCCCCCGGGGCACTTTGATTTAGGGGGGGGCAAAATTTTACAAAATCTTCAAAACGCCCCCCCCTAGACAAAGGGCTTCGCACGCCACTGGATATTGTGATTGTTTCCTTTTTTATCTCTTATGCACTATGTTCCATGAGTGACAAAAAATCGTTTTTTACATTTTGGAAAATACAATTTTAAACAATTGATTAGTAATATACACAAGTTTTTGGAAATATAGCCGAAAGGATTAGCTTTTACTATGAAAAATAAGAATTTTATGTGCAATTATACCAGAGGTATGGAATTAAGTTCCTTTTCATCATTGTAAACAACTATTTTTAAGGTCAACTAAACTACATTTCAAATCATCTTGGACCCTTTATTTTTAAAGCTATTTTTAAGTATTATATAATTTTGGAATCAGTATGTAATAATTTATACGTTTAGCCTTTAAAAGAAGTCAAATCTCCATTTTTTGTTGTAATTGTAGATGGTTTTCTTAGCATACCCGATTTCTGTAAAATACACAATTTTCTTCTAATGAAAATTTTACGTTTGGTTCCAGATCTTTTAAGACCAAAAAAGTTCAAGCAAATCCTCTTACATGGTGATATTAGATGTATGTATAATATCAGAGAACTTTACCCTGTGTATGCGAAGGTATGCGAAGTTTGTTTTTTTAAGCCCTAAAGATACTAGGGTCTATAAAAAAATAACAATTTTTAAAGATATAAAAGTAATTTATTTTTCTACTTATTTCCAACACATATTCAATTAAACTAAAAGTATAGAAAAGTTTTAAATAAAGATACTCCCTTCACCCTTTTATTAAGCAACCTTTTTCCAAAGGTGCTTTCATACTTATTAAAAAAGACAAATAGAATTTGTATTGTTTAAGATAGAAAATGCTTCCTTTCAAGTAAATTGAAAATAAAATGAAAGTCTTTCATATCCGAGATTTATAGGGATTAGACAATGGCCAAGACATTAATGTACATTCCCAATGCTAATACACAAAATTGCCCCTTCTATAAATTATAATTAGTGATTGAAACGTTTGGACACTCAACTAATAAACCAACCAATCAAAATTCAATAAAAGTCCCACAAATTGTTATGCCCACAAATAAGAAAACGCTATTTTGTGAATTTGGGGACTATTATAATAAACAGCCCATTGTCCACTCCCTCCCTACATATACACACAGAAAATAAATAAGAAATAGGCTCATCTGTATGTAAACTTTAGATTAGAAATCTCAAAATACATATTTCGGCGGCGGCGATCGGCGGGAAAACGGCGGCAAATTTTCATATAATTTCAGTAGGTCATACATGCTTGTTAGAAAAGCTTATGTTTAAGATTTGAAGTCTATAGTTCAAAAATTGCGGTCTCAAGAGCTGTTTAAAGATTTCAGAGGGATCAGGACCTGCAGGATCATACCTGGAACCTGAAATTGACTTAAACACTTAAATTTCATATTGGTATGTACTAGTATAGGATATTTTAGTATTTGGTAACTTAAAATGCTTAGTTTAAGGCAAACAAAATATTTTTACTCTTTACCTGTATGACCCTGCCAGGTTTGCTGGCATCCTGTGCCAGCCAGGATGGAGATATTAAAAATTTTGCCATTATATTGAAAGATATATGGATACTTTTTGCTATTTAAATTAAATTTCATCAAAATTTTAAAATATACACTCTCTATGATTTTTTGTCATTTTTTGGCTTTTCAGGACACTGTGTTATGGGAATTACTAAAAATATTAGATTTGAAATACTTAAAAAGCTTGATAAATGCCCCATATTAAATAATTTACATTGAAATGTTTTCTTTGTATTCGACATTTAATATGGGACTATAGTCATGTGAAAAATTAGAAGAGTGAAACAAAAGACTTTTACGTTGTAGACTAGATTTAGATTTTGATATGTTCTTTGTATTATAAAATACCATAAAAGGTTGGGCGATTAAAAGCCAATCCTAGCAGAGACATATTACAAAAGACAGTTTTAAACTGGTGTTTAATGTCTTATTGGGAATAGATAAATTGTGTGTAGTGAATCTATAAGTTGGTTCCTTCTATCCTTTTGTTAGTATTGAATGCTTTTATAAGTACAAACTTATGACTATCCTTCTCTCCCCTATACTATTACTTCATTTCCCTTTACTTTCCCATCCCTTCACATATGCTTCTCTTCCCTTTTTATTTCCTATCCATTTATGTTTCTTCCCAACAATGCTGCAAGGTTTAATCTTTCAATAATTTCAAAATTTATTATATTTTTTCTTTAATATTTTTACTTTATATTTTGCTTATAAGAAGGAAGCAAGTTTTTTTCTTCAAATTCTACTGAATTTGAATCCTATTTTAAAGCCTTCTAAATGTCCTGGTCTAATATCAGTTCCATTTACTTGTAAGTTTGTCCTATGGCTTAAGTTTAACACCATGCAATGAGTACAGTACTCTGGTGCTATGCAATCTTGTCAGCAAGCAAGGGATAATCACATAATTCATAACTAATTTTGTTTTGCTCAGTAGAAATTTTGGGAATAGTCCTTTTCGTAAAATCGCCCCATATGGGTCGATTCGTCGTATTTTTAAAATGGCTTTTTATAGGTTATTTTAGGTTAGGTTAGGTGATTGCCCCACAGGGTTAGGTAATTGTCCCCGCAGGGTTAGAGCCCCCCGCAGTAGCTAGAAATATGAGAAAAGCTACTGTTAAAAATACGGAGAATCGCCCCAAAAGGTGGAATGTTACGAAAGGGACTATATCAAAAAAATTTTATCATGGAAAGAAAACTAAGTAGCAGGTTTCGTATATTTGCACAGTAGATTTTCTCATCTTTCTAGCGGGACAATCATTAACATTTACCCAACCTAAAATATCCTATCAAAAGCTACTGTAAAAATACTACTTAACCCGCTACTTCGTTTTCTCTCAATGATCCGAAATTTTTACTTTATTTCAGTTCTAATAAACAAAATACAACTGGAAAGTTTATTAGAGTGAATAGGAAGGGGAAGGGGTATGAGAAAGGTAAATTTAAAAATTAATTTACATGTTATAATTGCAATGAAAGAAAAATATGACTATATCTTTATCTCTGAGAATTGTATGGGACAAGAATAAGGTTTAGCTTATAAGAGAAGCCACTACAATAATTCAGCTAATGGTTCCATCATAAAACAGCATATTTTTTATAGTAGCAATATTCTCTATTCTTAGTTCAGTATTTTGTACCTTAAAATCATGTATGGGAGAGTTAATTTCATCTTATTTTTAGATAGCTTATTTTAGGTTAGGTTATGTTAGACAATTGGCCTCGCAGGGTTAGCTAAAAATAGGGGGAAGCTAGTATAAAAATACGAAAACGCCCCTTAAGAGGCGATGTCACGAAGTTTTCCCTGAAATTTTTACTATTTAGTAGGACAATACAAACTAAGGCAATAAGGAACTAACAAACAAAAATTACTGTTTTTAAAAAAAAAATGTTGTGACATTGTGAGGTAGATTAATAATGCATTTTCTTAAATATGGCTACTCCAAGTTTAGATTACTTATTAAACTTTAATTAGGTTATCATAACTAGTGGGGGCCCAT